>NC_090652.1:131449648-132049648 GCF_040937935.1 Hyperolius riggenbachi | reverse complement strand
TTTTGGATGTGGGGAGTGAAGGAGAGTGCGGAGTCCAGGGTGACACCCAGACAGCGGGCTTGAGAGGTAGGGTGAATAGTAATGTGGTTAACAGTGACCTGCACATCTGGGAGGTCCAGGGATGACCGGGGTGGGAAGATCATAAATTCCGTTTGTCTAGATTTAGTTTTAGGAACCTAGCGGACATCCAGGAGGAGATGGCAGATAGGCAGGAGGAGACCTTGTCCATGGTAGTGGTGGATATGTCAGGGGTGTGGAGATAGATTTGGGTGTCATCTGCATACAGATGATAGTTAAAACCCATGGAGGAGATAACCTTGCCAATGGAGGATGTGTATAGGGAGAACAGTAGGGGGCCAAGGACCGAGCCTTGGGGGACTCCCACTGAGAGGTGGTTGGGGGTGGACGAGGACTCATTGAAGGAGGTCGTGAAGGAGCGGTTGGAGAGGTAGGATGAAAGCCAGGTCAGGGCGAGATCGTGAATGCCCATGGATTGGAGGGACTGGAGGAGTAGGGGATGATCTACTGTATCAAAAGCTGCTGAAAGGTCAAGGAGGAGGAGAATGGTGTATTTACCTTCAGCTTTAGCTAAGGCAAGGTCATTGACCACTTTGGTGAGAGCCGTTTCGGTTGAGTGGGCAGGCCGAAATCCAGATTGCAGTGGGTCTAGTAGTGAGTTGGCATTGAGGTACTGGGTCAGGCATTTGTGAACCAGACGCTCAAGGAGTTTTGAGGCGAAGGGGAGGAGGGAGATCGGGCGGTAGTTGGAGGGTAGCAAGGGGTCGAGGGAGGGTTTCTTGAGCAGAGGCAGTACAGTGGCCTGCTTGAAGTCTGAGGGGAAGGTGCCTGTGGATAGGGAGAGGTTAAACATGGTAGTGAGGACTGGGGCCAGATCCGTGAAGTGAGGCTGAAGTAGATCAGAAGGGATAGGGTCAAGGGGGGAGGTAGTGGTATGGGAAGTCTGCAGTAGGTGGTTGACCTCCTCAGTGGTAGTAGGAGTGAAGGAGGTGAGGGGAGGATAGGGTGGAGAAGGAGTAGGTTGTGAGCAGGTGGGAGGTGAAGATTGAAGATTGGATATTTCCTGACGGATGGAGACTATATTGTTGGTGAAGTGGGTGGCTAAATCTGTGGCAGAGAGGGAGGAAACAGAAGGTGGGGGGGTGGGTTTAAGCAGGGAGTTGAAGGTGCTAAAAAGACGCCGGGGATTGGAAGCTTGTGCTCCGATGAGCTTGGTAAAGTATTCCTGCTTCGCATGAGCAAGGGCAGTGTGGAACTGCTGCAGGTTAGTCTTGTACTGTAGGAAATCCTGGTTTAGTTGTGAAGGATCTCATTAAACCTTAAAAGCTTGCAAAAAAAAAGCTGTATAAAGTGGGGTATCTGCTTTTTTTTGTTTTATCCACTGCTTTTATCAGAGAATAAGCAGAGGAGCTCCCCAGACAGGTGACACTGACCTCCCTGCTTGCTTCCCCCCATAATATGGCTGAAAGTAGGAGAGTGTCACAAACTTGGGGGCCTCCTATGTTCTCCTATGATCTTTGACAAATAAAGAAGCTTTGGCCTCAATTCACTAAGCTTAACTCCTGTCTTTAATAACTCTTCTGAGCTGTTTTACAGTTATCACAATTATATCACCATGGTGATGACTGTAAAACAGCCCAGAAGAGTTATTAAAGAGAGGAGTTAAGCTTAGTGAATTGAGGCCATAGATTTACAAGTGTCTCCCAACTTTTCCTTTTAATGTGACATCTAAGTAGGTATTTACCTTAAAGGACACCTTAACTGACATGACATGATGAGATAAACATGTGTATGTACAGTGCCAAACATACAAATTGCTCAGATGGATAAAGATGGGGCCCTAGGTGAGGTAGTAGATTTGGGGCTCCCTTGTGGTCCTTTTGGTAAGCTGAAGTGGAGAGAGGTCAAAGAAGGTGGCAGGTGGGCCCCTTGACACCCATTAGACCACAATCACCTGCTTAGGTTGCCTGGTGGATGATCCTGCTCTGAAATCACTAGCTATATCAAAGATAAATGAATGGCATGTTGGCGCTACAAAGGCAGCAGCACTACAATAATATGCAGAGTATCATTACTCAATAGCACAACAGGACAGACAACATGGAGAGTTGCGGATTTGTTTCTACTATTTGTACTCGCTACCTTCAGAAGAGGTCTTTTCCTGCATCTCCATGATATAACTAATAATGTTCTCAGGCTGTCTCAAGAAGAACAATTCACATATGTTGTAAAAGAGGACAGTGGCAAACTGGCACTATTAAAGTAAATGTATTGGGCAATCAAGGTGCAGATAGTCCACAGATCAATTGCATAAAGTACAAAGGTGTGCATAGGAGGCACATGCCATAATGGGGCATCAGCAGGAGGTGCAGGTGCAGGGTCTGGAGCAACTGCAGCCCAAGCAAGAACCTGGACATGAAAGACTGGTTGCTACAAATGAAAGAGGAGTCTGAAAATGGGGAGCAATACATGAAAAAGGGAAAGTGAGGCTCAAAGAAGCCATTCGTAAAAGAAAGGGGGTGCTGTAAATGGATAATACACATAGAATGGGAGGGGTGCTGCTGCACAAGAAAGGGGAGCCACAGAATACTAGGCATAGGGACACAAAATTATAAATCTAGCCTTGAGTAGGTGATTGTGGGTGCAGGGCACAGGATGCTAGATGGCCATTTCAAACTGGTTGTCAGTGTGAAATGGACATCAGACATCCTGTGCCCTGATATGCATGCACTGTCTACACTTTAATGATTGCAACAATAAGTCTACTGTATCAATGCCAGTTTGCTGCTGTCCTCTTATACAACACATACCAATAACTAGGTTGTATTCCTTAATTGTTTTTCTGCCTGAAAGAGTTACCTTTCAGGTATGCTCTCTTGTCACGACCTAGTCGAAATATAGCATTACCCTTATTGATAAGGAATTACATAGCATTCTTGGCAGTAGTAGATAAAAAAAGTCAATAGTTCATATACTGTGGGCCATATCCTATTGCTGAACTCACCAGTGCTTAGCGCTGGTGAATTCATCAACAGGATATGGTTGGTGGATTTATTTAGCACCAACCTATTATGCAGCGATGGACAATAAATAAGGCATATATTTTTATTTGACCTATTTTCAACTTTTCCACTGCTTGTTCACCACTTTTTAGTGCATCACAGCGGAGCTTTTTTTTCTTAATAGTTTTTTTTGTAAAAATTGTACTTCTTTTCTCCACCCTTTAAACCTAATTCCCTAGCAAAAACATATAGTGCTTTTTCTCTATCTACAAAAAAAACAAAACAAAAACAAAATACAACTTTTTCATATTACAACTCATTATAAATAGCCTTTCTACCTACTTGAATCATCATCTTATCCTTCTTCAAAAATATACTATACAAACATATTGAGGAAATTACACAACTTTGGGCTAGTTACAGAAAAAAAACCTGTTTGTTCCATCTGTGAAGCAACCCCACAAAAAATTGCTTTCAAGTTAGTGATAGTTTTATGTAATTTCATAATTGATAATAATAATTCACAATATGTAAACATTTAACAATGGAAGGATCTGATTATGATTAAAATCAAACATTTTATATTCATAAGAACGGGACAATTATAAACTATTAGTAAAGCTATAGCAACATTTGCTGACCTTCACATTGCCTAAGTTGGGGAACATCATTGTTCATGTACAAGGAGTGAAGCAATCACTAGCAATGCTAATTGGCAACCAAAGGAATTTCAAATAGATCCCAATTTTTTACGGTTTGGAGCAAAATATTCAATGAAAAATCACCTCTTGTGAGATAAAGTAATTAATCATTAGGTATGTGCAAGCTTATTTTTATCAGGCATATTGTTAAGGCTGCAAAATGCCAACAGATGTTAACTGTCCATCAGAGAAAATAAGTTGAAAGCTGTGTTCAGCTGTATTTGCTAATTCTGTGAACAAAAAAGTGCCACATGCAGCAATTTGACAGACCAGTACTGACAAGATGTTCTTCTATAAAACATCTATTCTGATAGAAACAGTAATTGTTTCTGAATCTTTTGCTCCTATGCACAGTCATGCTTATTTCTTTTTAATTGCAGATTAAAAAACAATAGCCATTATTACATATTTAATTTTTTAGCATGTCGTTTATTCAGATATTACTAATTTCATAATTAAATCATTTCCAATTAATTCATACCGGTTTATGCCTTCTTTGTGTCCGCAGAACATCTTTGCAAATCTTTCAGGAAACAAAAATGTCGGTGATTGATGTATCCTTCATTTAAATATGTTACAAAATGCAATTTTGTTTTTGTACATGTTAACGCTGATAAGTGGTAACAGAGCATGAATGGAAAGCCCGAGGCATTCACAAATGCTCTGTACAAGGGCTGGAGTGAACAAGATAGATAATTGGCTGTACAATTGTTCTTAATTTAGCTGAGACTGCAGTGCCAGAGTTTTGAGGATGTTTACATGATTTGTATTGTAGTGGGTAGGTCAGAGGTATTGTTGAAATAAAATGGTAAAATTCCCTTTGTTAAGTGTGTACCTGAAATGACAGGCCTCTTGTGGCATGAGTTTTACATTTCTTATACAAAAATAAGAGAAAAGGTGCTTCAATGGGTCATACACGTTTATTGAAAACACCATCTTTTGCTTAGGTAAACGTACAAAAATATAAGAAAATAGATTCAAAACTAAGGAAGTAGGGCCCATTTGCAATTAACTTTTTCTCCTGAGTTATCTCCTAGGAGATAATTTTCGTATTCTCTTTGAAATAACGTTTAAAGCCAATGGTTACCAATTTAAAGATAAAAAAGTCAGATACTCACCTAAGGAGAGGGAAGGCTCGGTCCTAATGAGCCTTCCCTCTCCTCTCCCGGTGCCCTCAGTGCTGCGCTGGCTCCCCCGTTCGCGTCCGACCACCGCAGGGACTTCGGAGGTCTTCGGGAGCACTCGGGCTTCCGAAGACGGGCCGCTCCATACTACGTACGCGCGAGTGCGTCATAGAGGGCGCTCGCGCATGCGTAGTATGGAGCGGCCAGTCTTCGGGAGCCCGAGTGCTCCTGGAGGCTTCCAAAAGCTCCCTTCGGCTGCGGAAGTGGCAGTATTTGACCGAACTGGTCGAATACTGCTACGGGGGATCCTGCGCGGGATCGGGCACCGGGAGTGGAGAGGGAAGGCTCATTAGGACCGATCCTTCCCTCTCCTTAGGTGAGTATCTGACTTTTTTATTTTTAAATTGGTAAACATTCACTTTAAGCATTTTACAATTGAAAGAGTACTTACAAGTTGGTGACAAAGTACTATCAAAATTATCCTGCATATTTTCTTGCTTGCTGAGGGTCCACTTAAGGACCAGGCCTGATTTGCCTGATCTGTGCTGCATGGGCTCTCCAGCCCACAGCACAGATCAGGTTTGCAGCATGGCGATCAGACTTCCCCCTTTTTTCTTCAACAGGGGGATGTCCTGCTGGGGGGGGGTCTGATCGCTGATGGCTGCCTGTGATTTGCGGGGGGGCTCCTCAAAGCCCCCCTCCGCAGAGATTTCCACCCTCTCTGCCGATACCTGCTTCTCCCACAGGCTATGGGCTGCGCAGGACGGATATCCATCCTGCGCCGGATAGGCTTCAGCCTATCAGGCGGCAGCGATCCCCGGACAATCAGAGGCCGGGGATCGCTGATCTCCTTTACGGAGCTGCTGCCCAGCAGCGCCGTATGATGTAAACAGCTGGGATTTCTTCCCTGCGTGTTAACATTACGCGTGCGAGCCGCAATCGGCGGCTCGCAGTCTGTTCATGAAGACACCCTCGGCGAACTGACATGGAAAGGCCGCTTCCATGTAATACCACTTACGATTTGCCGACGCCTATCGGCGTTAGGCAGTCGTTAAGTGGTTTTAAAGGGCATTTTATGACAAGGTGTGAAAATATCACCTAGGAGAAAACTCGGGAGAAAATGTGAATTGCATATGGGCCTATGTGTTGGTCTGGTGTCTTACTGAAGCACTTTGGCCATTCATGGAAAAAGATGCAACAAAGGCCTTTCCATGAGTTCCAGGAGCAGCAATAATTAGGTGCCAAATTGCCAATGAGCACAATGAAGTCACATATAAGATATAAACAGCAATTGCTAGTAATATCTGAAAGGGTACCTGAACATCTAATAAAACTACAACATTAAAGGGTACCTGTAATCAGGATATGGAAAAAAGTTAGATACTTACCTCAGTAGGGGGAAGCCTCTGGATAGTCTAGAGGTTTCCCCAGTCTTCCTTTGCACCTTCTATACTGTACTGGAACCCTCTAAAGAATTCAACATTACAGTTATTACCCATAGCTGAATATCACATAGTAGTCTCTTGTTCGCCTATTCTGTTCCCCTATTCCATGATAATGTACAGATCAGAATTGTGGCTTAATTTTATGCGTCACTTACACTGATACTGCACTAGAAGCCTTGTTAGCCTTACCTTGGTCCCTAACACACTTATTCTATACACATTTCTCCTGCTAACATTTTTCAAACACAAGCAATCTTCTGATACACAGTTATTGCAAGGTGAGAAATAAGCCTTACCTACAAAATGTTCAAGACATGGGCCATGCAAATTGTGTATCACCTAGTCAAACTATTTTGATGATTTGTTGTTCTAAGCAAATCACAGTAACACCAAAAACAAAAGCTTTCTGATATTCACAATAGGCCCAAATACAGACCTACAGCATATAGCAAAATGTATTATAATCCACCATTGAAGCAGCTACTCTCCATATGACAAGAACCTTCTGAGAGAATCCACCACTGAACACACTCTAGACCTAAATTAATATCAAACCTAGCTAACATGGCTTACTCGCTGGCTAATATTTACTTGAAAAGAGCTCTTGACATTCTCAACATTACAAGGAAGCACAGATTCAACAAAAACTTTAGGAAAAACCCGTTAAAATATAATTTACCTATAGAGCATGCATCCCTTTCAATATCTATGCCAAGACAGCCAACTATTCAAAATGTAACTCATTTAACTCTGATCTGATTCATCCATTTCCATCATTCTATTTAGCAGATCTAGTCTTCTGTTTCCAGCTATCTGACATCAATTAAACACAGTAAAATGTAATTGTGACATCTACACTTTCCTCCTTTACTGTTTAACCACTTCAGCCTTCAGTGTCGCTTCACCTTATGCATCCGAGCAACTTTCGCCTCCCATTCATTCGCCAATGACTTTATCACTACTTATCACAATTAAATGATCTATATCTTGTTTTTTCTGCCACCATATAGGCTTTCTTTGGGTGCTACATTTTGCTCAGAATTATTTTATTATACATCCATTTTAACAGGAAGAAGAAAAAAAATGAAAAAAAATCATTATTTCTCAGTTTTTGGCCATTATAGTTTTAAAATAAAACATGCTACTGTAATTAAAATCCATGTATTTTATTTTCCCATTTATTCCGGTTATTATAAAATTTGAATTATGTCCCTATCACACAATGTATGGCACCGATATTTTATTTGGAAATAAAAGTGCATTTTTGAGTTTTTGCGCCCATCACTTATTACAAGCCCATAATTTTAAAAATAACAGTAATATACTTTACTACATACATATTAAAAAAAAGTTCAGTCCCTAAGGTAACTATTTATGTAATTTTTTATTTATTTATTTTTCTTACAAATAAAATTATGTGTACCCATCGGGGAGTCTGGGAGGTAAGGGGCTAATTTTCAAGTTAAAAAAATGTCATTATCTTGACATTTTTATTTCCAGATGTAATTTTCTATTTGGCCACAAGACGTCCTCACAGCTCACTTCTAAATGTGTAGTATTACTACACACTAAGGCAGTGATGCGAGGAGGAGACAGTGTAGGGGCTTTGTGAAAGATGGGGCCATCTCTTTGATGCTGTCAGTCTTTCATAAGGGGACTTTGTTTGCATTCATTGATCTCCGGGCTAACAGAAGGCAGCGGGAGTGCACGCGGCCCAGGCAGCGTGCCCCAGGCAGTGGCAGCAGTATATAGAACTGTTTTTTTGGCTTGCATACAGGAATATTTGTGCATAAATCACATAGTAAAACGTAGTTTATGGGCATCAAGAGTTGGCACAACCGTGAATAACCATAGAAACAGAGTGTGAATATTGAGGTATAAAGCGCCACTTCAAATTATGTCCAAAACACTTATTTATTGCATAAATAGTAGGACACATGTGCACACTAGCACATTTAAGTAAACAACATGCACAACATTAAAAATATTCTGCACAGAACATGAATTAAAACCATGAGGTTTCCAACGGGGTCATATGTGTGTATTTTCCTTCACTTATGACCTGCTATACTACCTTAATATGTATGGGCTCTATCACAGATGCACGCTGGGATAACTGCTTGTTATTATATCACCCATAGATACTTCTGGGTGATATGAGTGGCTGTATGGATTTTATGGATAGTTCCGATCAATTGTAGCAGATTTCTCCTTACCACAGTTAGTTATCCTTCATGAATAGTATTTCTCCTCGCTTCACTTAGAGTTAGATACATTTGAGTGGATACTTGCGTTTACAAAAGTCAGCAACTGCAACCGGTGCAGATTTACTTATCGCTCAAAGGGGAGACAGTTCTGGCTTCTGACATGTCAGTAAGCTGGTCTTTATGGGCCCAATTGTCTTCTCCAATGTTCGTTGTGCACATCACCAGGTGTGCTTTGTGGGATAGCAGTGCCTGTGAGGTCACTCTTGCACCTGTAGTTTGCCAGGTCCTCTCACCGCACTGGCGTCTGCTGGTGGGTTCACTGCTGTGCCAGCAGTCTGCCAGGCCCTCTCACTGCACTGAGTTGGAGTGTGGGTGTCAAAGCACCCTCTAGAAAAGACACAGGAGACAAAAAGGGAGCCCAATGGTGTAGTGTGTCACAACAAGTAGATGGATGAAAAATGGTAATAAGAACTACTCACAAAAGTGGGTTGCAGAAGGTCAACCGACCACGAGAAGCAGGTGGAGACAATTGACCCGACTCCATCCACTCGGGGAGGTCACCGGGGACCTGGGTGCGGTCGCTCTCCTTGAAGAAACACAGGAAGCAGTTCCTAACCGTGGTGAACCATGGATGCTCTGCTTCCACCCCTCAGAAGGGTGGCATGTGGGGGTATAATAAACACTATTTTGGTAGAAGAGGCGCCCTGATGTGTGATAAAAGCATTTGAGAAGAGTTTAAAAATGACAAGGAAATAAGGTAGCTTACCTCCAAACTAAATGAATAGTCCAACATAGGGAGGCTCCCTATGCTGGACTGTTCATTTAGTTTGGCACTGTTATTGGCCTGAGGAAGCGGGCTCAGACCTGCGAAATGCGTTGCCTGTGCTATCACTAATAATAAAAATCTTTTGTCACTACAAAGATTTTTTCGTCATTGAGGTAAGCAACCTCATTTCCTTGTCATTTTTAAACTGATCGCAAATGCTTTTATCACACACCAGGGCGCCTTTTACCCAAATAGTGCTCTCACTGCACTGGCGCCTGCTCGCACCTCCGGATTTCATCCACACTGCTCGCTCAGCAATTTTGTATTTTGCGCGCTCGTGGGAGCTGGAAGCAAGGTCGCATGGCCAGCCGGTGGCTCCTCCCCCCTTTGATCACCTTTACTAACTGGACCAAACTTCCCTCCATCACTATACAAAATACTACTCACCTTACTCTTACCAGTCCTAATTCAATTTTCTTGCATAAACATGGCGGCATACTCATGGGTTTGGCCACGCCCCCTGACCCCTATAGGACAGACTTCTCTATAAGTATCATGAATCACCCCCCCCTCCGCCATTCTTTTTTTCTGTCCTCAATGGACAGGTTCTCTGTGAGTTTTTTTTTCTTTCCTTTTTTCTTCTTATGTCTTTTTTTTTAAACCTACCTCCTTTTTCTTTTGAGAGGTAACTGCTTCCTTTTGCGGGTTTCTGAGCCTCTTCCCGCACTACAGTGGCCGTCTATATTTTCTCTTAAAGAGAGGAAAAGGCCAGGATACTGCTGCTGCTCCATTTCTGATTCCACCAAGATCTCGCGAGAGTGGAAACGAGACTTGGGATGTGGCCAATCAGGCATAGCTGCCCATGCCATAAGCTAAGATGGCGCTGGATGTATCACAGCAAGTCTCGCGAGACACGGGATTTGCCCCCTCCTGCACGGATTGGCCAACAGAGGAACTTAACCAGGAAGCTGGGACTCAGGAAATCGTCCAGCGTGGTGTTGCAGTAGCAGCGTGGGTGGCAGCATTCAGCAGCTGGTACCACGCTCCTGTGACAGGATCCCAGGAGCAGATGCCGGGAGGTACACTTGTATCCTATTCGTCTTCTGAGACAGGTATGAGGAAATCTCCTGTTACTTATATGGATAAGCTGCAATGCTGTGATGAGGGACTGATCAGTGAAACTGTTTTACTCAGGTGATATGGAGGATTCATTGCCAGGAACTTCTGCTGGGGCCTCCAGGTAACAGGATACTAAATGTATCCATGACACTGGTGTGAGCACAGGGGGTGGGCTATTGTATGTTTCTCTAGTTCACCCGGTGCTGGGCAGTAGTGTTGGGCGAACATCTAGATGTTCGGGTTCGGGCCGAACAGGCCGAACATGGCCGCGATGTTCGGGTGTTCGACCCGAACTCCGAACATAATGGAAGTCAATGGGGACCCGAACTTTTGTGGTTTGTAAAGCCTCCTTGCATGCTACATACCCCAAATTTACAGGGTATGTGCACCTTGGGAGTGGGTACAAGAGGAAAAAAAAATTAGCAAAAAGAGCTTATAGTTTTTGAGAAAATCGATTTTAAAGTTTCAAAGGGAAAACTGTCTTTTAAATGCGGGAAATGTCTGTTTTCTTTGCACAGGTAACATGTTTTTTGTCGGCATGCAGTCATAAATGTAATACATATAAGAGGTTCCAGGAAAAGGGACCGGTAACGCTAACCCAGCAGCAGCACACGTGATGGAACAGGAGGAGGGTGGCGCAGGAGGAGAAGAAGGCCACGCTTTGTGAGACACAACAACCCCGGCCTTGCATGAGGGCAAGAAGCGTGCGGATAGCAGGCTTTGTACCGCCATGCAGTCATAAATGTAATAAAGATAAGTGGTTCAATAAACAGGGACCACGCGGCAACGCTAACCCAGCAGCAGCAGACGTGATGGAACAGGAGCAGGCGCAGGAGGAGAAGGCCACGCTTTGTGAGACACAACAACCCAGGCCTTGCATGAGGGCAAGAAGCGTGCGGATAGCATGCTTTGTACCGCCATGCAGTCATAAATGTAATAAAGATAAGTGGTTCAATAAACAGGGACCACGCGGCAACGCTAACCCAGCAGCAGCAGACGTGATGGAACAGGAGGAGGCGCAGGAGGAGAAGGCCACGCTTTGTGAGACACAACAACCCAGGCCTTGCATGAGGGCAAGAAGCGTGCGGATAGCATGCTTTGTACCGCCATGCAGTCATAAATGTAATAAAGATAAGTGGTTCAATAAACAGGGACCACGCGGCAACGCTAACCCAGCAGCAGCAGACGTGATGGAACAGGAGCAGGCGCAGGAGGAGAAGGCCACGCTTTGTGAGACACAACAACCCAGGCCTTGCATGAGGGCAAGAAGCGTGCGGATAGCATGCTTTGTACCGCCATGCAGTCATAAATGTAATAAAGATAAGTGGTTCAATAAACAGGGACCACGCGGCAACGCTAACCCAGCAGCAGCAGACGTGATGGAACAGGAGCAGGCGCAGGAGGAGAAGGCCACGCTTTGTGAGACACAACAACCCAGGCCTTGCATGTGGACAAAAAGCGTGCGGATATAGCAGCAATGCTTTTTGCCGCCATGCAGTCATAAATGTAATACAGATGAGAGGTTCAATAAACAGGGCCCGGAAACGCAACACCATCCCAGATGTTCATTGGTCATGTTACTTGGTTGGGGTCCTGGAGTGTTGCGTAGTCATTTCCAATCCAGGATTGATTCATTTTAATTTGAGTCAGACGGTCTGCATTTTCTGTAGAGAGGCGGATACGCCGATCTGTGACGATGCCTCCGGCAGCACTGAAACAGCGTTCCGACATAACGCTGGCTGCCGGGCAAGCCAGCACCTCTATTGCGTACATTGCCAGTTCGTGCCAGGTGTCTAGCTTCGATACCCAATAGTTGAAGGGTGCAGATGGATGGTTCGACACAGCTACGCCATCTGACATGTAGTCCTTGACCATCTTCTCCAGGCGATCGGTGTTGGAGGTGGATCTGCACGCTTGCTGTTCAGTGGGCTGCGGCTGCATGGGTGTCAGAAAATTTTCCCACTCCAAGGACACTGCCGATACCATTCCCTTTTGGGTACTAGCTGCGGCTTGCGTTGTTTGCTGCCCTCCTGGTCGTCCTGGGTTTGCGGAAGTCAGTCTGTCTGCGTACAACTGGCTAGAGGAGGGGGAGGATGTCAATCTCCTCTCTAAAGTCTCCACAAGGGCCTGCTGGTATTCTTCCATTTTGACCTGTCTGACTCTTTCTTCAAGCAGTTTTGGAACATTGTGTTTGTACCGTGGATCCAGAAGGGTATAAACCCAGTAATTGGTGTTGTCCAGAATGCGCACAATGCGTGGGTCACGTTCAATGCAGTCTAGCATGAATTGAGCCATGTGTGCCAGAGTCCTACCAGAATCCTCATCATCCTCTTGTGAGCGTTGTGATAGTTGTTGTGATGCATCATAGTCGTCACCTTCCTCCTGGTCTGCTTCTGCTGACCATTCGCGTTGAATTGTGGAAGTCCAACGTGCACCGCTCTGGCCCTCGTCAGTGGTGGCATGAAATTCCTGCTCCAACTCCAGCTGTTCCTCCTCCTCTTCTTCGTCATAGCTGCTGGGGCCAGCGTTCCCTGAGGCGGATGGCCTGATGTTGGTACCATCACGCTGATCGTTTTCTCCTTCAGATTCCCCCAGTTGCATCATGACAGCTGTTTCCTTGATTTTTAACATCGACCTCTTCAGTAAACACAGCAGTGGTATGGTAATGCTGACTGAAGAGTTGTCACTGCTCACAAGCAACGTGGATTGCTCAAAATTTTGGAGGACTTGGCAGAGGTCCAACATGTTGGCCCAATCGGATCCACAGAAGCTTGGCAGCTGGCCGGATGCGCCTCGGTACTGCGCCGTCATGTACTGGACCACTGCACTCTTCTGCTCGCAAAAGCGGGCTAGCATGTGCAGCGTAGAATTCCAGCGCGTAGGGACATCACACAGCAAGCGATGGTGGGGGAGATTGAAGCGCTCCTGCATCTTGGCGAGTGCCCCCGAAGCAGTACTGGAATTTCTACAATGTTTGGACACTCGACGCACCTTCAACAGCAGATCGGGCACGCCTGGGTATGTCCTCAGGAACCGCTGAACTACTAGGTTCATCACGTGCGCCAGGCAAGGGATGTGTGTCAGCTTAGCCAACCTTAAAGCGCGAATGAGATTACTCCCATTATCACACACAACCATGCCCGGTTTCAGGTCCAGCGGTGCCAGCCACAAATCCGTCTGTTCCTTTATTCCCCTCCAAATTTCCTCCCCTGTGTGCTGCTTATCCCCAAGGCAGATTAGCTTCAGCAACGCTTGCTGACGCATGCCAACAGCTGTGCTGCACTGCTTCCACGATCCTACTGCTGCTGGGTTAGCGTTTCCGGATGAGGTACAGCTTTGAGATGCGTTGGAGGAGAAGGAGTCAGAGAGGTAGGTGCTGCTGTTATCCAGTGGGAGGGACGGCGGTGCAGCTGTTTGTGGCGTGGGCAACACCCGTGCCGTAGCAGGTGAGGAATCGCTGCCAGGCTCCACAAGGTTCACCCAGTGCGCGGTAAGGGAGATGTATCGACCCTGGCCGAACGCACTCGTCCAGGTGTCAGTGGTGAGGTGAACCTTGCAGGCAACGGCATTCTTCAAGCTTCGGGTTATTTTGCTGACCACGTGCTCATGCAACTCAGGCACTGCAGAGCGCGCAAAGTGGTAGCGGCTGGGAACCACGTAACGTGGGATGGCCACTGACATCATGCCCTTGAAGCTGTTTGTCTCCACCAATCGATATGGCAGCATTTCGCAGGCCAGAAGCTTGGCTATGCTGGCTGTTACTGCCACGGCCCGGGGGTCATTTGCTGGCAATTTCCTCTTGCGCTCAAACATCTCCGACACAGACAACTGAACCGTAGCGCTGCACACGGAAGGGCTGTTGGTTGTTGTGTTTGATGAACACTGGGAGACCTCAAGAGCACTACTCCGGAAAGTGACAGTGTCAGCGTCGTCTGATGTTTGTGAATGTTGTGAACCACGCAATGGCTGGGCTACTGCTGCTGCTGAGGCGGGTCTGGTGGTGAGTCTGGTGAACCCAAGGGAGGCAGTGTTGTTTCTGGTACCCTGTCCTGACGCGTTTGCCCAAAGAGTGGGATGTTTGGATAGCATGTGACGGCTCATGCTGGTGGTGGAGAGGTTGTTAATATTTTTCCCCCTGCTCAGGCGGGTCTTGCACACCTTGCAAATCGCCATGGTAACATCCTCAGTGCAGTCTTCAAAGAAAGCCCAGACTTTGGAGCACCTGCCTCCTTGCTGGCGATTTCTGTTTGCTCCTCTTTTGCCTCTCACTTGAACTTCCACGCTTGTGGTGCCTGAAATTGCGCGCCGCCTACCTTGTGGCACAAGGCGAACTCGTGCAGCAGTGTGTTCTTCAACAGACTCATCTGTGCTGCTGCTACGACGGCGATGTTCTCGTTCACAAACAAAATCTGGGTCTCTGTCCACATTGTCCATACCCTCCTCTTCCATCTCCTCAAACTCGTCATATGTCATTGTGGGCCACCGCCGTGGAGTAGAGCTCCCCACAACAACCTCTGCGCAGCACACTCCAACGTCGTCTTCCAGATCTTGTCGGCCGACCTCCTGCAATTGCAACCCCTCCTGCCCAAATTGCTCTGGGATTTGGGTTTCCGAGTCCTCTTCGGACTCGCCTTGTATTTCAGTGCGCGGTGCATTTCCCACAGTTAACGGTTGTGAATCCAGGCACAACATTTCTGGCTGTTCCTCCATTGACCTTTGAAAGGTGGAAGTTTGTTGGGCTGGGAATAGCTCCTGCGAATACCCCATTGTGTCCTGAGGTAATTCATCGGACTGGTTATCTGGCAGTTGTGTGCGTGGTGTCGCTGCCGGTTGTGTCAGCTTTGTGCCCACTGGCTCCTTGTAACTGGCTGAGGACTCGGACCTCGTGCGTGATGTGCTGGTGCTGCTTAACCCACTGCTGGACGCTTGAGAGGTCATCCAAGTAATTATCTGGTCCTGTTCTTTTGGATTTGTGAGGGTTGTTGTCCTGGACAACATGGGCGGTATTGAGTGGGTTTTCTTGGGTGCTCCCCTGTGGCCTGTACGTGAACCGTCAGGGGAAACACCTCTTCCCTTGCCCCTCCCTCTTTCACCGGATTTCTTCCTCATTTCACTTATCCTTACAGTACACGCTGACTGGCAGCAGTACAGTGGCAGTACAGAAATGCTATACAGTACCACTATTCCCAGCAGCGACACAGAGCACAATGCTATACAGTGACGGGTGAGCGGTGTACCACTATTCCCAGCAGCGACACAGAGCACAATGCTATACAGTGACGGGTGAGCGGTGTACCACTATTCCCAGCAGCGACACAGAGCACAATGCTATACAGTGGCGAACGAGCGGTGTACCACTATTCCCAGCAGACACAGAACAGTACACAGAATGCTATATAGTGTGGCTGAACGAGCGGTGTACCACTATTCCCAGCAGACACAGAACAGTACACAGAATGCTATATAGTGTGGCTGAACGAGCGGTGTACTACTGTTCCCAGCAGACACAGAACAGTACACAGAATGCTATATAGTGTGGCTGAACGAGCGGTGTACTACTGTTCCCAGCAGACACAGAACAGTACACAGAATGCTATATAGTGTGGCTGAACGAGCGGTGTACTACTGTTCCCAGCAGACACAGAACAGTACACAGAATGCTATATAGTGTGGCTGAACGAGCGGTGTACCACTGTTCCCAGCAGACACAGAACAGTACACAGAATGCTATATAGTGTGGCTGAACGAGCGGTGTACCACTGTTCCCAGCAGACACAGAACAGTACACAGAATGCTATATAGTGTGGCTGAACGAGCGGTGTACCACTATTCCCAGCAGACACAGAACAGTACACAGAATGCTATATAGTGTGGCTGAACGAGCGGTGTACTACTGTTCCCAGCAGACACAGAACAGTACACAGAATGCTATATAGTGTGGCTGAACGAGCGGTGTACTACTGTTCCCAGCAGACACAGAACAGTACACAGAATGCTATATAGTGTGGCTGAACGAGCGGTGTACCACTATTCCCAGCAGACACAGAACAGTACACAGAATGCTATATAGTGTGGCTGAACGAGCGGTGTACTACTGTTCCCAGCAGACACAGAACAGTACACAGAATGCTATATAGTGTGGCTGAACGAGCGGTGTACTACTGTTCCCAGCAGACACAGAACAGTACACAGAATGCTATATAGTGTGGCTGAACGAGCGGTGTACTACTGTTCCCAGCAGACACAGAACAGTACACAGAATGCTATATAGTGTGGCTGAACGAGCGGTGTACTACTGTTCCCAGCAGACACAGAACAGTACACAGAATGCTATATAGTGTGGCTGAACGAGCGGTGTACCACTATTCCCAGCAGACACAGAACAGTACACAGAATGCTATATAGTGTGGCTGAACGAGCGGTGTACTACTGTTCCCAGCAGACACAGAACAGTACACAGAATGCTATATAGTGTGGCTGAACGAGCGGTGTACTACTGTTCCCAGCAGACACAGAACAGTACACAGAATGCTATATAGTGTGGCTGAACGAGCGGTGTACTACTGTTCCCAGCAGACACAGAACAGTACACAGAATGCTATATAGTGTGGCTGAACGAGCGGTGTACCACTGTTCCCAGCAGACACAGAACAGTACACAGAATGCTATATAGTGTGGCTGAACGAGCGGTGTACCACTGTTCCCAGCAGACACAGAACAGTACACAGAATGCTATATAGTGTGGCTGAACGAGCGGTGTACTGCTGTTCCCAGCAGTGACACACAATGACTGGGGGGGACCCTGGCTAGCGTGGCTGGAGCGCGAACTACCCTGCCTGCCTACCCAAAGCTAAACCCACAGACAAATGGCGGAGATATGACGTGGTTCGGGTATTTATTTACCCGAACCACGTGACAGTTCGGCCAATCAGAGCGCGTTCGGGTCTGAACCACGTGACCCGTTCGGCCAATCACAGCGCTAGCCGAACGTTCGGGGAACGTTCGGCCATGCGCTCTTAGTTCGGCCATATGGCCGAACGGTTTGGCCGAGCACCGTCAGGTGTTCGGCCGAACTCGAACATCACCCGAACAGGGTGATGTTCTGCAGAACCCGAACAGTGGCGAACACTGTTCGCCCAACACTACTGGGCAGTATCCCAAAAAGAGTGCTTTTCTCTCTCTCTTTATGTATTTTATTCAGATTTTTTTAGTGAAAACACCATATTTTGTTCCTTTTGTGTTTTCACAGTCCGGATGAGAGAGAAGAAGGGCTTATGGTCGCTAAAGGCATCCAGCCCTTGCCAAATAGACCTGAACCACGCTCTCAAAACAGCTATCAGCTTTATCTGCAGTCAAGCTTACCTAGAAGAAGTTCTCCCAATATGGACTATGACTATAGGAGAAACTCTGCTAGAAATATTGATTACAGAAGGCAAACACCAGAACAACGTTCAGGGAGAAGCCGTTATAGCGAGTTCAGAGACAGGTCCCCTAGAAGATATGATGACTATCAATATGATTTTAGACGATCATACAGACGTCCACCTTCATATGGCGAATATGACTCTGATCATTTTTCACCAAGGAGATATCGATATGCAAATCATTCCCCACAAAGGCATCAGCAGCCTAGGTTCCAGTCCTCTGACTCAGAAGACTTGGTTCGACATAAAAAACCAGACCCTAATCTATGCTGGTCTTGTGCACAACCGGCTATTCCTGGTAAAAAAGTATGTGAATCCTGTTTTACAGAACTGGCGAGGGAAAAAGATAAGGATAACGAACAAGTACTATCGTTTATACAGCAAGCAGTGCAGGACACTTTTCAAAAAATGTCGGCTACTCAATCTAATACAGCACCAGCACCGCCACCGCAAACAGAGGATACAATGTCTCAAATTGATATGCCTCCTATAGGTTTTGATTTTGCATTAATTCCTGCTTTTGTGACTGCTATAAAAACAGCAATTGATTGGCAGGAAGGGGAGGATGGTAATCAGGAACCGGATAAGTATTATCCGCACCTCCAGACTCAGCCTAAATCTTTTCCCTTTATGAAAATAATTAAAGATGTTATACTAAAGGAGTGGTCTAGACAAGACAAAAAGCCTGCCTTATCCAACAGGTTCTCAAAACTGTATCCATTGAAAGATGAGGAAGCAAAACTGATTGAGTCAGCCCCTGTGGTAGATGCTTCTATAATGAGACTGGCTAAACATGTAACCTTGCCAATGGATGATGCCATACTTTTCAAAGACCCATTGGACAGGAAAATTGACATGGATATGAAAAAAGCCTTTTTAGCTTCAGGGGCTGCCTGTAAACCAGCAATAGCCTTGACTTCATTGGCAAAGGCCATAAAAATATGGGTGGAGAATGTAGAAATTATGTTAAACTCAGACACAGACAAACAAACCATCATTAAAGCACTAGAGGAGTTAAAACTTTCAGGAGACTTTGTAGGAGAGGCAGCAATAGACGTAATAAGGTCATCAGCAAGATCAATGTTGCATAACGTCACCGCAAAGCGAGCCCTCTGGTTGAAACCCTGGTCTGCAGACCAGGCATCAAGGAATAATTGGTGCAAAATTCCGTATGATGGTGTCCACCTTTTCGGCCCTGTCATGGACAAAGCTATCTCCTTGGTTTCAGGGGGGAAAACAGGGCTTATCCCACAGGATAAAAAGCAACAAAGCTATAGACAGCAGGGCCCTAAAAGATCAACTAGGTTTCAGCAAGCTAAATCATACAGACCAGGAAAGCAGTTCAACAAGAACTGGAGGGGTACTCAATCTTCCTTCATCAGGAATAACAAAAATAAGGCAACAACTTCCTCTCAACAAAATAAAAAACCTTTTTGAGGGTGCGCCCACTCGAGAGACTCCGGTAGGGGCAAGGCTTCGTCACTACTGGAAATCTTGGGTGGAAATCTTAGAGGATACTTGGGTGCTGAAGACAATAAAACAAGGTCATATGTGGAGATTCAAAAGGAGGCCTCCGTCAAGCAGATTTGTATTAACAAATATACCGGAAAACAGGATGAAACAGCAAATATTAATGGATTATGTACATTCTCTGAAATCAGCAAAAGCGGTAATAGAGGTACCAATTCATCAAAGATTCAAAGGGATCTATTCGCCTCTATTCTTAGTGCCAAAAGCAACAGGAGACTGGAGGCCAGTTCTGGATTTAAAATTCCTAAATCGCTACATAAAGGTGAGCCACTTCAAAATGGAGTCCCTGCAATCAATAACTCCAATGATACAAGTGAACGACTGGATGACCTCTATAGATTTAGCCGATGCATATCTCCATGTTCCTATAAACCAAAAGTTTCAAAAATGTCTTCGTTTTGCAGTACAGGAAAAGCATTACCAGTTCCAATCACTACCATTCGGGATATCTACAGCACCGAGGACGTTCACAAAAATTTTATTGCCAGTCATAGCATTCCTCAGGGCTCAGGGCCTAAGAACGTTTCACTATCTAGACGATATACTTCTTCTACACCAAGACAAAGCTATTCTGCGCAATCACCAGAGGACATTATTAGACACATTGAAAAGTTTAGGATGGCTGATAAACCTGAAAAAAAGTCAGCTTGCTCCGTCACAAGATATGGTGTTTTTAGGAGCCAGATTCAAGACAACGGAAAACAAAATTATGTTACCGAATCAAAAAATAGACGCAATTGTACAGAAAGTGGATCAAGTTCTTCACTCTCGTCGGTTATCTGCAAGAAGCTGCATGAGTCTTCTGGGGACATTGTCGTCCACAATTCCAACGGTGAGATGGGCCCATTGGCACATGAGAGTTCTTCAAAACTTCTTTCTAAGGAGGTGGAACAGGAAATGTTTGAATCAACCTCTGTCTCTGACGAGAGAAGTAAAGTCGTCCCTGGTATGGTGGAAATGCAGAACTCACCTGCTGACCTGTCATCAGATCCAGCCTCCAGATCCAGTTTTGATCACGTCGGATGCAAGTATAGTAGGCTGGGGGGCTCATTGCAACAGCATCTTCATCCAGGACAAATGGATCACTCGGCAGAGTTATGTCCCGTCCAATGTCTTGGAACTAAGGGCAGCTTACATGGCATTAAGATCTTTTCTCTTTCTGATACAGGGGAAAAATGTTCTACTGAGGATAGACAATATTACAGCAGTAACCTACATAAGACGGCAAGGAGGCACTCGGAGTCTAACCCTCTTACAAGAGACAAGCAAAATAATGAGGTGGGCTCAAAAGCATCTATTCAATCTTACAGCCACATACCTGCCGGGGGAAAAGAATATCGTAGCAGATCGCTTGAGCAGGAGTTTTGCGGATTCAAACGAATGGCAGCTGAACAATCAGGTATTCACTTTATTAGTCGAAAAATGGGGGATACCGGAGATAGATCTTTGGGCGACGTCAAGGAACTCGAAACTACCGAAGTTTTTCACGAGATATCCCCATCCCCGGTCAATGGGGACAGATTGTCTGACGCAGAAATGGAGATTCAAAAAGGGGTATGCTTTCCCACCATTCCCAATGATCCCCAGATTTCTCCAAAAAGTATTAAAAGAGTCCTCCACGATCATAACTATAATGCCGTTTTGGCCTCGGAGGCCCTGGTTTGCGTTAGCCAAGGAACTAAGCATAGCGGAACCGATGCCTCTACCACTCAGACACGACCTTCTGTTCCAGGAAAACCTTCTATACCCAGAGGTGGAGTCACTACATTTGACAGCCTGGCTACTGAAAGGCAAGCATATTTAGAACAAGGTTGTTCAAATAAAGTTGTAGAAACACTCCTCAAGGCTAGGAAACCTTCAACAAATCGGACATACTATAAAATCTGGGAGAAATTTCATGACCATGCAACAAAGTATAACTTTGATAAACTATCCCCATCTGTAGGGAACATACTGGACTTTCTTCAAACAGGAGTGGAAAAATCGTTAAGCCTCTCAGCACTACGAGTACAAGTTTCAGCACTGTCTGCTTTAACGGGTTTAAAATGGGCATATCATCCATTGATAATACAATTCTTAAAAGCAGTGATGAAAATTCGTCCACCAAGAACACCGTTTTTTCCCAAATGGGACTTATGCATTGTATTAGAGGCATTGTCTTCTTCTCCTTTTCACCCGGTGGAAACAGCCTCTTTACAGGACTCAACTTTAAAAACATTGTTCCTAACAGCAATTTCATCTGCTAAAAGGGTGTCCGATATTCAAGCTCTCGGCTGTTCAGAAGGGTTGCTAGAATTTTTTCCAGACAGGGTGGTGCTGAGACCAGTTCTTTCATACGTTCCGAAAGTGGCTTCAAGCTTCCACATCAATCAAGAATTAACACTTCCTACATTTACGGTTGAGGGAGAGAGTCACCCACTGGATGTAGGTAGAGCATTAAAGGCATACTTAGCAATCACAGCACCATTTAGATCTTCCGATCATTTGTTTATAAATTATCAGGGGATTAACCTCCCCAGCGTTCAATTTCCCCAGGATTTCTGTGCAAACAGTGATAAAATTTATTTTTAAAACTTTTTTTTTCCTGTAACTTGCCAAAATGTGTCAAGCAAGGGTCTAGTATACAGTGCAGGAGAGTATTGATGTGTATGCACGTTTATACTGTTCACAGCATGTTTTTTTGAACGGACATTTCTGTCCATACCGCTGGGGAGGTTAATAAAGGTAAAAAAGTCACGGCAAGGACTCTCTCTGCCTGGTTGGTGAAAGTGATTCAAAGAAGCTACCAACTAAGGGGTCTACCAATACCCCAAGAAATTAAGGCTCATTCAACACGAGGAATGGCAGCCTCATATGCTTGTTTCTCTAAAGTCTCTATGGACACAATTTGTAAGGCGGCCAGCTGGTCCTCAGTGAATACATTTATGTCACATTATTGTATTGATCCTGCTTCATTATCTTTATCGTTTGGGAAAGCTGTATTATCGGCAAATTGTAAATAAATTAGTGTGTTTATTGCAATCATTATTACCCTCCCTTGTGTTTAATTTGGTACATCCCATGAGTATGCCGCCATGTTTATGCAAGAAACTAGAAAATTGAATACTTACCTTCCGTAATTTTCTTTTCTTGTATAAACAATGGCGGCATACGAATCCCACCCTTCTGTCCATTCGAGGACTGATTTATACAAAGAATGGCGGAGGGGGGGGGGGGTGATTCATGATACTTATAGAGAAGTCTGTCCTATAGGGGTCAGGGGGCGTGGCCAAACCCATGAGTATGCCGCCATTGTTTATACAAGAAAAGAAAATTACGGAAGGTAAGTATTCATTTTTCTAGTTTTAACCTAGGCTTCTCATTTCTACTAATTTTATTTTTAAAAAAGGTTAATTTCTAACAGCTTGGAATGCTACTTTAACATCACTGTAATCAGCTTTTTTGTTTGTATATTTACTGGAGTATTATGAAGTTGTATGACTAAATTTGTACTTTATAAAATGATTTGGAGTAGATTAATCAGGAGACCCGGAATATGCCAACAACCTGGAATGCCACTGACTACCAATATAATTATTCAAGCAGCCTCTGTAACTCTAAGTAAGCCAGCTCACTGGAAAACTCTGGTAGAACTGAGGAATTGATGTGATGTATTTGTGTGAGACGTTACACTATGTGATAATAATGCTAAAAAAGAGAAAAGAATTACCTTCCCCATCTTTACTTCAAACAGCCAGTCGGGCTCATGATTTTTTTTTTAGTACTTTTGGACATTTATTTTCTTTTTTTTTGTTATGGGCAGCTTTCAGTTGTTTACATTATTGAGAATTTTTGGCATGTGACCAGACTACATTAAATTTCTAGCTTGAGCGATGAATAGTCTCCTTGATTCTTTTTCAAGAAGCAGAGTGTCATGGCTGTTGGTTATATATATATATATATATATATATATATATATATATATATATATATACAATAAAATTGAACTAAATTATTTTAGTCTTGAATTCTTTTTTTGTTTGCTGCATGCATTTTTCACAAGCTGAAATATTTCAAGGAAAGTACATCTTTGCCAAATGTTTTGCATTGATTTTTGTCAATATATAAGACAGACTGCACAATGTAAATTTATGCCAAGGTTTTAAAGCAGAACAAATTTTTAAAGTAGAGCAACGGATAAACAAGACAGCTTGAAAAAGAAAGGCTAAATAGACTGCGTCCAAGGAAGTTTTTAGGTGACTGAAATAGGTTTCAAAGTACAACATTCCATAATTCTACAAGAGAAAAGCAGTAGGATGTAAAATGTAGGATGAGAGAACAGTTTGGAGCTAATTTATGGTCAAAGTGGCTGTGGTGGACCCAAGTCTATGTAAGTCCATAACTCCAAATAAAAAAGTTTATGTACTGTGTTAACCAAATAAACTAAAGGACTCACGAGGTGACATGTGACATGATGAGATATGAGACATGTGTATGTACAGTGCCAAGTACACAAATAACTAGGCTGTGTTCCTTTTTTTCTTTCTCTGCCTGAAAAAGTTAAAAAACGGGTATGTAAGTGGCAGTTCCTCTCTGGGTCGGGACCGGGTCGGATTCTAGTGTAACCCTCACTGATGAGGAATTGTAGCCATAAAACACTTTTGTGGCAGTAAATGGCTTCTAAGAGCAGGAAAGAGATAAAAAAGGTCAATAGCTCATATACTTTAGTCCTGGCATGCTTAAATTAATGCATCATTGAGAAAAGGCCATGAAACAGTAAAAGCTTAAAAAGTTGATTGAAATATAAAATAAAACTGCGGGATAACTTTAAAAGTCATTTTTAGAAGGAGGAGGACAGATACAATTGTTTATCTCAGTTTTTTTTTTCTCCTCAGATGTCCTTTAACCACTTCCCGACCGCCGTATGTACAATTGGCGGCCGGGAAGTGCACCCCGCAAGGACCGCCGTATTGACAATTGGCGGCGGTCCTTGTAGGGGCATGGGCGGAGCGATCGCGTCATCAGTGACGCGATCCTCCGCCTCCGCCTGGCGCCGCTCACCCGCCGCAACATCCCGCCGGCCATACGGAAGCGCCGGCGGGATGTTAACCCCGCGATCGCCGCATACAAAGTGTATAATACACTTTGTAATGTTTACAAAGTGTATTATACAGGCTGCCTCCTGCCCTGGTGGTCCCAGTGTCCGAGGGACCACCAGGGCAGGCTGCAGCCACCCTAGTCTGCACCAAGCACACTGATTTTTCCCCCCCCCCTGCCCCAGATCGCCCACAGCACCCATCAGACCCCCCCCTGCCCACCCCCCAGACCCCTGTTTGCACCCAATCACCCCCCTAATCACCCATCAATCACTCCCTGTCACTATCTGTCAACGCTATTTTTTTTTTTATCCCCCACCCTGCTCCCTGCCCCCTCCTGATCACCCCCCACCCCTCAGATTCTCCCCAGACCCCCCCCCCAGACCACCCCCCCTGTTTACTGTATGCATCTATCCCCCTGATCACCTGTCAATCACCTGTCAATCACCCGTCAATCACCCGTCAATCACCCGTCAATCACCCCCTGTCACTGCCACCCATCAGCCAGCCCCTAACCTGCCCCTTGCGGGCAATCTGATCACCCCCCCACACCAATAGATCGCCCGCAGATCCGACATCAGATCACCTCCCAAATCCATTGTTTACATCTATTCTCTCCTCTAAACACACACTAATTACCCATCAATCACCCATCAATCACCCCCTATCACCACCTGTCACTTTTACCTATCAGATCAGACCCTAATCTGCCCCTTGCGGGCACCCAATCACCCGCCCACACGCTCAGATTGCCCTCTGACCCCCCCTTATCAATTCACCAGTGCATTAATTACATCTGTTCTTCCCTGTAATAACCCACTGATCACCTGTCAATCACCTGCCAATCACCTATCACCCATCAATCACCCCCTGTCACTGCCACCCATCAATCAGCCCCTAACCTGCCCCTTGCGGGCAATCTGATCACCCACCCACACCATTAGATCGCCCGCAAACCCGCCGTCAGATTACCTCCCAAATGTATTGTTTACATCTGTTATCTTCTCTAAACACCCACTAATTACCCATCAATCACCCATCAATCACCCCCTATCACCACCTGTCACTGTTACCTATCAGATCAGACCCTAATCTGCCCCTTGCGGGCACCCAATCACCCGCCCACACGCTCAGATTGCCCTCAGACCCCCCCCTTATCAATTCGCCAGTGCATTAATTACATCTGTCCTTCCCTGTAATAACCCACTGACCACCTGTCAATCACCTGCCAATCACCTATCACCCATCAATCACCCCGTCACTGCCACCCAACAATCAGCCCCTAACCTGCCCCTTGCGGGCAATCTGATCACCCACCCACACCAATAGATCGCCTGCAGATCCGACATCAGATCACCACCCAAGCGCAGCGTTTACATCTATTCTCTCCTCTAAACACCCACTAATTACCCATCAATCACCCCCTATCACCACCTGTCACTGTTACCCATCAGATCAGACCCTAATCTGCCCCTTGCGGGCACCCAATCGCCCGCCTACACGCTCAGATTGCCCTCAGACCCCCCCTTATCAATTCGCCAGTGCAATATTTACATCTGTTCTCCCCTGTAATAACCCACTGATTACCTGTCAATCACCTATCAATCACCCATCAATCACCCCCTGTCACTGCCACCCATCAATCACCCCCTGTCACTTCCACCCATCAATCACCCGCTGTCACTGCCACCCATCAATCAGCCCCTAACCTGCCCCTTGCGGGCAAACTGATCACCCACCCACACCAATAGATCGCCCGCAGATCCGACATCAGATCACCACCCAAGCGCAGTGTTTCCATCTATTCTCTACCCTAAACACCCACTAATTACCCATCAATCACCCCCTGTCACTGCTACCTATCAGATTAGACCCCTATCTGCCCCTAGGGCACTCAATCACCCGCCCACACCCTCAGAATGCCCTCAGACCCCAGCCCTGATCACCTCGCCAGTGCATTGCTTGCATCTATTCCCCCCTCTAATCACACCTTGAGACACCCATCAATCACCTCCTGTCACCCCCTAGCACACCTACCCATCAGATCAGGCCCCAATTTGCCCCGTGTGGGCTCCTGATCACTCGCCAAATCCCTCAGATCCCCCTCAGACCCCCTTCCGATCACCTCCCCAGTGCATTGATTGCATCTATTTTCCCCTCTAACCACCCCCTGAGACACCCATCAATCACCTCCTGTCACCCCCCTAGCACTCCTATCCATCAGATCAGGCCCAATACAACCTGTCATCTAAAAGGCCACCCTGCTTATGACCGGTTCCACAAAATTCGCCCCCTCATAGACCACCTGTCATCAAAATTTGCAGATGCTTATACCCCTGAACAGTCATTTTGAGACATTTGGTTTCCAGACTACTCACGGTTTTGGGCCTGTAAAATGCCAGGGCGGTATAGGAACCCCACAAGTGACCCTATTTTAGAAAAAAAGACACCCCAAGGTATTCTGTTAGGTGTATGACGAGTTCATAGAAGATTTTATTTTTTGTCAAAAGTTAGCGGAAATTAATTTTTATTGTTTTTTTTTTCACAAAGTGTCATTTTTCACTAACTTGTGACAAAAAATAAAATCTTCTATGAACTCGCCATACACCTAACGGAATACCTTGGGGTGTCTTCTTTCTAAAATGGGGTCACTTGTGGGGTTCCTATACTGCCCTGGCATTTTAGGGGCCCTAAACCGCGAGGAGTAGTCTAGAAAACAAATGCTTCAAAATGACCTGTGAATAGGACGTTGGGCCCCTTAGCGCACCTAGGCTGCAAAAAATTGTCACACATGTGGTACCGCTGTACTCAGGAAAAGTAGTATAATGTGTTTTGGGGTGTATTTTTACACATACCCATGCTGGATGGGAGAAATTTCTATGTAAATGGACAATTGTGTGTAAAAAAATCAAACAATTGTCATTTACAGAGATATTTCTCCCACTTAGCATGGGTATGTGTAAAAATACACCCCAAAACGCATTATACTACTTCTCCTGAGTACGGCGGTACCACATGTGTGACACTTTTTTACACCCTAAGTACGCTAAGGGGCCCAAAGTCCAATGAGTACCTTTAGGATTTCACAGGTCATTTTGCGACATTTGGTTTCAAGACTACTCCTCACGGTTTAGGGCCCCTAAAATGCCAGGGCAGTATAGGAACCCCACAAATGACCCCATTCTAGAAAGAAGACACCCAAAGGTATTCCGTACGGAGTATGGTGAGTTCATAGAAGATTTTATTTTTTGTCACAAGTTAGCGGAAAATGACACTTTGTGAAAAAAAACTATTAAAATCAATTTCCGCTAACTTGTGACAAAAAAATAAAAACTTCTATGAACTCACCATACTCCTAACGGAATACCTTGGGGTGTCTTCTTTCTAAAATGGGGTCATTAGTGGGGTTCCTATACTGCCCTGGCATTTTAGGGGCCCTAAACCGTGAGGAGTAGTCTTGAAACAAAAATGACCTGTGAAATCCTAAAGGTACTCATTGCACTTTGGGCCCCTTAGTGCAGTTAGGGTGCAAAAAAGTGCCACACATGTGGTATCGCCGTACTCGGGAGAAGTAGTATAATGTGTTTTGGGGTGTATTTTTACACATACCCATGCTGGGTGGGAGAAATACCTCTGTAAATGACAATCTTTTGATTTTTTTACACACAATTGTCCATTTACAGAGGTATTTTTCCCACCCAGCATGGGTATGTGTAAAAATACACCCCAAAACACATTGTACTACTTCTCCTGAGTACGGCGATACCACATGTGTGGCACTTTTTTGCACCCTAACTGCGCTAAAGGGCCCAAAGTCCAATGAGTACCTTTAGAATTTCACAGGTCATTTTGAGAAATTTCGTTTCAAGACTACTCCTCACGGTTTAGGGCCCCTAAAATGCCAGGGCAGTATAGGAACCCCACAAATGACCCCATTTTAGAAAGAAGACACCCCAAGGTATTCCGTTAGGAGTATGGTGAGTTCATAGAAGATTTTATTTTTTGTCAAAAGTTAGCGGAAAATGACACTTTGTGAAAAAACACAATTAAAATCAATTTCCGCTAACTTTTGACAAAAAAATAAAATCTTCTATGAACTCACTATACTCCTAACGGAATACCTTGGGGTGTCTTCTTTCTAAAATGGGGTCATTTGTGGGGTTCCTATACTGCCCTGGCATTTTAGGGGCCCTAAACCGTGAGGAGTAGTCTTGAAACGAAATTTCTCAAAATGACCTGTGAAATTCTAAAGGTACTCATTGGACTTTGGGCCCTTTAGCGCAGTTAGGGTGCAAAAAAGTGCCACACATGTGGTATCGCCGTACTCAGGAGAAGTAGTATAATGTGTTTTGTGGTGTATTTTTACACATACCCATGCTGAGTGGGAGAAAGATCTCTGTAAATGGACAATTGTGTGTAAAAAAAATTAACAAATTGTCATTTACAGAGATATTTCTCCCACCCAGCATGGGTATGTGTAAAAATACACCCCAAAACACATTATACTACTTCTCCTGAGTACGGCAATACCACATGTGTGGCACTTTTTTGCACCCTAACTGCGCTAAGGGGTCCAAAGTCCAATGAGCACCTTCAGGCTTTACAGGGGTGCTTACAATTTAGCACCCCCCAAAATGTCAGGACAGTAAACACACCCCACAAATGACCCCATTTTGGAAAGTAGACACTTCAAGGTATTCAGAGAGGAGCATGGTGAGTCCGTGGCAGATTTCATTTTTTTTTGTCGCAAGTTAGAAGAAATGGAAACTTTTTTTTTTTTTTTTTTTTTTTCACAAAGTGTCATTTTCCGCTTACTTGTGATAAAAAATAATATCTTCTATGAACTCACTATGCCTCTCAGTGAATACTTTGGGATGTCTTCTTTCCAAAATGGGGTCATTTGGGGGGTATTTATACTATCCTGGAATTCTAGCCCCTCATGAAACATGACAGAGGGTCAGAAAAGTCAGAGATGCTTGAAAATGGGAAAATTCACTTTTTGCACCATAGTTTGTAAACGCTATAACTTTTACCCAAACCAATAAATATACACTGAATGGGGTTTTTTTTATCAAAAACATGTTTGTCCACATTTTTCGCGCTGCATGTATACAGAAATTTTACTTTATTTGAAAACTGTCAGCACAGAAAGTTAAAAAAATCATTTTTTTGCCAAAATTCATGTCTTTTTTGCTGAATATAATAAAAAGTAAAAATCGCAGGAGCAATCAAATAGCACTAAAAGAAAGCTTTATTAGTGACAAGAAAAGGAGCCAAAATTCATTTAGGTGGTAGGTTGTATGAGCGAGCAATAAACCGTGAAAGCTGCAGTGGTCTGAATGGAAAAAAAGTGGCCGGTCCTTAAGGGGTAGAAAGCCCTAGGTCCTCAAGTGGTTAAGTAGGTAGAAAAAAAGATTTGTAAAAGTAATACCTTTTATTTCCAGATTTTAGCTCAGGTAAAACACTGATAAGGCTGCATCATTCTTTTACTATAGCTAACATTTTTGGACATATAAACAAAAAACTCAATGTGCAGTGTTGCGCCTATGGATCTAACAGCTGCTCAACCTAGAGTGGGGTGATCCCAAAGCCCCTAAGTAAATATGAATCAAATAAATAATACTAGGTTGGCGCTAGAAAAATGATGCAATCAATTTAATAAGTGTATAAAAACAATACAATTGATGTATGGACAAAGCTGTAGCACAAATATAAGTAAACGGTAGCATAAATATAAATAAGATAATCTGATAGAGATACACACACTGCTATCATACCCACTGCCCTGCTGCAGCAGAAAAATAAAAAAAAATAAAAAATTATAAAAATGATAAAAAAGGATATAAGCAATCCATGATAAAAAAAAATGATAAAAAAGGATATAAGCAATCCAATGGATTGCTTATATCCCCTTTTTTTATCATTTTTTATCATTTTTATCATTTTTTCGTTTTTTAGATTTTTCTGCTGCAGCAGGGCAGTGGGTATGATAGCAGTATGTGTATGTCTATCAGATTATCTTATTAATATTTATGCTACAGTTTACTTATATTTGTGCTACAGATTTGTCTATACATCAATATAATTGTTTTTATACACTTATTAAATTGATTGCATCATTTTTCTAGCTCCAACCTAGTATTATTTATTTGATTCATTTTTGGACATATGCCTGAAGAAGGGGACTAGATCCCAGAAAGCTTGCCTCATTTAACTTTATCAGTTAGCCATTAAAAGGCATTACTGTTACGTAACTTTGTTTTTTTTCTACATTTATAACCAATAAATCCCAGATCTTAACCCTCCTGGCCGTAACCCGGACCTACACTCGGGGTAGCTGCCGCAGAGGATTTCTCTGCCCCGGGAGGGATTTTTTTGTATAAAAGTTGTTGTAAATCTTGTAGCTAGCACTTCACTAGCTACGATTGCCCCCCAAGTCCCTCCGCTCTTCTTCGATTGCCATGATTGCCGCCGTTATACGTACCCACCCCCGGATTCGGCAATGGCGCAGCCTCTCCAGTCAGCTCCAGGCTTCGCTATGGGGAGGGTCGGGATTGCGCATGACATCATGACGCCGATGATGTAAGACGTCATGTCTGATCATTGCCATAGCGACGACTGAAGCTCATTGGGGAGGCTGCGGCTCTCCCGGGATCGTGGCTAGGTAATGTAATCCGGCGGCTATTGGGGGGGGGGGGGGATCAGAAGGGTGCGGGGGACTTGGGAGGCAATGGTAGCTAGCATAGTGCTAGCTAGCTACAAGCTTTACAACAACTTTAATTCAAAAAATCCCTCCCGCGGACGCAGCCTCAGAAACTGCGTACCGCCAGGGAGGTTAAATGTATGTATTAATTCAGCTGCTCACTCACAACTCACAACTTAACAAGTGATTTCCCTGCCTGTAGCTGCTGTGCTGCTGCATCTAAATAGTAAATACATTTTTAGAGCCTATACAGAAACATTTTAATGTGCCACTGTGAAAATTTGTCTATGAAAAAAGAGGCCACACTGGTGTCTCTCCAAATATCTTGAATCTGTGCCAGTAGTGTTGTGCATCATCAGTTATTCCATTCTCCATTGCTCCCAGGTTCTCATCTGATTTTCTCCAGGAACTGACACTGCCTGCAGTTCAGTTTTCTTTTATATTCTTAAAAAAAATGTCAGGTTTAGGTAAGTTTTATTAGTAGCCAGTGGGTCTAATCAAGCTTGTACAATGGGGTAAATAATTATTTGCAGGTGAATCTGTGCATATATGTATGACTGTGTCATTATTGAGGTAAGCCACCTCTTCCTTTATTATTTTAGCTGTTTCTACACAATTTTATTTACTATTGGGTGCCCCTTCCCCCCTTTGTGCTTTACACCCTCCTTTGGAGGGGTTCACTCTGGTGCCCAGTGGCTCTGCCGCTGGTAGGTCCTTTGTTGTTTTGTGAAGAGTGTGACCGCATCCAATTGCAGCTGGTCACCCGAGTGGAGCCGGGTTTATAGGACTCCACCTGCCTTCAGTGGTTGGTTGACCCCATGCATCTCCACTTGCCTTCAGTGGTTGGTTGGTTGATTGACCCCATGCATCTCCACCTGCCTTTAGTGGTTGGCTGCCCCATGCATCTCCACCTGCCTTCAGTGGTTGGTTGACCTCATGCATCTCCACCTGCCTTCAGTGGTTGGTTGCCCCATGCATCTCCACCTGCCTTCAGTGGTTGGTTGACCTCATGTATCTCCACCTGCCTTCAGTGGTTGGTTGCCCCATGCATCTCCACCTGCCTTCGGTGGTTGATTCATCCTTGCTTTTTGATTACCAAAATCTTTTTTTACATTTGCCATTTAACTCATGACATATTGCACTATTTGGGCTCCCGTTGTTTCTGTGCTATTCTTTTTTAGGTTGTCGATCCTCCTCTACCACAATTTAAAGTGAATCAGAGATAACATTTTACTCATTGCATACTTGTGCCCCTTACATATAGTTTATAGGGCATTCCTCAAGCCAAATACTTTTTTTTTAGCTCTAATTCCCTATAAACAAACAAGCCTCACCCACAGCTCTTCCAACGCCTAGGCATTCTGAGTCCCATGTAGCAAGTGCGCATGGGAGCGCAGTCTGTGGAGGAGGAGGTGTTACCAGCCAGAGATTTAAGAGGCAAGGGGACAGAGAGGGGAGGAGAGAGGAGTGGAGTTTTCACAGACTGAGGGGTGGAGATGCAGAGCAGCAACAGGCAGTGTGATGACAAGCAGAATATGGCTGCTCTCATTGTATCACAGGAAGAAATAATCATACACTGTTGAGGCTGTTTGCAACTAGATTTGCTGTGTAAACTATCTAATCTAAACTTTAGATAAGATATATAGACCAGTTACTTGTTATAGTTAGTTTTTCATCTCGGATCCACTTTAATTCCCCATAAACTAAACAAGCCTCGCCCACAGCTCCTCCAGCGTCTAGGCATTCTAAGTCCCATGTAGCAAGTGCTCATGGGAGCTCAGTCTGTGGAGGAGGAGGTGTTACCAGCCAGGGCTTTCATATGCAAGGGGGTGGAGAGGGGAGGAGAGAGGAGTGGAGTTTTCACAGGCTGAGGGGAGGAGATGCAGAGCAGCTTGCCTGTGTGATGACAAGCAGAATATGGCTGCTTTCATTGTATCACAGGAAGAAAAAATCATACACTGTTGAAGCTGTTTGCAGCTAGATTTGCTGTGTATAGACAAGTTACTTGTTATAGTTAGTTTTTCATCTCGGATCCGCTTTTAAGAAGAACTCCAGTGAAAATAATGTAATACAAAAAGTGCTTAATTTTTACAATAATTATGTATAAATGATTTAGACAGTGTTTGCTCATTGTAAAATCTTTCCTCCCCTGACTTACATACAGACATTTATCACATGGTGACATTTTTACTGCTAGCAGGTGATGTCACTGGAAGGAGATGCTGCTTGCTTTTTTGGCAGTTGGAAACTGCTGTTATTTCCCACAATGCAACAAGGCTCCCACAGTGTGATGTCAGGACCTCAGAGCTGTGACATCACACTGCGGGAGGGGTTTCACCACAAAATCAGACATACAGAGATGTTTCTCACATAGATCATGTGGGGGGTGGGGGTGTCCATGTGTTTGATATTGCAGTGAAACCCCTCCAACAGTGTGATGTAATGTGATGTCATGACCATGGTCTTAACAGTTTGCTGTCTGTGATCCTCATTGCGTTTATGACATTTAATGGCTGTTTTCAACTGCCAAGCATGCAGTATCTGGCTCTGTGTATAGAACTCTCAGAAACAAAATTTACACAGACATCACTTGCCAGTTCTAAAAATGTTGCTGCCTGTGATCCATTTCAATAAGTAAACCAGGGTGAGGAAAGATTTTACAATGAGTGAACACTAAGTAAATAATCTATACATTCTTATTGTAAAAAAAAAAAAAGAAGCAATTTTGATCATTATGTTATTTTCACTACAGTTCTTCGTTAGGTTTTCGGCAATGTATGTTTATTTCTTCAGTTCTCTGACCGGTCAGAAAGGCATTATCTTTATCAGCATGTCTGACCCTTCTAGCATGGACAGGACAGAGCAACTAAAACTTACAGGAAATACAGCCAGAAGTGTAACATCACAAGCAACCAGTCAGTCAGGAGTGGTGCATATACATGTACTTGTGGCTGGATAGTGTACTGGTTAAGGGCTCTGTCTTTGACATGAGAGGCCAGGGTTTTAATCAGTACCTATTCAGTAAGGGGTTCAAGGCAAGGTTGGCCTCTTGATTGTGTCATGCAGTTCTTGAGCACTTTTAGTCTGAAAATAGAAAAAACACTATACAAATGTCTGTATTATTATTATATCTCGCTGACCTCTAGTTATATAACAACAATATTACACCAGCAGGCCTCCTGTTACCTCTTCTGATCAGCTTGTTTTCCACAATAAATTATATTTGTAAACTGTGAGAGGCATGAAGATTTATTTTAAAGCAGAGGGAAAGAAAGAGAGATAGAGAACTTGGTAAATAAAGTTCCCCTAGCTCAAAACAAACAAACAATAAAAAAACAAATGTATGATATAATGACTTGTGTGTGTAGTACGGATAATTAATAAAACATTAGTAGCAAAGAAAATAATGTCATATTTTTATTTTCAGTTATAAAGCTTTTTTGTTTATAACATTACATCATTCTCTAATATTTGCAGTTTACAAAGTACATCTGTATTTTAACCTCTCTGGCATTCAATTTCCCCAAGATTTCTGTGCAAAAAAAGTGATCCAATTAATTTTAATAACTTTTTCTCCCAGGAATTTGCCGAAGTTTGTCAAGCAAGGGTTTAGTATACAGAGCAGGAGAGTATTGACGTGTATGCACATCAATACCATTTGCAGCATGTTTTGTATTGATGTGCATAACCGCCAATACCGCCAGGGAGGTTAAACTATGAAACAGAGCAGAGCTAATAACCCTTTGAACTTCCTGCAGTAAAACCTTATCTGAAGTTGTCTTTCACTGTTTCCTTGATGTAAAAATACTTCAGAAAACAGCACTTTCTTCTACCCAAGTTCAGTTGGAGTGCTCAAAAAAGCTCTTTTGCATAAATAACAACTGAAGTTTCTTAACTCTTACTGTACTGGAAACAATATGAGACTCATATCGTAGCTACTAATTTCTTTTTCTTAGCTGTACTACACATACCATTCATTATCTCATAAGTTTATTTTCACTTCAGAGTCCCTTTAATGACTAATTATATCTTAAAACTTGTAGAACAAGAATTTGAAAATGAATGCAAAATAGAGGTCTAGTTCTAACCACATGCCAAGTTTTGTTAGGAATAGAACTTTAATGTGTTTCTTTTAAGTTTGTTACTTTACATGTTTAATAACCAGTTATAAATTACTAGAAAAGGTTTTCCATGCTTAAGAATTGCTAACATATAATTTCTGCAATGTATGATATAATTCTGACTACAAAAGTAAAACAAAGTCATTAAAATGAACTAGTAAAGTTTAACTTATTTCTAATGTAGTTTGACTACTCTTGATGAGAAAATCTATAATGGTAATTTTGAAATGGCTTTCAATTAGAGAGTTGTTATAGTAAAAATAGTGACATCCAGTATTAGAATTTGATGAGCTGACTTCAAACTATAAAGCTGTTATCAAGATTATATTAATCAATTTACTCATTCAGTGCTTTCCTACAGGAAATCAGAGCTTGTCTTGTGCGGTTATATCTAAGCTGTTCATATATCTCATTTAGCTAACACAATTTAAATTATAATTGCATTAACTGAATGTAATTTGCTGTCTTCGGTTCTAAATGAGGGTATATGTTTAAGAATATTTCCCCACTATGCAAATGGAGGAATTGTGCACATTTTAATTACTGTTTTACCACTGTGCCAGCAGTAGCTGCAGAAACAAGTCTGTTATGTAATATGAAACAAACAGATACGATAACAGTGACATATATAAGGGCTGAATTAAGATGCCCATACACTGGCAGATGGCCAACAGATTCAACCTTCAGATAGATCCCTCTCTGATCAAATCTGATCAGAGAGGCTTCTTTTGCCTAAAGTGTACAACACACAGAATTCTATTACATTTTAGCATGAAGTCTATTGGAAATTTGTGCCACCAACTCCGCCTTCCCCAGAAACTCAGATGTTCCGGTATTCCATAGTTTAACTGTGAGCCTTGTAATTTTACATTTGTATAAGCATAATTTAATTTCCTAGCATGTTATTCCCACAAGGGGGAAAGAGGCGACCAAATAGGGATAAAACTCTATGAAAAACAGCTAAAGTAGAGAAAAAGTGAGATGGCTTACCTCAATGACGATACATTTGTATATGAGATTACCACATTTTACTAAGCACTAGACAATGTGTTTCGTGGGTCCTTGCCCACTTCCTAAGGCCAAATACAGTGCCAGAATTCACGCCTGCATGAGGGATGCCTCATGCCTTTATAGTCTGGACCTCCACCACCCCTTGGAACAGCTAAAAGAATTACTGCAAAATTTGGGCATCGGCTATTTAATGAGGACTCAAAGTTTCCTTGGGTGTTAAGGTTAGGTGGATGTGGGGGTGTTAAGGTTAGGTGGCCACCAGTGGGGTTAAGATTAAGGTACCATGGGGTTAGGCACCATGGGGAGTGTAAAGGTTAGTCACAACCATGGAGGCTCTGTTTGAGAGTAAGGAAAAGTTAGGTCATAGCGGAATACCTGCAAATATTACCAACATTTCATCATATGAATAAAGTAGTAGAATATCTGTAAATTTACCGATATTCTACTACCAAAATTTCCTGCTCCCTTAAAATCAAAATTTTTTGGGGGGTTTACCCCACACCCTAATTTGCTTGTGGTGCTTTTGAAAGTGCACCCGCCCCTCATTACATCGGTGAGGTCAAGAGATATTAGTATAATACGTAGTAAATATTAACCACAACCGTAATAGCTAATGAACTGAAATCAGCATCCAAGTAAAATGTCAATACGAGTAAAACTCACTCTATAATGCTAGGTGATGTGAACTTATTTTCTACAAAGCCTATATTTTTGATGTTGGTCTAAATCTTTATCTGTGTTTTGAGCAGCTTGTAGAAATTTACTGTCAGCTGTGTAAGAACAAGTTCTCTGTTGGAGTTAAGTATATTGCATCATTGGCTAGAGATGTCCAGAAGTCACACAGAGAGGAATATACTACATGCCAGATAGAGGATGAAGCAGTTCACTTTTGCCAAATACTGCATCCAAGAACAAAAAGCAAAAAAAGGCAAGCAAACATTGATGGCATATTTACAACAGCTTGTTGCCTTTTAATTATGAAGATCTTGTAAAACACTTATGTGTAGGAAATCAATAAATAAAAGTCACAATTCCAAGCAGTATGTTGCTAGTTTGGGGAAATTGGTGATTTTCTGTCAAGTTTTGTAGCCAATTATTTGGCAGAATCTCAAGGTATCTTTGAGATGAAAATGTTTACTGACTGCCTGCACAGATAAGACCACTTTCACAAAACATTGTACAATTTAAAATGCATGTGCATGTATATATATAACATGTACATTTGTCTCAAATACAGTAGGTTGAACAAATATGACATATCTGACAGGTTTTGGACTAGTCCATCTCCTCATAGGTGATTCTTAAATTGTCCTTTATTTTTAAAAGCACTCACTGGTAAGGAAGTTGCTCATTCGCACTGCCAAACAAGTGTCAAAATGAGTAGGAAGGCCAGCATCTTTATTTAGATGATTTCCAAGCAGTGCATTTGTAAAAGATAAAGGAAATATGGAGTTATCATACAGCCAATAAAAATTGAAATAATCCTGGCTCAAGCAAGTATATAAAACTGTAAGTATTCTTTAGGTAAGGATCCCTAATGATTCTGGTTGCTTGTTGAGAATGCCTTAAAGAGAACCCGAGGTGTGTTTAAAGAATGTTATCTGCATACAGAGGCTGGATCTGCCTATACAGCCCAGCCTCTGTTGCTATCCCAAACCCCACTAAGGTCCCCCTGCACTCTGCAATCCCTCATAAATCACAGCCGTGCTGTGAGGCTGTGTTTACATCTGTAGTGTCAGTCTCAGCTGCTCCCCCGCCTCCTGCATAGCTCCGGTCCCTGCCCCTGTCCCTTCCCTCCAATCAGCAGGGAGGGAAGAGATGCAGGCGGGGACCAGAGTTCTGTAGGAGGTGGGGAGAGCAGCAGACTGACACTATAGAGATAAACACAGCCAGCTCTGACAAGCTGTTTGTCAGCAGCGTGGCTGTGATTTATGAGGGATAGCAGAGTGCAGGGGGACCTTAGGGGGGTTTGGGATAGCAACAGAGGCTGGACTGTATAGGCAGATCCAGCCTCTGTATGCAGATAATATTCTTCAAACCCACCTCGGGTTCTCTTTAATGAGAACTTGAACTAAAAATAAAAAGTAAAAATAATCATACACAGGTCATACTTACCTCCTGTGTAGTCTACTACTCAATCTCTTTCTCCTCTCTTGCATCCCAATTGTCCACTGTGATCAATGGATTTCTCCGTCCTCTATTTTAAAAATGGCCATTACCCCTAACAGCTTCCTGGTCAGCACATTGCTAAACTGTAATATCACCCACTTGAGCCATAGGGAAACATGGGCATTACCTTACACATTCAATTGTAACTGACAGCTGCAGATATATAACAGCAACTGGCATATTTCAGTTTTAACAAAATATTGTCAGAAATGGGAGGGATCACTGTAAGAAGAAAATAGTGAGCCTCTGAGAGGAACTGACGATGAGGTTAGTATATAATATTCATTTGCAGCTATGTCATGTGTTTATTTGAAATCATTTTCCTCGATTCAGGTTCCCTTTAAGTGGCTGCAGCTCTGGCCCTTTGAGTCTGCCAGGAGAAAAGCGGAACACAAATGTTCTGTGTCTTGTCCTAGTGTTTCTTATTCTGCTGCATTTTATCATATGAACATGTACCAGTACTGGTGATGTTTCAAAATATGTATCAGTAGGGTATTGTACCGTGTTAGCCATCAATAAAAGCAAGATGTTTTGAATCAGGATGACATCATTTATTGGCCAACTGAAAAGAAAAAGAGTAAGCAAGCTTTCGGCTGTATAGCCTTCATCAGGAGTCATCACCTGGTCAGCAGGAGTGAAGCCTGACAAAGGATATACAGCCAAAAGCTTGTTTACTCTTATTCTTTTAACTTAGCCAATAAAAGGTGTCATCCTGAGTCAAAACTTCTTGCAAAATATGTATGTATTTGTATTGCTGAATGCCCTGATTGTAAACAGTCTTAAATGTCTCATATATCTGTGCACTCCACCATTTATTTGATCTGCATTAAGTACAGCACTACAGAAGATGTAGGATATATATTCATTTATTTTAATCTAGCATTGCCCACGTGCCTTTTGAAGCAAATTTAGAGCAGCAAAATTTACATTATACAAAATCAGTAATTTCAGAGGAAATAGTAAGCTAGTAAAGTTATTTATAAGAGTGATAGAAAAGGTTACAATTGCACTTTTGGAATTAGCTTTACTTTGTTGGAAGAAATGTAATTCAATATTCCAAACAAAATTACTATTATCTCTATGGCCTTGGGAAAGCAAGGGGTATTTTAATATTGTACAGTGCTGCATTTTTGCTAATTAGCATTATGAAAATGTATAATCATAATTTTCAATGTTCCCTTGTAGAACTGCACAAATCCTGTTATAAATATTTGTTAAATACGTGGAATATATAACCATTACCAAGAAAACAAGTCTGTGCTTTACCTGCCAACAATAAAAGTTTTCATACTTGCTATGTTTACCAATGCAGGGAAGAAAAATATGTTGCAGTTCCCTCTAGTGCTGGAAGATGAGACTTATTGATTTTAGAAACAGTCATTCAGCTGAACAAGGACTTCCAAATATTTTTGTCCAAGAAATGAAACATTTTGCTTAGTATTTAAAGATTTTTTTTCACAGTGTTCTTTGTGACTGAAGAGGAGATCTAATGAACTAAAGTGTAATGTCTCGAATGCTTCATTTTAAAAGTAGTGCATCACATTTGGTAGGACTAAAACTATGTCACATTAAATGTTATTGCAAGGGGCTGAAACGGTATTACCAATAATGCACTGATATAGTACTGCAGGATGTCTAAAAAAAAAAAAAACAAGCAAACAAAAAACAAACAAACAAGAGTTGTGCTTGAAAATACACTTAAATTACCTATAAGAATAGATTGATATATAGACAGAATCACCAAATATTATGTCCTAATGAAATGTCCACTGGCACCAATAGTGTGCTAATGGGAGCAGTATATTCCCAAAACAATACTAAGTGAAAAGAACAGACAGAAACAGCACTAAGACAGATCACCAGCCTGCACTATAAACAGAATAAAATAAACTGTACAGAAAATAATAGTTGACCCTCTTAAGATGGAATTCTTTAATGTCTCAGATATCACAAAGTCTATGCAGTAAAGATACTAGCTGCAATTGGGGACCAGGAGGTCACAGCTTTTAACCCCTCCTGGGCCCCAGGTGCAGCCAATAACTTCTCCAGGTCCCCATATGCAGTTGTTTACCCTCATTAGGGAGGCCAGTACTAGTGTCCCTCCATAAGCATGGCCAGTATTAGTGTCCCGCATCAGTGGGGACAGCATTAATTGTCCGCATCTGTTATGGTCAATATTTGTGTTCCCCCATCAGTGTTGTCAATATTTGTATCCCCCCCTCAGTGTTACCAGTATTAGTGTCCCCCACTATCATTATGGCTAGGATAAGTGCCCCTTTCAGTGTAGCCAATATTTGAACATTACATTTCGCGAATGCAAATTTTCTGCAAAAGTTTTCAAACCGCACAAACCGCTATAGACTTCAATGGGCAGGCGAATTTTAAAAACTATTGGGACTGTTTCTGGCCACAGAAGTGATGGAATAGTTGTTTCAAGGGGCCTAACACCTGGACCGTTGCATACGGGAGCGAGATCCATGGCAAAAGTCCCACCAAAAATTACATAGTTCGTGTTTTAATCTCTAAAGTACAAAATCACAGTACATTCCTAAATTTGTGCAATTAAGTGCTTTAAAACGTCCGGTGTGTCTACATGGCGATAATGTAGTATAGGGGTTAGGCCCGGTTTACACTGACAGATGAAACGCTGTGTTTAACGCACTGAAAACCACCACAAAGAGCTTTAGTGATAATATCAGGTGAGCAAATCATTGTTTTTGCTAATTGACACCTCCAGGACATAAATGTTAGTCCTCTCAGTGGCAATCTTTGTGTAGTCGTGTGTAGTGGCCGCTGTGCTTGTGTGCATGTTCATGAGATTGCATGTAATTGCGGTTTTTCAGCCCCTATGGTTGGGCTAAGGTAGTTCTATGACAGTTAGGTGACCAAAAAAAAAACCCACTGATTCTGCACTGAGACCTTATACAGGAGGCAGTAATGGACACTAGATGCCAGTAGTGGTGGTGAAGGATTATTTGGTTATGGTTGGTGCACTACTAGGACCAGCAGACCAAGAGTTGTGGGATCAATTACCAGCAGAAACAGATGTTTCCTCAACACCTGCGGCAGAACAGAGGAGGGGGAGGAGGAGGAAGAGTCGTGTGGGGGAGAGGAGTCAGATGAGGAAGGTGGGGGTTTTTTTGAGGAGGAGGCAGAAGAACCACCGCAGCAGGTGTCGCAGGGGGCTTGTGCTGCTCACCTTTCCTGTGGTATTGTTCGTGGCTGGGGGGAGGAGGAGAACTTACCTGACATCACTGAGGAAGAGCAAGAGGAGATGGAGAGTGCGTCTGCATCCAAATTTGTGCAGATGGTGTCTTTCATGCTGTCCAGCCGGTTGATGGACCCCCATATAAAAAAACTCAAGGGGAATGACCTGTACTGGGTGGCAACACTACTAGACCCTCGGTATAAGCACAAAGTGGCGGAGATGTTACCAACTCACTAGAAGGCAGGTTGCAGCACTTGTAGAAAAAGCTGGTAAGTATGCTTTATAGTGCGTTTAAGGGTGATGTCACAGCACAATAGATTAAAGGTACCACTGCCAGTGATCCTTCTCCCATGTCCACGCAGGCAAGGAGAGGATGCTCTAGCAATCTCATGGTGATGTCGGACGTGCAGACATTCTTTAGTCCAATGCCTCACCTTAGCCCTTCCGGATCCACCCTCCACCGACGCCTCGACCGGCAGGTAGCCGACTACCTGGCCTTAACTGCGGATGTAGACAACAGCGATGAACCCCTGGACTACTTAGTGTGCAGGCTTGACCTGTGGCCAGAGCTGTCACAATTTGCCATCCAACTTCTGTCTTGCCCTGCCTCAAACGTCCTGTCAGAAAGGACTTTCAGCACAGCAGAAGGCATTGTCACTGAGAAGAGAAGTCGCCTAGGTCAAAAAAGTGTTCAGTACCTCACCTTTATCAAAATGAATGAGGCATGGATTCCGCTAGCAGCGGCCACTAACAATACCAATACCCATTTTTTTCTGGTGTGTGTACATGCCTGCCTAATTTTTCTGGCTGCACTGCAGCTGCAACAACAAAACAGAAGGCATGTACATTTGTCGATCCCCCTTCGTGATCGTTAGGGGTTTGAGTATCACAATGAATCAATGACCGCCGGCTATATGAGTGTGTCGGGGGGGGGGGGGAGGGAAGCACTCCCAAGATAACGAGGTTGTTGCTTCATTGTGGACAGACCAAATTCGATCAGCTGGACAGTCACTGTTGTTCTGTCATTGAGCTACCTCAGCCCGGTGACCATATGGGCTTGAAAACCGATATCGCCTGCATTCTCGCCATAGTGCGCACCAGTCCAGCACAGCCGTCACTACACAAACAGCTGTTTGCAGTGCGTTACACATTGAGTTTGGTCTGTCAGTGTGAAGCAGTACACTAATTACACTACCTGATTGATGTATACACATGTAAGATGTTTTAAAGCACTTCAGGCCTCCAATTTAGCATGCAATGTGATTTCTGCCCTTAAAACACTGCTGTGCGTCAAATCCTAATTTTTCACCGGGACTCTTGGCATTTATCTCACTCCGCCATGCCCCCCTCCAGGTGTTAGACCCCTTGAAACATCTTTTCCATCACTTTTGTGGCCAGCATAAATGTTTGTAATTTTCAAAGTTCTCCTCCCCATTGAAGTCTATTGTGGTTAGCTAAGTTTGTGCGAACCCGAACTTTTGCGGAAGTTCGCGTTCAAGGTTCACGAACCTAAAATCGGAGGTTCGACCGTTCGAGCCAGCCATCTCTATTTAGGACTCCTATACTTTTATACTGTGAGTCATGGCAAGGAAATGAACAGCGCCACCCAAAAATAGACAAGTGCCTACCTGCAAAAGAGTGCAAGCCCCACTTGTGGGACAAAATACACACCTAGCATACACATGACCTGTCTACCACTGGAGGATGTTGGTTTCCGTAACAGCTTGCATGCAACCTATTAAGTACTCGTCCCTCCCACTGCGAAGAAGTCAATCCTCCATGGGAGGGGACCTAACACTAACTAAATCATAACCTATGTATATGCATAGCCTGGGTGCGGCTAATCAAGTAAATTCGAAAATTGCGCAAAAGGTGGATCAGCGCATCACCAGGCCGCCTCCGAATGGCCTCGAATCAGAGGTGCGCTGAGCCCCCCCAGAAACTGCAAATGTGTGCAAAAGCACCTCTGATTCAAGGCCATTCGGAGGCGGCCTGGTGATGCGCTGATCCACCTTTTGCGCAATATACTGTGAGTCAGACCTACATATCTTGATTTACAGTCCTTTATATAAGGTATCGATAGACACCCAAAGTTCCTCTTTACAGAGAGATAAAGGCTCCCTACCAACTGTACAGCCTGAGAACAGTCTCTATCAAGAGATGCACATTTACAGGCATAAAAATCATTGTAAGAGATATTCTAGGTTAGCTAATTATACATCAGTTAGCAATCAGATGGTGACACCAGCAGGTGTGTACGGTCACCTCCTCATATAAAATGCAGCTATTAAACCCACATATGAAATGCAGCAATTGTCCCATGTATAAAATGCAGCAAACCCCCCACACATGAAATGGACCAATTACCTTACATACGAAATGCAGTAAATATACCACATGCAAACTGTGGTAATCACCCGCACCTATGAAATGCAGGAATCAACCCTACCTATAAAATGCAGCAATTATCACACATAGAAAATGAAGCAATCAATCCCACATTGGAAACACAGCAACATTCAGCAATCACCCCATTTTTGGAATACAGTGATTTATGCTATAATCAACACAAAAACAACAACAACAACACACACACACACTGCAGCCTCTGTCCCCCAGTCATTAGTTTCAGTGTGCTAAGATAAAAGTGTGCCCCCCTGCGGGGAAATGTCCCCCACTAGGCACTGTCCCGCAATGATTGGTGTCAGTGGGCTTAAAAAAAAAGGTTCCATCCCCTGATCAATGCATGCATTGCCCCACTCCACAATTATTGGTGTCTGCGAGTCACAAGAGAAGTATACCTTCACCCATGCTACATACGCCTACCATGCATTGTCCCACAATCATTGGTGTCAGTGTGCTATTAGAGAAGTCAATGCAGCATATGGGGGATACTTACCACTTCATTTGGATCTTTTCTTTTGCCCATCTTTCTTTTCATCTCCTTCTCTTGAGCCTTGATGCTGCCTCTCTCTCTGTCCTCTCTCTTTTCACTCTATTGACTTCAAGTTTGATGTGCATGCAAACCAGACTGGGCAATGCACCACAGATTGGATTAATCATTGGCACATCAGTGGTAGAGTGGGACTATTTTGTCCCACAAAAATGGGGGAAGCGGGACTATTCTTCCCTCAGAAGGGGCAAAAATGCTGTGGAAGACCTGAAGGGTTTTCATGGAAACCTAACGTTCAACGGACCTCCCAGTTGAGAATAGCTGGTTTATTTCAGTTAGTTGAAAAAAAAAAGAATTGATATTAAAAAAAATGAAAAGACTGACAAGATTTGGCTGTATTTAAGTATCCCCTTCGTGCTTATGGTGCATTACAATACAAATGACTGAAAATAAATCACCAATAAGATTAGTTCATTTAACATCTAATGAACTACGTAAATGCACCATAATCAATGTTTGCAAGGTGGTCTTGAGGTTAAAAATCCATCTTTTTTCTAATGACTTTTGTTGGTTGTACTCAAATATCACCTTAGTGCCTACTATGTATTACAAAACAAAAGAGCAGTAATACGATTAGCTCATTTAACATCAAATGGACTACAAAAATGAACCATAATCAATATTTTAATTTTAAATGTTTGATAAGAGTTGCTTTTTAATATAAAAATCAGTCTTAATTTTAATTGCAGTAAAGTGATATTAATGTATTCGGCTCTAGGAAGAGAATGGAATCTGTTAATTAGGCCTGAAAACCTATTTACAGAAATAGTATCCTGATGTTGGTAATTTTTTATTTGTCAGTTGCCTGCATTGGATACATGATATAGCTGTATTGAATGCATTCATTCCCTTAGATTGTAAGCCTTTGGCGGTGTCCTCTCTCCCCTAGTGTATTCTACATGATGGTATGCTCCAGTCCTTTCCTATGACAGCCTCATACTTGTATTACTGGGCCTGCATAATCAGCTCATAATCGCATGATCATGTATCTTATATCACAGAGGCGCTCACTTCTGCATTTAGACCCATTGAGTTATACTCCTGTTTGCCTGATGAAGCAGGACCACACCTGCGAAATGCGTTGCACTAAGTGGAGTTGAATAAAATTTTTGTATTGCTATATTGTGACTTAATTGAGTTTTATATTTTTGAGGGAGGTAAGTCCACCTTAACATCCCCCTCTTTTAGACGGTTTTGGAAAGTTTTTATTCTACTCTGGCGCCTCTATACACCAAGCCTTGCTGAAATGTATCTTGTACCATTTACCTCATATAACTTTGTTCTATATTGTATAACCTTGTTATATCTGTCATTCTTGTATCATTGCATATATGTATTGCCCAGCACCGCGTAATATGTTGGCGCTTTATAAATACAATCAATAATAATAATAATAATAATAATAATAATAATAATAATAATAATAATAATATTGCACGCTCAAGGAATAATTCAGGATTATCTCATTTTCTTTACAAGGAGACATCACAGATAATGGTAAGGTATAGTACTCTAAAGCCTCGTACGTGTGGTAGAAAAAAACCTCAGATAAGTTAATTCAGTGCAAGTTAATTCAGATGTCCACAAGATCATTTAACAATTCATTCTGTTGGATCACTATATGATGAGTAATCACACTATATTCCTTTGTTTATGCACCACAGGATGACACTTGTTCATGTGTCAACCCTTGTCACTCCTCTCCTTTCCACAGAAAAGTAAAAAACAAAACAAAACATGGGTCAGAATAAAAGAAACTAGATAAGTTGAGAAATGTAAAGAGAAAAGATACAAAAAAATCAGTGTGGAACATTTGATAAGCGGTCAAGCTAACTGCCAAAATAACAATAACACGATAAACAAATTATAACTGATATGCTAAGCAGCCAGTCAGAACGCATAGTGATCCTTTCTGTGATCACAGGATTGCTATTTTCTAGCAACCCCCCTGGTGGCATCTAACTTAACCCCCCTCCTTGTAGGCAACTAACCTTAACCCACCATTTTGTTTGTTTAATATACAAACTTGAACTCCCCATTCTGTTTGTGTAATAAAAATAATTGGTATATGATCGTTGTGGGTTTTATGTAGCATATATATATATATAAATATATATATATATATATATATATATATATATATATATATATATATATGTGTATGTATATATGTATATAGATAGATATATCTATATACATATATATATATATATATATATATATATATATATATATATATATATATATATATATATATATATATATATATGTATATATATAGATAGATAGATAGATAGATAGATAGATAGATAGATAGATAGATAGATAGATAGATAGATAGGTGAGAATCACACTAGCTGCTCATGATGCAAGAAGTAAATGTAAACTTTTCTGAGAAAGCATAAGGAGCAGTTTTAGAATCAATTATACAGTTTTAGAAATGATTATTTGTTAAATAATGGGTTATTGTAATTGATAAAGGTGGTAAGGAAATAAAAAGTAAAGACAGCAATCAATATAGCTGTTTTATATTTAAGCAATTTTTTTGCACCAATAGAGATTTTTTTTTTTTGTAAGGGGGAGGGGGCTTTTTAATAAGCTCCATTATTAAATGTTGCATGTAGGACACATTTTGTTTTACAGACTACACACTCTGTGCCAATCCTATTAACTTTTTTCAGAGTTTTCTCCAAGTAGGTATTTTCAAACCTTATCAATAAAATACTTTTCAAACTCCCAAAAAGCAAGTTTGAAATGATCGTTTTCCTATTTTTTAGTATTTTTTTTTACTTGCTAAGAACTGAAAAACTATTTTTTAGATAAAATGAAACATTATCTCCTTGGAGAAAAGTCAAGAGAAAGGTTAATAGGATATGGCCATCTGTGCCTTGAGAGACTGTAGAGGAAACGTATCTAACTAAGTACAATTTCCACTAAAAAAAAAAAACACTTAAATTGTTGATACTCATGTTTTATCAAGAAGTCCATACTAGAACTACAATGACCATGTCACTTGATTGAGTAAACAGTATGTGCTCTTAAAGCGGATCCAAGATGAAAAACTAACTATAACAAGTAACTTGTCTATATATCTTATCTAAAGTTTAGATAGTTTACACAGCAAATCTGACTGCATACAGCTTCAACAGAATATGATTATTTATTCCTGTGATATAATGAGGGCAGCCATGTTCTGTTTGTCATCATTACACAGGTAATCTGCAACTGCATCTCCACCCCTCAGCCTGTGCAAATTCAATCCCCCCTCCCCTCTGCCTCTGAAATCTCTGGCTAGTAACCTCCTCCTTTTCCTGCCCAGACTGAGCTCCCATAAGCCCTTGCTACATGGGTGTGAGTGCCTTGGCATTTTGGAGAAGCTGTGGGTGAGGTTTGTTTAGTTTATAGGGAATTAGAGTATTAAAACAAAAAAAAAGTATTTGGTTTGAGGAATGGCCTATAAACTATATGTAAGGAACACAATTATGCAATGAATAAAAGTTCATCTCGGATCCACTTTAACCACTTCACCACTGAGGGGTTTTACCCCCTGACCACCTGAGCAATTTTCACCTTTCAGCGCTCCTTCCATTCATTCATCTATAACTTTATTATTACTTATCCTAATGAAATGAACTATATCTTGTTTTTTTTGCCACCAATTAGGCTTTCTGTAGGTGGGACATTATGCCAAGAATTATTTTATTCTAAATGTGTTTTAATGGGGAAATAGGAAAAAATGTGGGAAAAAATTATTATTTTTCAGTTTTCGGCCATTATAGTTTTTAAATAAAGCATGCTACTGTAATTAAAACCCATGAAATGTATTAACCCATTTGTCCCGGTTATAAAACCATTTAAATTATGTCCCTATCACAATGTTTGGCGACAATATTTTATTTGGAAATAAAGGTGCATTTTTTTCAGTTTTGCATCCATCCTTAATTACAAGCCCGCAGTTTATAAAGTAACAGTGTTATACCCTCTTGACATAAATATTTAAAAAGTTCAGTCCCTAAGGTAACTATTTATGTTTTTTTTTTATTGTATTTTTTTTTTTTTTTAATTACAAAAAAAAAAAAAAAAATTGGGGAGTGTGGGAGGTAATGAGTTAATTTATTGTGTAAATGTAATGTTTGTATATGTAAAATGCTTTTAGGGTGTAGTTTATTATTTGGCCACAAGATGGCCACAGAGTGTTTGTTTACATGCGACCTGTAAGTGTCCGGAAGGACGCTTACAGGAAGCAGTAGGAGGCTGGGAGATGCACAATGATCTCGCTGTTTCTGAAAGAAGCAGCAGATCATTGCGGGGGCTAGATCAACGAACGGGAATGGATTTTCCCGTTCATTGATCTCCGGGCGAGCGGGCGGCGGCGTGCTCGAGCGTCGGGTGCGCGCGCACGAGCGGCGGGAGCGCGGACAGCGGCGGTAGCGCGGAAGGTACGGATTTCTCCGTCCCTGGTTTTTTAGGAGGGAAAAAAGGGGCGGAGAAATTCATACCGCTTGGGGTAAAGTGGTTAAGCTAAACAACACCTTGCTTATGTAGGGCTGCTGGGAGGAGGTCAAATAAAGGCACATGCAATGCAAGTGCCCTCCAGCCCAAACATAGCAGGAACTGAAACTTAATGTAGTATCTTTAATTTAAAAAAGAAAATAAATATTAGTTACAGGGATGCCAAGCTAAGTCTAGTGTAATTTTGGAGCTGGGTTGCCTTGATGGCTTCCTAGTTTTCCAGGAGAGTGAAAGGGTGTAGCTGCAATGTGACAAGACTAGTTGCATGCTTAATTCTGGTGTTATTCAGACACTACTGCCGCCAAATAGATCAGCAGGACTGCCAGGCAACTGATACAGTTGAAAAGGGAGTGAATATGGGCCCTCCATATTCTTCTCACTTCAACTGTTCTTTAACAGTGACAAAGAAGCACTTTGTTCCTATACTTACCTTACCCACCAAACGTCACTCCATCATGCACTGCACCACTGTTCCTCTTCCCCCCTTCATAGAAACAGTCATGCAATGTGTGTATGTATTTTAGGCGCTCAGAGCCAATTCACTCTTTCCTTGAGACACTGTTTTATTGACCTGAGGAAGCAGGCTGATGCCTGCAAAACACCGATTTTTTGTGCGTTTTCCCCCCCATCCCGGCACTTACCTGCACGCTTCAATTTTGTGTAAAGCGCTTTTCTAAGCGCTTTTTCAGAGCAATTTATTTTTTCACTCCCTGATGCAAGTCTGGAAGTGAAGTCTTTCAACCGGAAATTAATAAATACAATGTATTTATTCATAAAAAGCGCTGGGGAAATCGCTATTCAAAGCGCTTTTTCAAGCACTTTGTGATTTCCCTATACCTTTCATTGAGCAAAAACGCTCAGAAAATGGTACAGGCAGCACTTTGCTGAGCAGATCAGAAACAAACCGCTCAGATGTGAACTCTCTCATAGGGAATCCTTGCACAAGTGCTTTTAGGGTGATTTTTAAAAACGCACTAGGTGTGATCCAGCCCTCAGTGTGACTTGACATACTAAACCATGGGGATCTCCCAGGTCTCTCCTGGTTTGTTTTTTGCATGTATATGTTTGTGCTCAGTTGTCCTAGGGACTGGATCCCAATTACTATGAGCTACAGTTATTGTGTGTGTGTCTTATTTTTAGGAGGGATGATTAGTGGAAATGGCCCTGGGTAATGAAAATTACAGCCCTGACCACTTGGCAACTCAGGAGTACAACCTGCAATCACATTCCAAGAAAAACACATAGAACTATATATACTTAGCTACTTTAAGTACTTAAACTAAAAAGCCCCTTTCTGCTTATATAAAGAGATACAGGGAGGGGCTATTCAGTAAATTAAAGTCATATACTGCACAAGTATACTTCAGCGAACATACAGCATAAACAGTAGTACTCGTATACAATAATATTAATAATAAAAAAACAGACAATCTGTTTTCTAGACATTGTTCTACACATTGTAAATATGTTATACAGGGATACAACACTTAGGCTGTCATTTCAATCTCAGACGTTATTTTATACAGGTTACAAGAGCATCGTGATGATGAAGGAATAGTCACACATACACCAGGAGTGAGAGCCATGTGTCAACTTGTAGCCTGATATCATTACTGGATCTGAGCACCTGTCAAAACTTCCATATACTGCAACCTCATTACTCAGCTTGCTCTTTACCAGCTGTCACCTACGTCAAGCTTGAAATCAACCTATCACCTACATTTCATGCTTGCATATATACAGTTATTTAATATCATTATATACAGTACACTAACAGTGTTCCCTTGCCAAGAAACAGTTATTAAAAAAGCAAAAAGTTTTTTTTCTGAAATTACTGTTACGTTACTCTACCTTAGAGAAAAATTTTAAGGAATGCCTTACACATATTTTGAAAAAATGGCATCTTCTGGATACATACGACTTAAAGAGACACTGAAAAGAAAAAAAATCTATTATATAATCCAAACATTTGTATAGCGCTTTTCTCCTGGCGGACTCAAAGCGCTCAAGAGCTGCAGCCACTGGGACGCGCTCAAGAGGCCACCCTGCAGTGTTAGGGAGTCTTGCCTTGAACTCCTTACTGAATTTTGAGTACTTGACCTAGCCAGGATTCGAACCCTGGTCTCCCATGTCAAAGGCAGAGCCCTTAACCAGTACTCTATTCAGCCACTGCTCTATGATTTGTATGTGTAGTACAGCTAAGAAATACAACATTAGGAGCAGAGACATAAGTCTAATATTATTTCCAGTACAGGAAGAATTAAGAAACTCCAGTGGTTATCTATGCAAAAGAGCCATTGAGCTACACGACTTTTAAAATCATAGAGACACTGGCGTAACAATAGGGGATGCGACCCCTGCCTGCCCGGGGCCCCCCTAGGGCCCGCTCGGGGACTTTTTGGGGGCAGGAGGGGTCGCAGCATAAGAGGAGAGCTGTGGCCACAGATCGGTGGGGAGGGGGGAAATTCCTCCCCTCCCTCACCTCGGGCTCTCCTGTCAGCGCTCCCCTGCTGCAAGCAATCATTGGTGGTGCTCATGGCAGCTCAGGTGGCGGCAGGCAAGCTGAGCACATACCTCCTTCTGGCCAGTTGCTTGCAGGAGGTGAGCGCTGAGAGGAGTGCCCGAGGTGAGGGGGGGGGGGATTTCCCCCCCTCCCCACCGATCTGTGGCCACAGCTCTCCTCTTATGCTGCAATCCCTCCTGCCCCCAAAAAGTCCCCCAGCGGGGCCTAGGGGCGGGGGGGGGGCGGAATTTTTTTTGCATCTCTTTCCTGCTCTCAGAAGCCATTCATGGCCAGGAACGTGTTTTATGGCTGAAATTCCTTATCTATGCTTGGTACTGTACATACACATGTCTACCTCATTATGTCACATGTCACCTCGGATGTCCTATAAGTTTGCTTAATACGTTATACGTCCAGTCCAAAAGATAGTCTTCTCTCTAAGGTGCTTTCAAAGCTACGCATAGGAGGACAGTTTATTTGCTACACACAAATGAAAGTTTTTTTTTTTTTACAAAACATGTTTGGCGTATTTGTGATAGACTGATTTAAAGGGAAAGCAAAAACACTTAATAGATGGCTATCAATATACAGTACATAAAGTAAAAAATACCTCACCAGGCAACGGGGACATCATCAATGTATCTAGACTATTATATTAGTGAGTGCCAAATGCCTAATAGAAATATACCTCTCACCTCTTCCAACAGGCCAAGAGAGAGGCATGTGTATGCTGGCACACTTGTGGCCATCATCAACATAAATCTGATATCTTTTAATCAAATTTAGAGCAGGCAATGTTGTATGACTGCTATTTACAAAACTATGCCTGCTAAAACAGGACATTTAAGATTCATTACTCAAGAACAGGGTCTTGCTGAAGATTGCAGACCTACAATGAAAGCACAAACCCTTCTCTCTGGCGTGTTTGAATACATCCCCACCATGGAACCATGTGATCCGTGAGCAAGCACTGGATGGTGTGAAACAATTGTGGAATGAGGGTCTCTTGTATGTAGGTCATCATCTGAATGGGTGATGTACCAAAGGTTTTATATCTATGTGCAATGCTGCTATGTACGCTTTAACCACTTAAAGTGTACCAGACCTGTAAAATTAAAAAGATATTATACATACCTGGGGCTTCCTCCAGCCCCATACACTCCGATCGTTCCCACGCCGCCGTCCTCCGCTGCCCCCAGCTTCGGGTACCGGGTCCTTGCACTTCCGTCAGTCGGAGCCAGTCTGGTGTCAGAGAAATGCACCCTGTATGTATCTCTCCAGCAGCTGCTGGAGAGATACGCAAAGAGCCCACTTATCCTGTGTAGCTGACCGCGACTGACGTCAGTGACAGGACCCAGTTCCCGAAGCTGTGGGCAGCTTATACATACCTGCGAGGAAGCCCCAGGTATGTATACATTTTTTTAATTTTACATCTCTGAGTCCCTTTAAGTACAATAAACCTATTGCTGTAACCACTGGTGCCCATGCTTCTGTTGAAATACTTTATATTTTCTCTGACTGTGTCTATAGAATGACCTACTTAATAGGATGATTGAAAATGGTGCGGTTTATTGGGATAGGAAGCAAATTCACCAAAGTTAGTATTAGGGGAAAAATTGATTGAAACTTTGCAAAGTAAAAAGTAAAAAAATAGACAATAGATCAAGAAATTATTTTTACTCACCGTGTAATTCATGTATGTTGTTTGATCCACTGTAAGCCTGCTAGAGATGGCCCAAACGGTTCACCCGTCTGGTAGTTTGCGCCGATTGCAGCTGTCCGCATCCACAGCAGGTAGCGGTCACATAGCGCATTCGACCTGCCCCCTATACCTCGTCATTGGGCTGAAGTTTGACCCTCTACATCACAGTCAGCAGACACATGGCAGCCAATCAGGCTGCACTCCCTCCTGCACCCCCGCCCCCCTATAAAAACACAGCAGCATTGGCCATTTTCTCAGTCTCAGTCTGCTGTTGTAGTGAAATGAAGGGAGAGACATTGCCTGAAAGGTAGGGAAAACGTTAGTTAGGCTATTGGTAGCTTGCTCTCCGCTGAAATTTGTTGCTGAAAGAACCCCCAAAAAGCTCTTTTGAGGGCTAATATTCTTCTGATGTGTTTTTTGTGTGTGCGTGACACTAACACTGCATAGATACAGCCCTGTCCAGAAAAAGGCTTTGTAGGTTTTAAAATTCACCCGCCCATTGAAGTCTATAGCGGTTCAACTGGTGTGCGCGAACTCTGACTTTTGTGGAAGTTCGCATCCTCTGAAGCCTGCATGTCATTAAAAAAATGGACAGCATAAACTCCCGTAGCTTGCTATTTCAATTGGCCTGGCACTGCTATTGGCCTGAGGAAGCGGGCTCAGACCCATGAAACGTGTTGCCTGTGCTACCAATAAAATCTTTTGTCCCTACAAAGATTTGTCATCCTTGAGGTAAGAAACCTCAAACCTTTATAGGTTTTAAAACTGCTTTTAAACGCTTTTATATACCACCAGGGCACCTCTTTAAACCATTTAGTGCATCCCTAACCCCCATACGATACCCGTGTGAGGGGTGGAGGCAGAACATACGTGGTTTACACCACGGTGGACATCTGCCCCCTTCTTTTTTCCAAGGAGAGCGACCGCATCCAGGTCCTTAGTGACCTCCCCGAGTGGAGTCGGGTTAATTGTCTCCACCTGCTTCTTGTGGTCAGTTGCCCCTCTGCAACCCACTCTTGTGAGTAGATTCTTATCTTCTACATTGACAATTTTTGTCTAAACATATTACACTATTGGGCTCCCGTGTTTTTGTTTCCTGTGTCTTTTCCCCAGAAGGTGTCCTGACACCAATCATCCACTACTACTCCAGGAGGAAGTAAACTTGGCTGTCATGTGACAGCTGAGCTTCCTCCAATTGGTTAGGGGTGGTTTTAATTGGCTCCTGACCTCCTTATCACTGTGAGCCAATCACAGTGATCAGGAAATGAAAAAAATGAAAAAAGCCTTTGGTCCTTAAAGTCAATCTAAACCAAAGTGAAAAAAAGAGTTTCATTTACCTGGATCTTTTACCAGCCCCCTGCAGACATCCTGTGCCAGCGCAGGCCTCCATTTCCCTGCTGCGGCTTAGTTTCAGTTTCCACCAACCAGGCAGCCAGTCAATGGCCACTCCACAGCCCTGGCCAGTGGCCACACATGTCCTTGCATCTCCAGGGAGCATCCCAAACAGGTGAAGTACTCAGAAATCTCATACTGTTTATGTGCTGGACACTCCCGGCACCGCCAGGGCACGAGCAGCCAGGGCCGCGCAGGAGCAGTGGCCATTAACTGGAAGATTGGTGGAAACTGAAACGAAGCCATGGCGGGGGATAGAAGAATCATTCGAGGATAGTGTGGGCACAGGACATCTGCAGAGGGCTGGTAGAAGCCCCAGATAAGGGAATCCTTTTTCCTGTTTGATTTAAGTTTCCTTTAAAGGGACCAGAGGCTCTGCCCAAATGAGTTAATGTTTTCTTTTGATTCATGTGTAGTTAATATTCTTTGTATTTAACACAGTATTTCCTCTTTAAATGTGTTGAAAAAAATGTTCTTGTCTGTGTGGCTTTGATAAAGGAATGGGCTAGCAACAGAGCTAGGGGTTTGCCTATGCACATTTACTTTATACAACAGCTCAACCTATTGTTTATGGTACATTTTGAGAAAAGGAAACATTTCATTCTCACTGAAGCAAAATATTAATACCTAATATTTTAGTTCTGTTTACCACAACTAGCCAGTTCGAATCAGGAAGCCTCTTGGAATAATCATCTTATGATGTGAAAAGCTATTCTTCTCCAATATGATAGCTGCTATAGCATTTTACTCACAGCGAGGGGCTTAATTAGGTGCACTATAATTGAAGCAATGCACTGGAAAAACAGAGAGTAGGATTGCTTTTAATTCTTTCTGTCAGATAAACTATCAATTTTTTGTCACAAGTTACTTTGCCTTCCAGGTGGAAAACCCAGAGGAATACACAATTTTTAATAATATAAAAATATGTCACATAAATAAATAGGAGAAACATTCATGCTAATGAATTCCCTTCATGCATTATTGTAATTTGAAAACTAAGTGCATAAAACATTTTTCTTGTGAAAACAAATGTAAACTGCAGCAGAAGCATCAGGTTCAATGTTATATCGGTAAAACCTGGAAATTATGGGCCAGATTTATGAAGGTTTTCGAAAGCTGGAGAACATAAGATATACTGAGACATCCAGGATGTCTGGCCTGAATTTTTTTGAACATTGCCTGTTACTACTTGCAAAAGTTTACAATCTTTACCACCAGCTGAACACGCCAAAGTTGGTGGCACTGCTTGGTGTGTTTGTTCCAAGCACTCCTCATTTCATTTTAGACTATGTTAAGGGCTGGATCAGATAGCTATCTGCTCGGTGCCACGTTCAAACGCTGGCAGTTTTTATGCCATAGTTTACTGCTAGCTTTTGAAGGCCTTTTGAGAAGACTTCATGGCTAGTGGTTAGGTCTGCCTCTGGTTTGCTGACATTTAACCACCTCTGGAAGCAACATGTTTCTTCTGAGAGGAGAAGCGATGCTGGGATCTACTGCCAGGCTTTCATAAAAGCCTGCAATAGCCGGTTCTGAGCACTCCCATTCACTTGAATAGGACAGCGCTCAATCTAAAAAAAATGCAGCTAAAACTTTGCAATAAACACCACAAAACTGTCCGCGTGAACCAGCCCTAAAGCAAACCTGAGCTGAAGAAAAAGGAAATACTTACCAAAGGAGACAGAAGACTCTGGATCCTAATGAGGCTCTCTATGCAGTCCTTTAAACCTCCACTGCTGCCCGAAACTCTTTGGAACATTCATGTCATGCTTCTCTTTTGGCATGAGCATGGCTGTGCTGCACCTGTGCAAGTGTGGCTGCACCTGCACAGTAGCACAAAGCTGCTTGCGCACAAGTGGCTCTGGCTTACTGCGCAGATTCAGCTGTACGCATGCAGGTATGGCCATGCTCGGATTTGAAAGGGTGCACAGTCCCAATATTCCTTTCCAACAAGCCCTTGTTGGAATACTTTGAGGGCCGCACTCAACAACGGGGAATTGGAGGATGGCAATGGCATGGGAAGCCTCTATAGGATCCAGAGGCTTCCCTCCTCTTAGGTAAGTATGTGTATTTGTACCCAAGTCTGGCCCTGGCACACTTTAAGACTTTCTTTTTCACAGTGCTTTACAAAGCAACTTCATAAGACTTGGATCTTTAGGGGCATCAAATTTATTAACACCTTATCTCATCTTTGAACCTTTTCAAAAATGTGACTAATGGAATACTATTTTAGTGTCAGTCAATAAACTCTATACAGTTTTATTAAAAAAACAAAAACAAAAAAACAACAACTACTTTTGTATGTTTATTTGTAGAGTTGAGGTAGCCATTAATTCAATATTGTTCAAGCATAAAATTAATAAAAAAACATACAGTGGATATAGTAAGGCTAGATCCACATCCATTTGAAACAAATCAGTTTTTCTAAACTTTTTTTATTTCTGCTGGTGGGGTAAAGCAGGCAGGACGGGGGTGGCAGCAGTCAGTGGAGAGGGGGGACGTCCCTAATCTGGGTCCCCGTCCCCGCTACCCCTCCAGCTAGTTTGCGCAAAACTTGTTGCAATGTATAGTGGCAGCGAGTGGGGAGATTACCTTCTCACCACTTGCAGTGCAATGTACTTTACTTTGGTGGACGGCATTGCAGGCAGTGATGCGGCGAGCGGAGGAAGTAGAAGGAGGAGGTAAGCTCCCCGCTCGCTGTCACTATACTTGTTGCAAGTTTTGCGGAAACTAGCTGGAGGGGTAGCAGGAATGGGGGACCCATGTGAGGGAAGGGGGGATGTCCCCCATCCCAGCTGACCGCTGCCACCACCGTCCTGCCTGCTATACCCTTCCAGCATGGTGGCTGCCTCTCCCCCCACAGGCTGTGACAAGAAAATGGATCAGTTTCTGTGTCCAAAGATGCCTGTGTAGAGAGGGATCAATTTTCCTTTTGCCCTTCAGTACCCCTGTGTGTATCAGGATCGATATGAGTTTCATAAAAATGCAGCAGATCCGGACATTCCATTCAGGTTTTGAAAACAGGTCCCTGCAAACGCAGACGGATCAGTTTTTTTTTTATGGGTGAAGACAGCTGCTATCTAAAACACTGGTATCTGTGGCTCCAGTTTTGATCAGGCCTGAAGAACGGAGCCACAGATACGTTAACATACCTATTGTGGACCTAGCCTTTGGGAAAGACAGAGTGCAAAGACTAAGAAACAAACTTGTTTATTTATTTCACCTGGAGCTGTTTAGGCTCTTAAAAAATGATACCCTCTGAACAATTCTATCCATTAAACACTTGAATCACCTTGATAGTTGCCTTTGTTTGTAAAGCCTGCAGATATGCAGATCCCTACCTTTCTTGTCCTTACCTCTCCTTCTAGATTGTAAGCCTTTGGGCAGGGTCCTCCTCCTTTTGTGTCCTACCTGATCATGCACCTCCATTACTGTGAACCCATGCTATGCATCTGAGTGAACCTAACTTGCCTAATCTCCATGCTCCATCCAGTGACTGACTAAGCATTACCTGGTACTCATACTATGGTGTGTGATCTGTTTTTCTTGTATTCCTGTATTGTCAGATTGCTGTATGTCACCCCTAAATATTGTCTGTAACCTAAATTAATGTTCAGCGCTGCGTAATATGTTGGCGCTATATAAATACAATAAATAATAATAATAAATAATAATAATATATGTTATGTCTTCACATAAGTCAAAATTTGTAGGCATCTTTATGAATTTTTTACTTTATAATGTATATCTATTTTTTAACCTGATAATACTTTTGGATTTTTAAACTTGAAAAATCTCCTTCTGAGAGACAATAACTTTTTCAAACCACAGACACAATCTTTTGTAACCTGTTTCTTTCGACACAATGGTAAATTCAAGGCAGCAAAAAATGAAAAGAGCTGGTAGGTGTGGGAGGGCTGGGAAAATCCACCTTTTTCCATACAGCAGTATCTGTGGCTACTATATGCAATAAAAAGCTATTGCAGGTTAACAGGAAAGGATTAGAGATGGCTACACCTACTGAGATAGGCACCACTTTTCCGCTTGATGATGGAATTCCTTAACTCCCTGTTAACCAAGCCTGAAAGAGTTGTCCAATGTCCATAGCCAGTGTTATAGCACTGAAATAGTTATAGTGTAAAAAATAGATTATAGTGCAGGTTGTGGGCTTTGCAAAACTAGGGACAGGAGGTGCTAACAAGTGGAAACACACAGCAGGCACACTTGTAAACATGGGATTCATTATAAAGGGAGCTTAAAATGAAAATTGTAGATGCTTTGGGGATTATGAAATGCTGAGACACACTTTAGAGGTGGACAAAAAGTGGTACTAAAATGTGTGCCTACTAGAGGGTTCAATATATTCTTATGGCAACCATGTAATTATGCACTCCTTTATAAATTCCAGTGCTTCCAAGCTACCATCAGGGATTTGCCATCTTATCTGAAGTGCAATTTACATTTTTATTTCCAGCTGTGTTGCTCAAATATGACTCCAATTCAATGGCTATTTTATTGAACAGGCACAACATTTGGCATGGAGCAGGCACTTTAGCAAGCTTCTAAAGAGGACTTCTGAGGCGAGGGGGAAGAATCTCTTTTTACTCACCTGGGGCTTCTACCAGCCCGTAGCAGCCGTCTCAGTCCCCCATCGCAGCTCCGGTGATCCTTTGTGTCCCTGCTGGCCACCCGTAATGATCATGACCCGACGGTCAGCTCTTCTGCGCCTGCATGGGCACTCGTGCCTGCGCGTCCATGTCATCTGGCGCATACTGCACCTTTGCACAACCACTGCGCAGATGAGTCGACCAGTCGGCAGATCACGAGGATTACGCCGGCAGATCACGATAATTATGAGCAGCCAGCGGGGACACCAAGAACCACCGGAGCTGTGGCGAGGGACTGAGATGGCTGCGAGGGGCTGGAAGAATCCCCAGGTGAGTAAAAATGGATTCTTGCCCCTAACCTTGGAAGTCCTTTGAAGTGCCAAGAGTGCGGAAGAGTGTGTGTACACCGCTCTCCTTTGCAGTAATGGCATTTTCCACACTCCTGCCATTTAAAGACTTATAATCTATACCATCTACATTTGCAAGAATAACATATTCCAGCGTTTAAAAGCTTGTAGTGTCATAGTCCTTGTACATCATTTTTTGGAGAATAATACAGCTTCGTTTGCCATCCAAGCTCCCATCTAGTTGCTTTGAAAATGGTAGTTTGGAACGTTTTTGGTGTATGTTTATAAGTTTACCCATTCTGAACTAACCTATTTTATTTTTCCTTCTGTCTGTTTATACCCATAAAAGCATTTATTCTTAATACTATGTCACTACCACCCACACCTCTTAGTGGTATAACTGCCAATTAGATATGCCCACGTTAGCGATTACTAATAAGCAATAATACTCTCCATTATGTCAAACTGGTTTATTACAATTTAAAAACAGGAAAACTCTGTTACTAATACATGTATGCAAGATTTGAGTCTTAACAAGCTATTCCCAGATCAGGCTCCTGGGCATACAAGTAATTGTTGTCTACATTATTCATAAACCGCCACAGCAATTTTTGTGGTTAGCACCAGATTCCACCCAACATGTTTCATCATCAGAGATGACTCACTAGAAGCACAGAGTCTGTGTGCTGACAAACCTGGTACATAGAACTAAGGCTCCACCTCTTTATCCTTACTTTAACCAGTTCACCCCCAAGGGCGATTGGGTATAGGACTGCTCGGTCCTCTTCCACAATCACCCAGCACGGGAACCTGATGGAAACGGCGGCAGTAGCGGCGCGAACACGTGCGGAGCGGCGGCGGGAATGCGCAACGTATTAAAACGGCATGTTGCCATTAACAGGCAAAAACATGACGTTTTAATACGTTAGTTTGCCGGTAAATGGTTAACATGCACCATTTGGATGCCTTCTCTGTTCCACCCATTTTTTAAGGCACTTGCTTTACATCACCTCATTTCAGTGTAGTATGGACTAGTGATTTAACCCTCATGTTTTACTGTAGTTTTTCCTTGTGATGTTGTCACACATTTAGGGAGGTCTCAAAACAAGTAGAGATGGCCCGAATGGTTCACGGCAAACGGTTCCCATCGAATTTCGGTGGTTTGTGTTTGCCCACAAATGCGAACTTTGTGGCGGTTCGATTTGCCTCCTATACTACATCATTAGGGTCAACTTTGACCCTCTACATCCCAGTCAGCAGGCACATTGTAGCCAATCAGGCTACACTCCCTCCTGGAGCCACTCTCCCCCTTATAAAAGGCAGGCAGCGTCAGGCATTGGACTCACTCGTGTGTCTGCATTCATTAGAGAAGGGAAAGCTGCTGCAGACTCTCATAGGGAAAGCTTAGTTAGGCTCTTGTAGGCTTGTTAGCTTGCTCCTTGCTGATTCTTATTGCTAAAAAGCAACCCTCAACAGCTCTTTTGAGAGCTAATCTTGTTCTTGTGATCTATTTTGTGTGTGTGTGTGTGTGTGTGTGTGTGTGTGTGTGTGTGTGTGTGTGTCCCACTGACACTTGTGTTGCATAGACAGCCTTGGTAATTCCTACTGTGTGTGCCACTGCCAGGCCCAGCACATTCAGTGACTACCTGTGTGTGTGACAGGTGCACATTGTAATACCCATCACTGCATATACCTACTACCTGTTGTTCACTTCAGTGCACCCACCTACCTACATGAGCGCACGCATTGTCACTGAGCCTGTCCAGTACCTGTCTGTGTGTGACAGGTGCACATTGTAATACCCATCACTTCATATACCTACTACCTGTTGTTCACGTCAGTGCACCCACCTACCTACGTGAGCGCATGCGGTGTCACTGAGCCTTTCTGGTACCTGTCTGTGTGTGACAGGTGCACATTGTAATACCCATCACTGCATATACTTATCTGACAGTCACTGTTGTTCTATCACTGAGCTACCACAGCCCGGTGACCATATGGGCTTAAAAAAACACCACAGCTTGCACTCTGACCAGATCAGCATGGCCGTCACTACACAAACGTGTTTGCGGTGCGTTACACAGCGAGTTTGGTGTGTCAGTGTGATGCAGTACTCTAATTACACTCCCTGATGGGTGTATACACATGCAAGATGTTTTAAAGCACTGGGCTTGAAAACCGCCACGGCCTGCACTCTGGCCATGGTGAGCACCAGTCCAGCACGGCTGTCACTACACAAACAGCTGTTTGTGGTGCGTTACACAGTGAGTTTGGTGTGTCAGTGTGAAGCAGTACTCTAATTACACTCCCTGAAGGATGTATACACATGCAAGATGTTTTAAAGCACTTTAGGCCTGCAATTTAGCATTCAATGTGATTTCTGCCCTTAAAACGCTGCTTTGCGTCAAATCCAGATTTTTCCCCGGGACTTTTGGCGTCTATCCCACTCTGCCATGCCCCCCTCCGGGTGTTAGACCCCTTGAAACATCTTCTCCATCACTTTTCTGGCCAGCATAATTTTTTCTAGTTTTCAAAGTTCGCCTCCCCACCGAAGTCTAATGTGGTTCGCGAAAGTTCACGCGAACTGAACTTTTGCGGAAGTTCGCAAACCCGGTTCGCGAACCGAAAATCGGAGGTTCGGCCATCTCTAAAAACAAGACATCTGGTGGATATTTCAGTTGCAGATTTGGCTCCAAATTAATTGAATACTAAAAATGATGTTAAGTTATTATTTTGCAATGGTTAACTTAAAACCAATTATGGCTTTTCTATCTCAAAAGTTTATGTTCATTTATGTATTTCATTTCAATTATTTTCATTACTTCATTTATAAAATGTTTATGTATGCCTTTGTTGTATCATAAACATATACTGTATGCCTTTGTTGCATCATAAACTTATACACAATTGATATGATCGCATGGAGTTTGTGGCACATTACATTTAATAGAGGGCTGAACGGAAATGGATCCTCTGATCCTGGAATTCACTTAATTAACATTACACTAAAACAAATTGAAAAAAAAACAAAAACAAACAGAAAATGTTTTGCTTCTTTCACCATAGTTACTTTTTAATAAGTATAAAGTGGTATAGTAATCAGCAAAAGCTTCCACAATACCTTTGGTATTAAATGTAAAAAAAGTTCCTTTACTATACGTTTCTTCTTTATTAATGTATTTACTGTATTTTTGGGACTATATGTATTATAAGACACAGCTAGGTTTAGAGGGCAAAAATCTGGGAAAAAAATACTAAACCTGGCACGTCTATGGTACAAGGGCATCGTGTGGACCTTCCCTCCCCAAATTGTCTCTATCTAAGCTACACTACCCAGCTACAATAGCCCCTGCTGCCCCCACCCCAGCTACACTAACCCCTGCTGCCCTCACCAGCTACACTCACTACAATCCCTACTATACCCACTACACTCCCATCTGCACTCCCAACTACACTCATAGCTACACTAGCTACACTCTCAGCTACCCTCTCTACACTGCCAGCTACACTAACTACACTGACATCTACAGTGCATGCTTACCTATCCAGCGGCACACGCTCAGAGTCCTCCATCTGTCTCCACCAGCTTTAATGAGAAGATGCTACCGCTGTACACAGTTGTCTTCCTTGGCATGCGTACTTCCCGGTTCACTGCACACATCATGCGTGACCTAATGGTGCAAGTTCACCTGGATCACGCATGACATGCGCAGCAAGAGGGAGCCAGTGAACCAGGAATTATGGAGGCCATGGAATATGAACCTTTACAGCGGCAGACATTTCTGATTGCAGCTAGTGGAGATGGACGGGGGAGGAGAGGGACAGCAGACTCATTGTGCACTGCTAAATATGTAGGAGCTTATGGGGGAGGATACCTGCCAACACCTTCAGAATATAAGAAACACCTGAATATGCCAAAAAATATGGTACCTTTTGTTTTTGTTATTATATATTACAAATGTAACTATTGGTGTCAGCACGCAGAGAGAATCTGATTATTGGTGATCTGCAGTATCACCAAGAATGCAGATATATACCTGATTATTGATGATCTGCAGAATCACCGATAATACAGATATATTGCTAACCTCTGGACACCTATATAGTGTGAGTGTTTGGTGCAACAGTAATAACTTTGTGTGAGGACCACCCGAGGAGCAGGTGGTCCTTGGCAGTATGAGAAGTACCTCCCTTTGAAAGTGTAGAGATCTTGCAGCAGCCTGAGACATCCAAGGGGGTGGAGTCCCAGGCTGAATAGCAAGAAGACCCGGTGACTAGTGACCCCTGGAAGATGGGCGTCACAAGCAAGTCTGGATAATAACACAAATGATAATACAGTTCCCTACTCTTGGGTGCGAGGTCCGTGGTCGACTCTCAGCACCCTGGAACTAGTCTGGAATATAACACAAATGATAATACAGTTCCCTAGTCTTGGGTGCGAGGTCCGTGGTCTCAGCACCCTGGAACTAGTCTGGAGTATAACACAAATGATAATACAGTTCCCTAGTCTTGGGTGCGAGGTCCGTGGTCTCAGCACCCTGGAACTAGTCTGGAGTATAACACAAAGATAATACAAGTAATCTGGCTCAGTGTGAATTCCCAAGTCCTCCTGGTTCAAACACACTGTAGGATCTGACTATGGTCTGAATGCTTCCACGTAAGTGTTCGCAATGGCAGACAACCAGCAACTGGCAAGCAAGCTGTATATATAGCTGCAGGACTCTGCCGCCCCGCCCGAGCCACTCAGCCAATCAGGAGTCCAGCAGGAATCAGCTGATCGTCCTAATCAGCTGATCCATCTCCAACTGGTATAAAGGTCCTGACTTCTGGCTCGCGCGCGTAGTTCTCCATCCAGGTGCACTAACAGACCCAGCCACACCAGACGCATGCCGCTGCGTGCAAACCGCCGCGTTGGACGCGGAAACAGCCGCCTTGCTGCCAGTACATGCGGCGGTTTTTCTGCGATCTATCACAGTATCAGACGCATGCTACTGCGTACAAACCGCCGTGCTGGACGCGGATCCAGACGCCTTGCTATCAGTACACGTGGCGGCTTTTCTGCGTTTTCTCACAACAATTAATTGTTGTGGGGAAACTGCTTCCATCCAGTCACAAATCTTTACAGAGCTTCTAATGCTCCCTTCCTCTAACTCTTCCTTCTTCAGGGTTCAAAAGTGATCCCTTCTGTATGTGAGTGATGACAATATCATTTTCAGCACAGTCAAAGGCTTTTGGCAACAGACACTTCTGTCCACAGCCTGTGCACACATGGGAGGGGTAAAAGTAGTATGGTAGGTATGTGTGCGGTTCTGTGGAGTGCGGGTGTGGACCACAACCACACCTCAGCTTAGTTGCTGTGGACTATCTCATGATGAAGTTTATTGGATTTACAGAAAATGCACAAAAATTGTTTAAATACAATTACGCAGGTGCATAAATTTGTCATTTTATTGATTCCAAAACCTTTACTAATTATTTGAACTCAAATTGGCTTGGTAAGCTCAGTAACTACTGACCTACATGCACAGGTGAATCCAATTATGAGAACGAGTATTTAAGGCGGTCAATTGTAAGTTTCCCTCCTCTTTTAAGTTTCTCTGAAGAGTAGCAACATGGGGTCTCAAAATAACTCTCAAATGACCTGAAGACAAAGATTGTTCACCATCATGGTTTAGGGGAAGGATACAGAAAGCTGTCTCAGAGATTTCAGTTGTCTGTTTCCACAGTTAGAAACATATTGAGGAAATGGAAGACCACAGGCTCAGTTCAAGTTAAGACTCAAAGTGGCAGACCAAGAAAAAACTCGGACAGAGAGAAGTGATGAATGGTGAGAACAGTCAGAGTTAACCCACAGACCAGCACCAAAGACCTATAACATGGTCTTGCTGCAGATGGAGTCACTGTGCATCATTCAACCATTCGCCTCACTTTACACAAGAAGATGCTGTATGCAAAGGAAGCCCTTTCTCCACCTACAGCACAAACAGAGCAGCTTGAGGTATGCTAACGCAGATTTGGACAAGCTAGCTTCATTTTGGAATAAGGTGCTGTGGACTGATGAAACTAAAATTGAGTTATTTGGGCATAACAAGGGGCGTTATGCATGGAGGAAAAACAACACAGCATTCCAAGAAAAACAACTGCTACCTACAGTAAAATATGGTGGTGGTTCCATCCTTCTGTGGGGCTGTGTGGCCAGTGCAGGGACTGGGAATCTTGTCAAAGTTGAGGGACGAATGGATTCCACTCGGTATCAGCAGATTCTGGAGACCAATGTCCAGGAATCAATGACAAAGCTGAAGCTGCACCAGGGCTGCATCTTACAACAAGACAACGACCCTAAACACTGCTCAAAATCCACTAAGGCATTCATGTAGAGGAACAAGTACACCGTTCTGGAACAGCCATCTCAGTCCAAAGACCTGAATATAAATGAAAATCTGTGGTGTGAGTTAAAGCGATCTGTACATGCTTGGAAGCCATCAAACCTGAAAACCTAGAGATGTTTTGTAAAGAGGAATGCTCCAAAATACCTTCAACTAGAATCCAGACTCTTATTGGAACCTACAGGAATCGTTTAGAGTCTGTAATTTCTGCAAAAGGAGGATCTACTAAATATTGATTTCATTTATTTTTTTGTGGTGCCCAAATGTATGCACCTACCTAATTTTGGTTAAACAATTATTTCCCACTCTCTGTAAATCCAATGAACTTCATTTCACTTTATAAAATATCACTGTGTGTGTCTCCTATATGATATATTTAACTTACATTTTTTATGATAACAACCAACAACTTATACAAAAAAATCATGACAATTAACAAGGTTGCCCAAACTTTCACATCACAACGTAATTTATAGAACCTTAGTAGCAAAGAAAAGAGTCTCTAATTTTTATTTTCAGTCACGTGCTTTTTTTAAAAAATAAAATCGCATCATTCTCTAATATTTGCAGTTAAAAAAACTACACTCCATATTTTAAACTATGAAAAAGAGCATAGCTAATGTCCCTTTGAACTTCCCTGCAGAAAAACCTTATCTGAAGTTGCCTTTCTTTGTTTCTTTGGTGTATAAGTGCTTCAGAAAACAGAAAAGAGAAGCTCTTTTGCACAGATAACAAATGCAATTTCTTAACTTTTCCTGTACGGGGAACAATATGAGACTAATCTGTGCTACTAATGTTCTATTTCTTAGCTGTACTACACATACAATTCATTATCTCATAAGTTTATTTACACATCGGATTCCCTTTAAAGAGACTCTGAAGCGAGAATAAATCTCGCTTCAGAGCTCATAGTTAGCAGGGGCATGTGTGCCCCTGCTAAACCGCCGCTATCGCGCCGCTAAACGAGGGTCCCTTCACCCCCAAACCCCCCACTGCAACACTTGGTAGCAGACTTGGTCGCTCCTGGAGGCAGGGCTAACGGCTGCAGCCCTGCCTCCAGTCGCGTCTATTAGCGGCGCATCGCCGCCTCTCCCCCGCCCCTCTCAGTGAAGGAAGACTGAGAGGGGCGGGGGAGAGGCGGAGATACGCGCTGACAGTTGCGCGTGGGGCAGGGCTGCGGCGGTTAGCCCTGCCCCAACCAGGAAGCGCTCCCCCGCTGCACGGAGGGGATTTGAGGGTGAAGGGACCCCCGTTTAGTGGTGCGATAGCGGCGGTTTAGCAGGGGCACACATGGCCCTGCTATCTATGAGGTCTGAAGCGAGATTTATTCTCGCTTCAGACTCTCTTTAAGAGTAGTAGTATTAATTTTATTTCCATGGTTTAATTAATTTCATAAAATTACTTAATTCTTTCCACAATTTTAATTATATCCTAAACCTTACACATTCTGTTATCAAATTCCTTATCCTCCCAGTGTTCTCTCCACTCAGTTAATTATTACACTGACTGGAGTATGGTCTGAAAGCCATAATACCGAGTTTCACATCTACCCCCTCCGGACATAAACCCTGAGGGATAAAAAAGTAATATATCCTAGGGTAAGAGTTATGAACACTTGAGAGAAAATTATAATCCTCTATATTTATATTTAGAATTCTCCAGACATCTATCAAACCAGGCCTCTTAACCTTTCCTTCAGCTTATTGAGAGAAGTCATTGAAAAGTGCAATTTTCCACTACAGATATTCACTATTGGATCAAGAGATACAGTAAGTTTAAATCTCCACTGAAAGTAAATATACACCTCAAAAAATTCTCCTTTTTTACTATCATCTTTTGAATAAAATGAGGTTGTTCTTGATTGGAGACCTAAATCTTAACTAGGATTACTACATCATTGAAAAGTTTCTCACATGTCCTACTATACACTAAATATACATTTGTGTTTTAAAAAACAGATAGTTTTCCGGTTTAAGTAAGTAAGAAAGATGTCCTATATCCTATAGCAACTGTGGCTTTGCTATATTTGTATGTGTACTAAATCAACTTAGCGAACATTACATTTTTGGTTCGCAAACACAAATTTTCTACAAACGTTTGTGAACGGGTGAACCCAGCGAACTGCTATAGAGTTCAATGAGCAGGCAAATTCTAAAACCTATAGTAACTGTTTCTGGCCACAAAAGTGATGGAAAAGTTGTTTCAAGGGGCCTAACCCTGGATCGTGGCATGCCGGAGGGGGATCCATGGCAAAAGATGCACCAAAAATCGTGTCGTGTTTTAATCTCTAAAGGGCAGAAATCACAGTACATTCCTAATTTTGTGGAATTAAGTGCTTTAAAAGGTCCGGCGTGTGTACACAGCGATAAGGTAGTGTAAAAGTTAGGCGCGATTCACACTGACAGACGAAACGCCGTGTTTAACGCACCACAAACAACCGCATAGAGCTTTAGTTATAAAATCAGGTGAGCAAATCATTGTTTTTGCTAGCTCACACCAATTGTTAGTCCTCTCACCGGCTATCTTTGTGTAGTGGTGTGTAGTAGTTGCCATGCTGGTGCGCATGTTTGTGGAGTGCAGGTGATCATGGTTTTCCAGCCCCTATGGTCGGGCTGAGGTAGTTCAATGACAGTTAAGTGACCCAAAAACAAAACACTGATTCTGCACTGAGGCCTTATACAGGGGGCAGAAGTAGATACTAGATGCCAGTAGTGGTGGTGAAGGATTATTGAGTTATGGTTGGTGCACTACTAGGACCAGCAGACCTAACTGGACACACATGATTGCAATATAACAATAGCAAGAAAAAGAAAAACAGCCCTTACAAGGGCGATTGATTTATCAAGTCGCTGCACTATTAGGACCAGCAGACCTGTCTCCATCTGCTAATGGGTGCACTGGACACACAGAACTGTGATATAACATTAGCAAGAAAAAGAAAAACAGCCCTTAGAAGGATGAACTAATGTATCACTAAGCACTGACTGCAACTGTCTTCAACAGCTAAAGTATACTGTGTGGACACACTGAACAGCAATATCACAAGATCAAAACACAGCATTTAGAAGGGCTCTTTGGGATATGTAGATGGTGAATTGATATTGTAGCAGAATTAAACTTCACAGGGAATACAGAACACAGGCCTAACTAATGCTTTTTCTAATAGCAGTACAATAGCTGTCCCTAGTCTCCTTCACAGCAGCCACAGTCAGAGTGTAAAATGGCTGCTGTGCTGGCTTTTTGACAGGTGGGGGGCAGTTCAGGTGGGAGGGATAGCTGACTGGCTGCCATGTGTCTGCTGACTCTGGGGTGAGGGGTACATTTTTGGCTCCATTATAATGTGTAGGGGCGGGTCACGTACAGATGTTTACCAGGAACTGTCTGGCAGTGAACAATTCAGGCCATCTCTAGTCTGGATAGCCCTAAAATAGGGATCTCGGTGTGTCTTTCTTCTTTCATCATCATTTGTTACTGATAGATTATAGTGATTATTTATCATTTTTGAAAGTGATATATTTAAAAAAATGTCCCCTGAAGGAATTCTTTACTATGTGTTTTCTTTTCTTTTATTTTCATCAGTTTTATTTATTAATTGTTAATAAGTAAACCTTGGATACCAATAACAGCAAGTAAAAAAGGTGAACAGATGTAGCACTGCACAAATTTGAGCATAGGGATGGTCGAAATTGCCAAATCTGATGGAATTCCGAATTTCAACTAGGAATTCCATGGAATTCTACAGAATTCTATTATTGACATTGAAATCAATACTGTTTAGTGGTCAAATGCAAATCTCCATACATGCTAACATCACCAAATTCGCCAAGTATGTTAAGCAACATAGTGGGGACACGTCAATTATACCTTGTAGTTTTTGAGAAAATCAATTTTCAAAGGCCTAAAGTTCAAAGGCCCAATCTAGGCCCCGGCAATGCAGCAAATTGATCGCACTAAGCCTGGGTGGGGCATAAATAAATGTAAGTATGACCCAAAGATTCTGATCCTCCTCCATACATTCTTAGCTCTGAGTAATGATTCTAATTGTTTCAATAGGATGGGATAAACATATTTCCTCACAGGGACCCTTGCTCAATTCATTTTTTCAAGTTTTTTCCTAGGTGATGATAAGGGTAATCTTGGGTCTTAAAATTATACACCAGCACTCTGCAATTAAAAACATGTCAAAAACGTGAAAAAGTACTGTCAAAATTATTCTGAGTATTCTCTTGCTTGCTGGTGGCTTGAAAGGCATTTAACCACTTAATGACAAGCTGACTTATAAGAACTTCCTGCTAGAGCCTCTTAATGGCTCCAGGACGTTTTTATAAGTCAGACAGTGCTGCTGCCGCTGTGCGCATGCACATGCATGCGTGCACATGTGCGTGTGCGCATCTCCGCGCGTGCACGCTCCCGCATGTGCACGTGCACATGAAAATAGTAAAAATAAAAACCACCAAAGAAAAAATACACTTTTTTTTCCAAATACTATATTGTCACCATACTTTGTACTAGGGACATAATTAAAATCTTGTGATGAACAGAACAAATAGGCACATAAAATGTGTGGGTTTTATGCACAGTAGCAGTGTTTATATTACAACTATAGGGGATGGAATTGGAGAAATAGTGTATTTTTTCATTTTTTCCTTGTTTTTCCCTTTAAAATGCATAGAAAATAAACTAATTACTAAAAACAAATATTAACCCCAAAAAGCCCAATTGGTGGTGAAAAAAAAAACAAGAAATAGATTATTTCTTTGTGATTAGTAGTGATTAAGCAATAGGCAAATGAAAGGGATGAGCACTGAAAGGTGAAAATCGCTCTTGTCCGTTAGGGTAAAAACACCTTTGGGAGGAGGTGGTTAACTGAGAAGGTGTGAAAATATCACCTAGGAGAAAACTTAGGAGAAAAAGTGAATTGAATAAGGACAGAGGGGCCTTATTCTATTCACATTTTCTCATAGGTTTTCTCCAAGTAGATAGTTTTTTATTTTGTGTTTAAAATAACTTTTCAGCACTCTGCAGTTGAAAAATACCAAAACATAGGTGAAAAAGTACTGGCAAAAATATTCTGAGGATTGTCCTGCTTGCTGGTGGCTTAAAGGGATACTTAAGTCAAAAATAAAAAATGATTTTTACTCACCTGGGGCATCCCTCAGCCCCCTGAAGCTGTATGGTGCCCTCGCAGCCTAGCAGCATATAGGGTGATATAGCGGCTGGGAACGCGGAGAATCACTCGCGTTCCCAGCCTGTCGGCGGCTGTCGCCGATCCCAGAAGTAGCCGCCGGCGAGGACAGTAGGATCGGAGTGAGGCTGCGAGGGCACCATACAGCTTCAGGGGGCTGAGGGATGCCCCAGGTGAGTAAAAATCATTTTTTATTTTTGACTTAAGTATCCCTTTAAAAGGCCTTTTATTGATAAGGTGTAAAAATATCAACTTAAAAAGAAAAAGTGAATTGAATAAGGACCTATGGCCCGTATGCAATTCACTTTTTCCCCTGTGTTTTCTCCTAGGAGATAATTTTTCATCTTTAGATAATTTTTTCAGTAAGTTACTGTAAGACAACCGCTCTTGCTCCTATTCTGCCCGGCAAATGAGTTAATCCCTCTTATCAATCTAGAAATTACCTTCCATGCATACAGCCTTCTGTGGACACCTCTCCCCATCCCTAATCCTACTCCAGAGTCCAGAGCTGCGGTGAGGGACAAGCAGGCTGCCAGGGGCTGGAGGAAGCCCCGGATAAGTAGATGTCTTTTTTTTTCCAGCTGGGACATATCCTTTAAACTTCTCAGGGTGAACCATGAGCACATCAAACAGAAAATGCATTTGGAATACACAAACTTACACACCAAAAAACACGGAATCACAAAGCAGAAAAACATTAATGTAGTTTTTGTTATGTCAAAAAATATTTGTGTTTACTGCGCAGAAAATGAGTTATAATACTAATTTGTTTTACAGTTAGTGATCTCAGTATCGGGCTTCATGCCCTAACCCTACTCACTTTAGTGCCTCATTAGCATCTCCCATATGGTGGGCTTTTGTTTGCATCATTTTTCTAAAACAAAAGGAAGAAAAAGGGAAATTATCTGATAATGCTGCATGCAGTGATAAATATGAAGCAGTCATTACTTGATGACAGTGTGAATATAATTTCATTTTGGATTTCATTGGTGTTATTCCTTGGGACACTTGCCATCAAAGCTGACAAAGTACACCACTATGCAGTGTTCTCCTCCAGTGTGTTGCATATCACAGTTTCATTTACAGAACTTTTTTCTATAATAATACAAAATAAAACAGGGCTATTCATGAGCCCTTATATGAGATAAAAAGGAACAAGGACAGTTGAAAGAATAGGGCAGTTACATTGAATCTGAAGCTTATATTAAAAAAAGATACTTACCTAAGTAGAGGGAAGGCTCTGGGTCTATAGGGCCTTCTCATTCCTCTCCTCATCCCCTCGTTCCCCCGCAGGCTCCTCTGTTCAAATCTCCTGCTGTGGGCAACTCGAGTGTTTGAGAGAGGGCGCTCACACGTGTGCAGTATGGAGCTCTAGTGCTCCCAAAGATTTCCAAAGCCATCCTACAGTCAGGGCCGGATTTGTACTTTTTACCGCCCAAGGCCAACTGTACTGTCTGTATGGTTGTTATCTCTGTGTGCCCCAATGAGAATTCTACTTACTTTCCATCATTGGATGTCACAGACAATAAGTAGTTTAGTAATACGCGTATAGATTATAAATTATGTTTTCCTTAAGAACTTTTATGTTATGTTTGCCATCTTGTTAATGATGGACCCACTTTGTCACCATGAGAGTTAGGCTGATGTGTACCTGCAGGATAGAGCTTACAGGTTTTGCAGGGACGACACAAGTACAGGACACAGAGTACATAGGGTAAAGATATCCTTGTAGATAGGGATGGCTGCACAGAACAGCTTTACTGCCCCTCACTGAGCCGCCCCTAAATTTCTGGTGCCCTAGGCCATGGCCTATGTGGCCTTGCCAGAAATCCGGCCCTGCCTACAGTGGAAGAGAGCAGTCTCCGACCAATCAGTTGGAGACTGCTAACGTGGGGGCCAGAGCAGGAATGATGGGACGAGGAGAGGAACAGGAAGGACCTAGAGCCTTCTCCCTCCTTAGGCAAGTGTGCTGCAAGAAGTCAGATAAACTGTCAGACAGGTACATGTACAAAATCCTTTAACCATTTTTAAATGTTTTACTTCCTTTCTTCATGTCTGGCGTGGCAAATAACAGGCAGCAGGATAAAGAGAACAGGTGAGAGCTGTTCAGTGTGTGGAGTTCTGCAGCCATGGAGCAGTGGTAAGGAAACAGCAATTTAAAAATGGTGGTTGCAGTGATCAAGTAACCATGAGGGTTGTCTATGAAGTAATGGCCATTTGCTATGTCAAAATTATTCTGAATACTTTCTTGATTGCTGATGGCTTACAAAGCATTTTATTGATAATATGTGAAAAAATCACTCAACATCCACCATGGCCACCGGGGATAAGGGATACAAAAATGCCCGTTATGTGGTGCTTCCTCCATTTGCTATTGGTCTGATGATTTGTTTTGATGCAACAACGTCTTCCTCGGGTCACCAACTGACCTGAGGAAGATACTGTTGCGTTGAAATTCATTATCAGACTGATAGCACATTGAGATGTCAGATCGGCGGCCAAAATGTTATGCATTATTGTGATTGTGAATAAACGGGTAATACACTAAAGGAACACTACACTCCTTCTTGTTATATCTAGTGTGTGAAAGCATCTGAAAGCCACTTTGGAAATGGAGGTACTTGAGATCCAAGTTGATCATCTTTATGATTCTTTTTCCTCCTGGTTTGTTTCTGATTTTAAAAAACACACATACCTATATAAGGAGAATAATCAGCAAAACACTGGGACTGCAACTACAGACCCTATTGGCCCTTCTCAAAGTATCTTAATACTAAAACATAACCTTTTTTAAATATAAAGTAAAAACCGGGCTGACATAACATGTACCTTCACCCTTGTATCATTCATAAGGGGAGCAATGTCGCCTACAGATAGGAATCTCAGTGCACATATGATAAAATGCACATACTATAATCCTGCCAAAATTGCCTTCAAATCTAGCAGAGGAGCATCTAACTTTCTCTCCCCACTACTAATCAATACACTACATTTGAAACCTTGGCCGGATGTGATATTAGGTTACTATTAGCAGTATGAAATCCAATTAACCACAAGCAAAGAGATTTAAACTAAGGTGTGCAGGGTTAAAGGTACCTGAGGCGAGCAATCTCCCTCCTTGGTCCCAAATGCTACCTTCTGGTTATCTCCCACATCCAAAAACATACTGGTAGGTTAAATGGTTTTAAAGGATCCAATGACTGACAGAGATATTGGATTGTTTGGGACAGTTAGTGACATGATCTTAGCTTTTAGCTTAATTTTAGCTTTGTGTGATATAATATTATTAATAATAATAACAACAACAACAACAATTATAACAATAATGTAATCAAAAGGATCAGAGAAAAAAGTAAACGTTTTTTCCTAAATAGCTGGAATACCCATGTGATGAAAATACATGACATCTATATGTGTTTTTCACATATCTTTACAGATTTGAAGTTACAAGACATAGTCATAAATTATTACTTTGTGTATTCTTAGAATAAATGCTTTTCCCCATCATCCTCACGTTTGACACTGAAATCACAGATCATTTGATCAGCATAGCCCATCCGTATAGACGTTGACATAAAAAGCCTGGGCGCTTCTACTTTTCTATTCTGTTTCTGTATCATTCAGCAACTTGTGATTTCCTCTGAGGTCACCCTTAAAGGTCTGGATGTCATGTTATTCATTTTTGCCTTGTCAGGAAAAACTTGCCAGTGCATCAATCAAAGTAATCATCAGGCCTTGATGTAAGAGTATGGTTCATCTCACATTTTTCATTACCACATAATTTATTAATACCCCTCTGAAAAACATTAGATCTATCTTGATAAAACTTTGGTGACACAGTTGCAAAGCTGAAAACTAACAACACCACAAAGATTTTCTGTCCTTTTTTCAGCACTTTAAAGAAGTTTGAAAAAAATACATTTAATCAAAACATTTGAATGCATTATCACATAATGGTGTTGCGGCTGGGAATTGCTAACTTAGAAAACGTCCTGTGTGTTGACTAATTAGGATCTTTATGATATACCTGCTCCGTGGAAAGAATGTAGTCGAGAACATTTTACAAATTGCCTGGGATTCTGAAGCCTTTCTTCACATCAAGTACCAGCAACTAAACGCTTTATCTTGCTTCCTCTGGGAAATGTGCATGTTAGGACACCATGTAGCACTGAAAACAGGAGGCTTTCATTTCCTGAATGCTACCAACTACCTTCCCTCCTTCCTTAAGATTGCAGTACTCTAAATTAATCTAAAAGTCATTTTCCCTTAATTATTCTAGTGAAGTAAATTCTTATTTGGGTAGCCACTACCCAGCCAGCCAGCTCCCTGAACTGTTATTCAAAGAAATTAAAGCACAGGAGGCCTTCTACAGAGCTGGCTGCATAATAGCTCTCCTGATAGGCATTAGAACTTCGACGCATTCTAAACATGAGTAGCAGCTGTGAGGCAACATTTTATGCAATTGAGTATAGCAATTTCATTAATTGCATTTCACGGTTCATTTCCTTGAATTACATTGGAAAATAAAATTTGCTTTCTCCAAACATTTACCAAAATAAATAAATGGCTTGAAAAATGTTCAATATTTTTATTTTGCTCATTATTTTAATTGGAGAGTAAACGTTAAAAATGAGGCGGCACAAGAACAGCTCAGGTTAGCATACTTCTGGATGATGTTTTTATTATGCAACATATGCAACAATTGATAGGATTTCCATGGCTCAGTGTGTAGCAGCATTAAATTGAAGGAAGAGTGATTGGATAGGTTAGTTTTAGTGTCTTGCTTCTACAGCCAGAAGGCGCTATGTACAGTAAGAGTGATTTATGTTAACAAGCACATGCAACCTCCATCCCTATTACTTACAGGCAGTCATAACAGCCAATTAGGTTGGAGGCCAACAGAATTATGAACCTTTTATGGGAATTGGTTGCTATGTGTTGCTATGCATCACTGTTCTTTGCATTTCAATAGTGATTAAAGTAGCTCTAGTTATTTAGATAATTAGGTGAAAATTTATATTTCCATCAAACTATGGCTATGGTTTTATTGTTAATGAGGTGAAAAGCAATATATTTCCTTCTAACTGAATGTCTCATAAACCTCAGAGCTTTTGATGCGTAGGAAAATAAAACAAATGTCGTGCAAAATTGCAGAAAGAGTATAAACTCATATTCACACTTTTTTCCAACATAGATCTAAGCTATTCAAATTCATAAGCCACGGAAGTCCAAGTCAGTTTACCCCCATAGTGGCACATCTTAAAGCATGTGAGTATGGGCATTAGTAATATCTATATATATAATAGAGTAAGTGCCTCAACCTTCAAGCAAGAAGAAGAAGTAGCGCCCTGCCCCCAGGGCCGGTCCAAGCAAGAAGAAGGGGCTGGTCCAAGCAAGAAGAAGAAGTAGTGTCATATCAAACCAAGGGCAAAGAGGGATAATTTGCATATTCAGTAGCAGTGCATTGTGGGTAACCACAAATGTTCACTTATAGCTGAATTATTGCAGATTTGCTTCTGTTTTAAGAAGGAAAATTACACCAAGCTTTGCTTTTTTTTAGTAGGAGGGCTTTTTGGTCTCCTTTATCCTCCTATACATTCTTAGTAGTTTGGGTCACAGTGAGCTGCTTGGTTACTCTGTTGTTCTGGTCCAAGCCCTATCTCATACAGCCTTATCAATCCCTGCTATGTACTGATGAGGACCTAATGTCTGAAAAAGGCTGTGTAAAACTTGAAGCTATAGGCTTGCTTGCTTGATTTACCAAGTATGAAAAGTAGAGATAGGAAGTTTGAATGTATTTAATGATTCGGATGATTCAAATAGGCTCATTGAAAAGATCCGGATCTTTGATAAAAATCTCAGATAATTTTACTAGGGAAGCATTTGGGGGTGAAATGATTAGCAAGACAGGACTTTCCCTGTGGTGGACAGAGAAGGGGAGATGGTGGACAGGGAGTGGACAGAGAAGGGAGGAGGGACGAGCAGAGAGCAGAAATGTTTGTTTGCACACAATACCCACATGCTGCAATCATATGCTTTACATATATTTCCCCTATATGTTCATCTGTATACTTTGAATGCAAATGTCGCACAGTGAAAGAAAGCATTCCCCAAAGCATTCCCAGAATTGAAGTGCAGCTGTTTAGAGCAGTGCAGGAGGATCATATTGCACTGCAATCACAGTGCCTGCCCTTCTAGCCCTGCACGCTGTCTACAAAGTTACTGAGCTGTGCTTCTGAGCCAAAAATGTCCAATTTGTTCACTGTGCACAACTACGGAACAGACAGCCTATAATCAGCAGCATAGTATAGCCAGTATGTGTGCTCTACACATATCTGGCAGTGGCACCGATGTCCCCTCTCTCTGATCTACCTGTCCCTGCAAGGCTGGGTCCCCTCCAACAGAGCGATCCATTTCTGCTCTGCTTCTAGGACCCCGCTGCCTGCTGAGAGGGGGGCGTGCCGCTCCTGGCCCCGCCCCCTTTGCGATCCAAATCACTCATTTTGATGATTCGGATGATTCGACTCACAAAAGAGATTCGGATTCAACGATCCGAATCGTTCATGATCCGGACAACACTAGTGAAAAGGAAACATTTGCATATTTAGTAGCGGTGCATTGTGGGTAATCACAAATGTTCACTTATAGCTGAATTATAGCAGATTTTCTTTTGTTTTAAGAAGGCAAATTACACCAAGCTTTGATTTTTTTTAGTAGAAGGTCTTTTTGGCCCCTTTTATCCACCTATACATTCCGAGTGGTTTGGGTCACCCTGAGCTGCTTTGTTACTCTGTTTTACTGGTCCAAGCCCTATCTCATATAGCCATATCAATCCTTGCCATTTACTGATGAGGATAAAAAGTCTGAAACAGGCTGTTATACGTGGGTGTGATATGGCTGTGTGAAATTTAAAGTTATAGGCTTGCTATACACCAGTGGTTCTGGATGCTTGCCTGGCTTACTAAGGGTGAAAAGGAATTATTTGCATATTTAGTAGCAGTGCATTGTGGGTGACCACAAATGTTCACTTATAGCTGAATTATTGCAGATTTTCTTCTGTTTTAGGAAGGCAAATTACACCAAGCTTTGATTTTTTTTTTTAGTAGGAGGTCTTTTTGGTCCCTTTTATCCCCTATACATTCTGAGTGGTTTGGGTCACCCTGAGCTGCTTGGTTACTCTGTTGTACTGGTCCAAGCCCTATCTCATATAGCCATATCAATCCTTGCCATGTACAGATGAGGACCAAAAGTCTGAAACAGGCTGTCACATGTGGGTTTGATATGGCTGTGTAAAATTTAAAGCTATATGCTTGCTATACACCAGTGGTTCTGGATGCTTGCTTGGCTTATTAAGGGTGAAGAGGAATTATTTGCATATTTAGTAGCAGTGCATTGTGGGTAGCCACACATGTTCACTTATAGCTGAATTATTGCATATTTACTTCTGTTTTAAAAAGGCAAATTACACCAATACAGTGTGTGGCATTGCAGGAAGTGACGACAGTGGAACGCACGATGGAACACGGAAGAGGTGAGTCATCCACGCCCGCTGCCTCTTACTAATAGTGGCGGCTGCTACTGTGCTTAAGCAGGAGGGGGAGCGCACATGGGGGACCCAGTTGAGGGGGGGGGGGGTTTAACCCCTCCCCGCCACTGTGCCCAATACCCCCTTCCTGCCCTCTACCCTCTTATGCGGCGTATGCTACGCCACGGGTCGGCTAGTTATTATTATTTATATAGCGCAAACATCTACTGCAGCACTGTTTATTGTATATGGTCTTGGCACTTAACTGGCCCTCAATCTAAACCCTACCATAGTTATATGTCTATGTATGTATGGTGTAGTGTATGTATCACAGTCTATTGCCAATTTAGGGGAAGTCAATTAACTTATCTATATGTTTTTGGGATGTGAGAGGAAACTGGAGTTTCCGGAGGAAACCCACATACTATATTAATTTGTGTAAAGGGTCAATAACAACAATTAAAAAACACATAGCACAAAATCATATATATCAAAAATATATTTTTCTGAGTGTAGTAATGACCTATTTCATATGAATAAAATAGCACATGAACCAAGTAGAAGGCAGACACTAGGAGTGATTAATTAAAACTCCCCTAACCCTTCATTAAAAATTACAAAACAAGACTAGTTTAGTGCTATCCTCTGAGTGTGGACTGGCCTCCTCCCTACCTAGGTGCCAGTCATTTCTTACTTTTCACCAGTCTCTGAAATTGACTACCTGAAATCTTTTCCTACTCTATGAGTTTTTTTTTTTAGATGTGTGATCCTTCAGGGAACTTTTGCATATACACAGGGCCGGATTTGTACTCTTTACTGCCCAATGCCACTGTCACCAGCCGCCCCGCTTCAGTATAGGTAGCAAGATGACCCCTCCCCCCTTCCTTCCAGTATAGGTAGCCAGAGAACCCCTCCCCCCTTCCCTCTAATATAAGTAGCCAGGTGACCCCTCCTCTTCTTTTTCTCCAGTATAGGTAGCCATATAACTCCCTTAATCCCTCCTTTTCTCACTCCCTTTCAGTATAGGTAGCCAGCTCACCTTCACACCACAGCAGCTATCAATGTCACTCATGTCTTCATCACTCATCTCCAGTGCAGAAGCTTCCTCTTCCTTTATGTCTCCAATGCTGCCCAAGTCCATAGTCACCGTTCACAATGCAAATGTGCACAGAATGCAAGGTGCCTGCTGCAAAGGTGGCTATCAGCAGAGTACCATGGCCAGGCACTAGCCTGATCTTCCTGCATTGCAGCATTTGCAAGCTTGCAAATGCTGCACCAGTTTAGCCTGCTGCTTTAGTGCCCTTGCTCCTGTGGTGCCCTAGGCCATGGCCCAGGTGGCCTTGGCTTAAATCCGGCCCTGCATATACAGCAATCTGCACATTCTACTGCAGCCTTTCAGGTGGATTTAAATATGAGCTTTGACTTGGATTTTTCAGAATTCTTCATTTATTTTAAGCCGTTGCTTAGTAAATTGACTTGGTTTCTAGAATCAAGTTGTACTTACAGTATGGTTACATTTTTCTAAAAGATGGTCTCACATTATCCTCAAGTACCCGGTCATACAATAAGGAATTCAAGATTAATGCTATGATGTTGATAAGCTGCCTATACCTAGTGCTTGATGTAGCAAAGTAGCCAAATCCATAACATTTGTTATATGAACATATCCTTTTCACTATGGTTTTGTGACAGTGATGGATTTCATAGATATATTATTGTAATACTTTTTTTCATTGTCAAGTAGTAAAATTGATGATTTATTTACATATTGTCATTTATAGGACATGTCTGTGTTGCTGTTGTTGTGCCCCTTTGAAAGTCCCCAGGAAATTATGGAAAATGCCTAATTATTAGAATTGGTAGACCATGAGAATGTTAATAATCGGGAATATACCAATCATATTCTTGTTCTACTGATGTATGGCCAGTTTTTTGCCTGAATTGTAGCCAATCTGGGAAAGATAACATTTTTTTTGTTGATTCATTTTTTTAGTGTGTGTTTGCAAAGTTTACCTTTAAGTCATAAAATTTATTTTGTTCCTCCAAACTGTCAAATTTATTGTTCACATTCAACAAATTCAGGTAGATAACCACTATTGTTAAATCAATTGATTTTTCTTTCTCACAAATTGAAGCCAGTTCACAGGTGCCAACAATCCATTTCACCCTCATGAGCTGGCTGTGCACAATAGACAGCTGACCATTCCAATAGGGATCCAAAGCTTATTGTTATAGACCATTCCCAGAACTAGAAGGGGAGGTGACTGACCAAGTTCTAATAATGAAAAGAAGTTTCGGAGATTGCAAAACATTTTACTTTGGCCTCGAATCATAAAGCATTACCGCATGCGGTAATGCAGAAAACAGCTGACTTTATCGAGCACTTAGGAAAATGTCAATTCATAAAGGCTGTTACCACATGGAAAGAAATTACCGAGCAGTGAGGTAAATTACTGACTTGTCCGGTAAATAACTCAACACATGTCAGTAAAGTCAATTCATAAAGACTAGAATATGCGGTAAAGCCCAGAAACCTTACAGGCAGCTCTGGTCTGTTGGAAACAGAGCGGAGACTGTGACTCACAGAAGCAGAGAGGGATTAGTTATGACTGACATGAGCAGAGAGCCCATAGCAACAACCTCCATCTCCTGCAAGTCCCTGTGATATTATCCGAAGCCTTCTCGGGAGGGTCCAGCTTTTCTACCCTCCAGGCAGTGGAGGAGAGAGATCTCGAACAAAAGAGGTTTCCCCTGCGGCCCTTCGGACGTTTAAACCTTTAGGTTCCTGTTTGAAAATGCAGAGGAACTAGTGGAAAAATCACCTAAGCATGGCATGTGTAATGTCTCCTGGAAGTTTATTGTAATGCTTAGGGGTTATACTTTGACCACCCAGAGCAACAAGGCTGGTAGCTGAATAATGGAAGAGGCTACACAGGCTGCCCAGAGCAACTGCAGCTCTGGGCTTCCAATATTGCTACAAATAAAACACAATGGCAGTGCAGTGCGATGCTGCGCTGCCTTAGCGATAGCAAGCATTCAGACAGGTAAAAGACGGAACTAGAGATAGCCCAAACGGTTTCGCCGGCGAATGGTTCCCGGCGAACTTCCGTGGTTCGCGATCGCGGCGAACCGGGAACTTTTCCGGAAGTTCGGTTCGCCCCCATAAAGCATCATGAGGGTCAACTATGACCCTCTACATCACAGTCAGCAGGCACATTGTAGCCAATTAGGCTACACTCCCTCCTGGAGCCCCACCCTCCTTATAAAAGACAGGCAGTGTCAGGCAGTGGACTCACTTGTGTGCCTGCATTAATTAGAGAAGGGATAGCTGCTGCAGACTCTCATAGGGAAAGCTTAGTTAGGCTCTCGTAGGCTTGTTAGCTTGCTCCTGGCTGATTGTTATTGCTAAAAAAAAGCACCCCTCAACAGCTCTTTTGAGAGCTAATCTTGTTCTTGTGATCTATTTTTTTTTGTGTGTGGCCCACTTGCATTATATATAGCCCTGTCAGTCAGTGTCACTGTGCCTGTCTGTGTGTGACAGGTGCACATGCAATACCCATCACTGCATATACCTACTACCTGTTGTTCACTTCAGTGCACCCACCTACCTACGTGAGTGCACACAGTGTCACTGTGCCTATCTGGTACCTGTCTGTGTGTGACAGGTGCACATGTAATACCCATCACTGCATATACCTACTACCTGTTGTTCACTTCAGTGCACCCACCTACCTACGTGAGCGCATGCAGTGTCACTGTGCCTATCCAGTACCTGTCTGTGTGTGACAGCTGCACATGTAATACCCATCCCTGCATATACCTACTATCTGTTGTTCATTTTAGTGTACCCACCTACCTACGTGAGCACACGCAGTGTGATATACCACTCCGTGCATACCTGTTAACTGCACCTGTGTGACTGACTGCACATTGTATTAGTCAAGTCAGTGCATTCCTTTCACTTCATCCCCCAATATGGTCAAAACAAAAGGCAGAGGCAGGCCACCTGGCAGGTCTGTTCGAGGTCGCGCTGTCGTGATTTCGTGCAGCCAGCAACCAAAGTACAGTGTTCAGAAGAAGGCACGTGCCGTCAATCCCCAATATTGTCAGGACGTAGTTGACTATTTAACACAGAACACCTCATCTTTCTCAGCTTCTGCACAGAAGCGTGACATATCTTCCTCCTCCTGCTCTGATTCTGGCACCCCACTTAACACTCAGTCGGCTGCCACCAACAAAGTGCCATCACCCCAGGGCTCAGCGGTGTGGACATTTTTTGTGTGTCTGCCTCAGATGACAGCAATGCCATCTGTACTCTCTGCCACCAAAAATTGAGCCATGGAAAGACCAAGACCCACGTAGGGACAACTACCTTATGAAGGCACATGACTACAAAGCACAAACTGCAATGTGATGACCACCTGAGGAAAAGCAGCACACAAAAGCTAATCCATATACCGCAGTGGAAGATATGCAATTATTTCTCAAAAAAAGGTGATACCCAAACTGTACCGTGATGTTGAAAGGCAAGTGGTGTCATCTCTGGCATACAGTGTTGGGTCAAGGGACCATCTGACCACGTGGTCTGCAAAAGAACAGTCAGGCCTGCCCGAAGACTAAGTCAGTCCCCACACACAGCATCTCTGCCTGCACGCCGTGTAACTGCCTGCCCCAAGACTAAGTCGCTCCCCACATAGCATCTCTGCCTGCAGACTGCTTGACTGCCTTTCTTCACCACCACCAACAGGGTACAGGACTCCAGTCGGATTCCTGAATTTTTAAGGCCGCTGCTAGCATCAGCCACTATAATAATTTTACTGGATGCATTGTGGGTGCAACAACAAAACAAAAGGCATGTACATGTGCCAATTCCCCTACGTGATCATTACCTAGCCGCGGTGAAGGGGCTTGCATATCACAATAAAGCAATGACCGCCGGCTATATGACTGTCTCGGGGGGGGGGGGGGGGGGGCACACCCAAGATAATAAGGTCGTTGCTTCATTGTGGACAGACCAAATTTGATCAGTTGGACAGTCACTGTTTCGTCATTCATCTACATCAGCTCGGCGACCATATGGGCTTGAAAACCACCATGGCCAGATTTTTCCCCGGGACTTTTGGCATCTATCCCACTCCGCCATGCCCTCCTCCAGGTGTTAGACCTCTTGAAACATCTTTTCCATCACTTTTGTGGCCAGTATACATTTTTCTAGTTTTCCAAGTTCGCCTCCCCATTGAAGTCTATTGCAGTTCGCGAAAGTTTGCGCGAACCGAACTTTCGCGGGAGGTTCGCAAACTGAAAATCAGAGGTTCGGGCCATCTCTAGACAGGACTAGAGATTGGAGCGTAACTAGTAGCAACCGCAGCTCACAGTCACGTCCACAGAAGCAGAGCAAGCAGGCTAACAACAGTCACCAGAAAGCATCCACCCAGGCAAGACTACAGGATAGAACGTAACTAATAGCAACTGCAGCCTATAGTTATGGTCCCAGAAACTAGAGTAGCAGGAATACTACCAGTCACCAATGTGGTGATGGCAGAATCCAAGCTATCTGGATAATGGACTTCACTGACCCATCGCGGATGCAGTGAACGTCCATCAAGCATGGAACTAGGCAATACACAATAATAAGAAAAATAACAAACGGCTCAACTAACGGATAAATATATATTAGCAAGTCTGCATATATACTATACTTATCAAGAAACTAGCTAAAGCACAATAATAAGTTCGCATAGAACTACAATATCAGAACTATACAGAGTAACAAGGTGCCCAGCAGACCAGCGTACTGTGACCGCTATGATGGGCAGGGTCTAAAATAGGAGGCAGACTTTTAAACCGGCATCAGCCAATGGATGCAAGTATGCAAATTTCCACACAGCTGAATGGTAATCACTCAATCCTGAGCTGGCTTGATTACCATTTGCTAGCTGGCTGTGAATGCAAAGGACTCCCATAAGAAATACATGCAGTATTATGTAACAACATGCATGCAGGAAATCCAGGGCTATCTGGCCGCAGCTCAGCTGCAACAAGCAATTGGTGGAATGATGACAGCATCCTGAGCTGCCCAGAACTGCAAAGTGATTGCAAATGACAATGAGACTTATTGCGAATGCACAACAGAATGCAAGCAGATAAGCCAGAACTGTCCGTTTGCAGCTCCACTGCAATGGACAGAATACGCTACAGGAGGGATCCTGACATTCATCTAAGCTATGGCAATTAAAATATGTTAAGAAAGACTAATAGACAGATTTAGAGGGAGCAGAGGTAGTATAACAAACATGTACATTCTAAAGGGATTTCTGGGATGCCTTTTACTTGTGTAATGCGATCAGTGAAGGGAACAGCATGCATATATATATATATATATATATATATATATATATATATATATATATATATATAGCATGTATGCATATATATATATATATATATATATATATATAGATATATATATAGATATAGATATATATATATATATTTACACACATATATGCACGTCACTTGACAAGAGAAGCAAAAACACGGGAATGTCATGTCAAAGTGCAAATTCCATGTTCCTATACTCATTATATAAGTGCAAATTCCAGTCGTATGTCATGTGTTTATTGAAAATTCACTTTTTTCTCTCTATTTTTCTAACCTATCAAAATTTTTAGGATCTTTTATCCTGAAATTGTGGCAATCTCTGCACAGGCGCAAAATGCTCCCAGCCACGAGAGCAGGACAAGGGAGCGTGCACAGCCCAACTGCACATGTGACGACTGGCCCAGACCGGACTTACCGGGGCCAGTTGCAGAGACTGCAGGCACTGGAGGACGGCAGCATGGGAGTGATCAGGCTGGAGGGGGCTGGAGAAACCCCCACGTATGTATAGTTTCTCTTATATCCCCAGTCTCAGGTACTCTTTAAGTGACATGTGACATGATGACATGTGTATGTACAGTGGCAAGCAAACAAATACATATGCTGTGTTCCTTTTCTTTTCTCTATGCCTGAAAGAGTTAATATTCAGCTATGCAACAGTTTCTCTCAATTCGGACTATAGCGTCCCACACTGAGGAAGGAATTACAGCCATAAAACAGTCTCCTGGCAGAAAACTGGGCTTCTGAGCGTAGGGGAGAGATAGCAAAGATCAATTGTTCATATATTTTAGCTTTCTGAGACACGGGACAGACTTTGTCATTGAGCTGAGACAAAACAATAATTCAACTTTTTTTTTTTAAACAACACATAAAACTGGGGTATCTAAAAGTCCTTTTTAGGATTGGAGGATACATACAATTGTTTATCTCTTTTCCCTTAAATTCACTTTAAGATGGTGATCATTTTTATGCGTGTTATTGAAAATTTAAATGTTTCCACTTCCTGTGAGTATCAGCTAACCCTTTTACTGCTAAGCACGTACTAGGTACGTTGTGGCAGGTACATGCTTTAACTGCCAGCAACTTCCCTAGTGCAGTATTCAGTAAAATGGGGTTAAGAGTCTCCCGGGAGTTAATAAAACTAAGTGAAATCCAGAATAAAAACAAAAAAAGAAGTGAGGTTGCTTACCTCAAAGACGACAGTCTCATTAGACAAAAAGCATTTATTAAAGCACAGGCAATGCATTTCACGGGTCTAAACCCGCTTCCTCAAGGTGCTGCACTCCTATGCTGGGGCAACTATACCTGCTACCTATACCTCCTGCCTATACTGAGGAAACTTATACCTACTACCTATATTGGGGCACCTATACCTGCCACCTGTACTGGGTCACATACTGTATACCTGCTAACTAACTATACTGGGGCACCTATTCCTGGCTACCTATACTGAATGCACCTATATCTGGCTACCTGTACTGGCGGCACCTATACCTGGCTACCTATACTGGCTGCACCTATACCTGGCTATTTGTATTGGCGGCACCTATACATGGCTACCTATACTGGCTGCACCTATATCTGACTACCTGTACTGGGACATCTATTCCTGGCTACCTATAGTGGCTGCACCTACTGTATATCTGGATACCTATACTGGCTGCACCTATATATGGCTATCTGTACTGGCGCACCCAGGGCCGGATTTGTACTTTTTACCGCCCAAGGCCAACTACAGTATACCATCTGTATGGTTGTTGTCTCTGTGTGCCCCAATGAGAAATCTACTTACTTTCTATTAGTGATGCTCAAATACCCCTTTTAAAATTCGAGTTTGGTCGAATTCGAATAGTAAATTATTCGAGGTCAGTCGAATATTCGAGTCGAATAATTTTTACTATTCGATTCGACCTCGGACTTCGAGCTCACTATTCGAGTCGGTATTCGAGCTCACTATTCGAGCTGACTATTCGAATTGGCCTTAAATAGCTTCCAACACTTGTTTTGAGGGTGAATGATGCAAGAAACATCTTTTTTTCCAAGTAACAACAGCAAGTGATTATGTGGGGATGTTCCTTTAAAAAAAAATGTGGAAAGAGAAGTTGTGTCCTTAATTTTGTTCAGTAGTGTTACTGTATATACTTGTTCTTCTTCTTCTTTATCTTTCTTCTTCTTCTTCTAGATCTTCTTCTTCTATATCTTCTTCTTCTTCTTCTATATTGTCTTCTTCTTCTTCTTCTTCTTCTTCTTCATCATCTTCTTCTTCTTCTTCATCATCTTCTTCTTCTTCTTCTTCTTCTTCATCATCTTCTTCTTCTTCTTCATCATCTTCTTCTTCATCTTCATCTTCTTCATCTTCTTCTTCTTCTTCATCTTCATCTTCTTCATCTTCTTCTTCTTCATCTTCTTCTTCTTCTTCATCTTCTTCTTCTTCTTCTTCTTCATCTTCTTCTTCTTCATCTTCTTCTTCTTCATCTTCTTCTTCTTCATCTTCTTCATCTTCTTCATCTTCTTCTTCTTTTTCATCTTCTTCTTCATCATCTTCTTCATCTTCTTCTTCATCTTCTTCTTCATCTTCATCTTCTCCTTCTCCTTCTTTTTCAATATCGTCTTCTTCTTCTTCACGTATTTCTCTTTTCAATTTTTTTTTTTTTAAAGAAATGCAGCTATTTTTGAGCGTAACAAATAGCTGGTGGGCGCACGCATGTTGGAAGCGCCATTGTATGTGCTCCCTGGCAGTGGAAACACAAAGACAGCGGGAGGTAAATTCAGCAGCAGGAGGAGGAGGATGAGTGTGTGGCAGCAGGCAGTCAATGAGGCAGGCAGCTCGCCGTGACATAATAGCCCTGGTACCTAGCGGTGATACCAGGGCTGTAAATAAACACAACTGGAGGTCCCAGACAGCGGTCGTGCAGCCCACATTGTGTCCAATACACAACTGGGACAACACAGTTTTCAACCCGGGCACCTCAGAAAAATTAAACCTTTTTTTTTTTTTAATGGTTTGTTTGGTTTTGGTTTTGCAACCAATATAGCTATTGTTTGACGTAATAGCTGGTGGCAGAGTGGCAGCAGAAGGTAATTCTGTGTACCCTGGCAGTGGGAAACACAGACAGACAGCAACAGCAGCAGGAGGAATGGAGGAGTAATGTGAGCAGCTATTGTTTGACGTAATAGCTGGTGGCAGAGTGGCAGCAGAAGGTAAATCATCTGTGTAGTGTACCCTGGCAGTGGGAAACACAGACAGACAGCAGCAGCAGCAGCAGCAGGAGGAGGTATGGAGGAGTAGTGTGAGTGTGGCAGCAGGTAGGCAGCGTGACATAATAGCCCTGGTACCTAGCGGTGATACCAGGGCTGTAAATAAACACAACAGGAGGTCCCAGACAGCGGTCGTGCAGCCCACATTGTGTCCAATACACAACTGGGACAACACAGTTTTCAACCCGGGCACCTCAGAAAAATTAAACCTTTTTTTTTTTTAATGGTTTGTTTGGTTTTGGTTTTGCAACCAATATAGCTATTGTTTGACGTAATAGCTGGTGGCAGAGTGGCAGCAGAAGAAGGTAATTCTGTGTACCCTGGCAGTGGGAAACACAGACAGACAGCAGCAGCAGGAGGAGGAATGGAGGAGTAGGCGAGCAGCTATTGTTTGACGTAATAGCTGGTGGCAGAGTGGCAGCAGAAGGTAAATCATCTGTGTACCCTGGCAGTGGGAAACACAGACAGACAGCAGCAGCAGCAGCAGGAGGAGGTATGGAGGAGCAGTGTGAGTGTGGCAGCAGGTAGGCAGCGTGACATAATAGACCTGGTACCTAGCGGTGATACCAGGGCTGTAAATAAACACAACAGGAGGTCCCAGACAGCGGTCGTGCAGCCCACATTGTGTCCAATACACAACTGGGACAACACAGTTTTCAACCCGGGCACCTCAGAAAAATTAAACCTTTTTTTTTTTTTTAATGGTTTGTTTGGTTTTGGTTTTGCAACCAATATAGCTATTGTTTGACGTAATAGCTGGTGGCAGAGTGGCAGCAGAAGGTAATTCTGTGTACCCTGGCAGTGGGAAACACAGACAGACAGCAACAGCAGCAGGAGGAATGGAGGAGTAATGTGAGCAGCTATTGTTTGACGTAATAGCTGGTGGCAGAGTGGCAGCAGAAGGTAAATCATCTGTGTAGTGTACCCTGGCAGTGGGAAACACAGACAGACTGCAGCAGCAGCAGCAGCAGGAGGAGGTATGGAGGAGTAGTGTGAGTGTGGCAGCAGGTAGGCAGCGTGACATAATAGCCCTGGTACCTAGCGGTGATACCAGGGCTGTAAATAAACACAACAGGAGGTCCCAGACAGCGGTCGTGCAGCCCACATTGTGTCCAATACACAACTGGGACAACACAGTTTTCAACCCGGGCACCTCAGAAAAATTAAACCTTTTTTTTTTTTATGGTTTTTTGGTTTTTGGTTTTACAACCAATATAGCTATTGTTTGACGTAATAGCTGGTGGCAGAGTGGCAGCAGAAGAAGGTAATTCTGTGTACCCTGGCAGTGGGAAACACAGACAGACAGCAACAGCAGCAGGAGGAATGGAGGAGTAATGTGAGCAGCTATTGTTTGACGTAATAGCTGGTGGCAGAGTGGCAGCAGAAGGTAAATCATCTGTGTAGTGTACCCTGGCAGTGGGAAACACAGACAGACAGCAGCAGCAGCAGCAGGAGGAGGTATGGAGGAGTAGTGTGAGTGTGGCAGCAGGTAGGCAGCGTGACATAATAGCCCTGGTACCTAGCGGTGATACCAGGGCTGTAAATAAACACAACAGGAGGTCCCAGACAGCGGTCGTGCAGCCCACATTGTGTCCAATACACAACTGGGACAACACAGTTTTCAACCCGGGCACCTCAGAAAAATTAAACCTTTTTTTTTTTTATGGTTTTTTGGTTTTTGGTTTTACAACCAATATAGCTATTGTTTGACGTAATAGCTGGTGGCAGAGTGGCAGCAGAAGAAGGTAATTCTGTGTACCCTGGCAGTGGGAAACACAGACAGACAGCAGCAGCAGGAGGAGGAATGGAGGAGTAGGCGAGCAGCTATTGTTTGACGTAATAGCTGGTGGCAGAGTGGCAGCAGAAGGTAAATCATCTGTGTACCCTGGCAGTGGGAAACACAGACAGACAGCAGCAGCAGCAGCAGGAGGAGGTATGGAGGAGCAGTGTGAGTGTGGCAGCAGGTAGGCAGCGTGACATAATAGCCCTGGTACCTAGCGGTGATACCAGGGCTGTAAATAAACACAACAGGAGGTCCCAGACAGCGGTCGTGCAGCCCACATTGTGTCCAATACACAACTGGAACAACACAGTTTTCAACCCGGGCACCTCAGAAAAATTAAACCTTTTTTTTTTTATGGTTTTTTGGTTTTTGGTTTTACAACCAATATAGCTATTGTTTGACGTAATAGCTGGTGGCAGAGTGGCAGCAGAAGAAGGTAATTCTGTGTACCCTGGCAGTGGGAAACACAGACAGACAGCAGAAGGGCAGTACACAGCAGCCCACTGTAGGTGTAAAATGTGTGGCTGCAGGCGACGTAATAGTCAAAGTGAACCAGGCTGGCTTAGTGAGCAGGAGCCAGGAGGTGGTAAAGGGTGGTAAGGCACATTAACGATGGTTCCGGCAGCCAGTTCATGTCCCCCTCTCGCCGACAACAGGGGCCAGGAACTCGCCTTCCACCCACGCCTGGTTCATCTTGAGAAACGTCAGTCTGTCCACAGACTTGTGAGACAGACGTGAGCGTTTCTCGGTGACCACGCCACCAGCTGCACTGAAGCAGCGCTCGGACAGCACGCTGGAAGGGGGGCAGGACAGCACTTCCAGGGCGTACTGCGCCAGCTCGCTCCAGATCTCCATGCGCTTGACCCAATACTCCATGGGATCAACAGGGGCATCGCTGTCAAGCCCGCTGTACGACCCCATGTAGTCAGCCACCATGCGGGTCAGGCGCTGGCTGTGACCGGAGGAGGATGCTGCTGCATGCATCTCCTCTCTAGTCACTGCTGCCGGAGCCTCTACAGTCCTGTAGAGCTCGTGGCTGAGAGACAGCAGGTCTGTGGGGCGCTTGCTGCTGCTGGATGCAGGCACCTGCTGCTGCCTCTGTGCTGGCTGCTGGACAGTGGGGGTGGAAGGCTGGGGGAAGGCTTCCTCCAAGCGCTCAACAAGGGCCTGCTGCAAGCTCCTTATTTGTTGCGCTGGGTCTCCTCCTGCAGGCGGCAGGAACTGGCTCAACTTCCCCTTGAGGCGTGGGTCCAACATCATGCTGATCCAGATGTCCTCCCTCTGCTTCATCTGGATCACCCTGGGGTCTCTGCGCAGGCATGTCAGCATGTGCGCTGCCATTGGGAAGAGGCGGGCCACGTCTGCTGGCACATCGACGGCAGTGCTGCTGTCCTCATCCTCCTCCTCTGCCTCGTCAGCCTCATCCTCTCTCCACCCCCGCACCAACTCAGCTGCACTGTGCTGCTCCCCCTCATCAGCAGCAAGGTCAGGGACCTCCACCAAGTCCTCCTCCTCCTCCCCCTCAGAGGTGGACTGTGCAGCTGCTTGCCGCTCCTGCTGGTCCAAGGCTGCCGCTCCCTGTTCCAGCAAAGCATCGAGGGCCCTGTTCAGCAGACAAACCAGGGGCACCCACTCGCAGACCATAGCATGGTCCCTGCTCACCATGTTAGTGGCCTGCAGAAAGGGAGCCAGCACTAAGCACACCTGCTGCATGTGCCTCCAGTCATCATCGGGGACGATGGACGGGATGTTGCTGGTCTTGTCCCTTCTCTGAGCGGCGGAAACAGTGGCCAGGGCAAGGTACTGTTTGACAGCGCGCTTCTGTTCAACCAGACGCTCCAACATCGCCAGGGTGGAGTTCCAGCGAGTCGGAACGTCAAGGATCAGCCGATGGCGTGGCAGATCCAGCTCCTTTTGCACGTCTTCCAGGCTCGCACAGGCTGCAGCCGAGCGCCGGAAGTGACGCACAACGTTCCTTGCCGTTTCCAGCAGTTCGCCCATCCCCTGGTAGGTGCGCAAGAACTTCTGCACTACCAGGTTCAGCACGTGGGCAAGACAAGGGATGTGGGTCAGGTTTCCCCTGTCTATTGCGGCAACCAGATTGGCCCCATTGTCGGCCACCACCTCTCCGACTCTGAGGCCTCTGGGGGTCAGCCAAATCCTCTCCTGCTCCTGGAGTTTGGCCAACACATGGGTTGCCGTCAGCTTGGTCTTCCCAAGGCTGACCAAGTGCAGCAGCGCTTGGCAGTGGCGGGCCTTCACGCTGCTGCTGAGGCGGGGGGTTTGGCCAGGTGTGCCGGAGGATGGCAGAGGATCGGAGGAACCTGCTGCAGTTCCCCTGACCCTGCGGGGTGGCACCACCCACTGTGTTGCTGCTGCTGCTGTGCCCGCTGCTGCTCTCCCATCCTCACCCCCTTCCACCAAGCTGACCCAGTGGACAGTGAAGGACAGGTAGCGGCCTGTCCCGAAGCGGCTGCTCCAGGAGTCCATGGTGACGTGGACCCTTTCACCAACCGCGTGCTCCAGCCCTCGCTCCACATTGGCCATCACAAAGCGGTGCAGTGCAGGAATGGCCTTGCGGGCAAAGAAGTGTCTGCTGGGGAGCTGCCAGTCTGGGGCTGCGCAAGCAAGCAGCGCACGAATGTCGCTCCCCTCCTGCACGAGCGTGTACGGCAGGAATTGGGAGCACATGGCCCGTGCCAGCAAGCCGTTCAGCTGCCGCACGCGACGGCTGCTGGGAGGCAGAGCCCTAACCACCCCCTGGAAGGACTCGCTCAAAAGGCTCTGGCGTGGCCTTTTGCTGACACGGGAATCAGCAGACACAGCAGAGGAGGCCACTGAGGACTGGCTGCCAGAACAGGCCTCAGTGTCGGCGGCAGGAGTTGCAGAGGGGGGAGGAGCAGTGCGTTTCCGCACTCCTGCTGGTGCTGCTGGAGGAGCAGGAGGGCGGGTGGCTGCTGTTGCTGCTGCTGCTGCTGAAGGCTGTGCAGTGATGGGTGTGGTGCCACTGCCAGCAGCAGATGCCTTCAGCCTCTGGAACTCCTCATGCTGGTGGAAATGTTTAGCCGCAAGGTGGTTGATGAGCGAGCTGGTGCTGAACTTTAAGGGGTCTGCACCTCTGCTCAACTTCCGCTGACAGTGGTTGCAAGTGGCGTACTTGCTGTACACAGTGGGCATGGTGAAAAACCGCCAGATTGGTGACAGAAACTTCCCCCTACGGCATGGAAGCGCTGCTGCCTGTCTCCCTGTGGTGGTTGGGGGGGGGCTTGGGTGCGGCTGGTGGTGGTACTGGCTGATGCTGCTGCTGCTGCTGCTGAGCCTGAGACACCAGCAGGCTGTGGGACGCTGCCAATGCTTGCAATGATGCGCCTCCTTGCAAGGCCCACAAGCGCATCCTCCTCCTCCTCCTCAGAGCTGCTGAGGACGACATCCCCTGGAGGTGGTGGCACCCAGTCTCTGTCTGTCACCGGGTCATCATCATCATGCCCCTCCTGAAACATGTCCTGCTGGGATGATGACCCCCCAAACTCCTCTCCTGATGCATGGATGGGACACTTGACTGTCGCCACAGTCTTGCTGTCCAATCCCTCCTCCCCCAAAGTGCCCATCAGCATCTCCTCCTCAAAATCGCCAACAACAGCAGACAATACCCTGATGGTGCCTGGGGTAAAAAGACTGCTGAGTGACAGGTCGGCGACTGATGGTGAACTGGCCTCCTCCCCAGGCCCTGCTGGGCGGCTGCTGAGAACAGGGGTGGTGGTGGTGGTGGTGGTGGTGGTGAGGGTGGAGGCCTCGGATGCAGAGCTGATGGCGGGCTGCTCATCCTCCGTCATGAGTTGCACCACAGTGTCTGCATCCTTTTCCTCAATGGGACGTTTCCGACCCGGCTGGAGGAAAATGGGAGCAGGTGCTACACGCTGCTGCTGCTGTGTCTCTGCAGCGTGAGTTGCAGATGCTCCTGCTGGGCGGCGCCCAAGGTGTCCACGGCCAGTGGCTATGGGAGGAATGTTAGCCACTGACGCTGCTGCTGCTGCTGCGGAACTGTGCATGGTGGCGCGCCCGCGGCCGCGGCTTGCCACAATGCTGCTCCCTCTCCTCCTGATTCCCTTGCTGCCCTTCCCCTTGCCCAAACCGCGGTGGCTGCCACTTCCAGACATCTTCAATGTTTTGGGCGTATAGACAAAAGTTTTTTAAAAGGACGGGTGAAAAGTGGGGTACTTTAATGGAGTGGGTTGGTTGGTGAGGTGACTGAGTGAGTGTCCCCTAGTACAGTAAGTAAGTAGTAACAGTCAGGAAGTACAACTAGCAGTTACAATAATCAGTAGTAATCACAAGTAAATTTAGTGTGTGTACACTCAGACAGTGAGTGCACGCACGCAGGAGCTAGTAGCCTATGAACACAGTGACTGAGTGTCCTAGACTCCTAGTACAGTAAGAGTAAGTAGTAACAGTAAGTAGAACTAACTAATTACAATAATCAATCAGCGATCAGAAGGAAATAGAGTGTGGGTGGTGTGTGTACACTCAGACAGTGAGTGCACGCACGCAGGAGCTAGTAGCCTATGAACACAGTGACTGAGTGTCCTAGACTCCTAGTACAGTAAGAGTAAGTAGTAACAGTAAGTAGAACTAACTAATTACAATAATCAATCAGCGATCAGAAGGAAATGGAGTGTGGGTGTGTGTACACTCAGACAGTGAGTGCACGCACGCAGGAGCTAGTAGCCTATGAACACAGTGACTGAGTGTCCTAGACTCCTAGTACAGTAAGAGTAAGTAGTAACAGTAAGTAGAACTAACTAATTACAATAATCAATCAGCGATCAGAAGGAAATAGAGTGTGGGTGGTGTGTGTACACTCAGACAGTGAGTGCACGCACGCAGGAGCTAGTAGCCTATGAACACAGTGACTGAGTGTCCTAGACTCCTAGTACAGTAAGAGTAAGTAGTAACAGTAAGTAGAACTAACTAATTACAATAATCAATCAGCGATCAGAAGGAAATGGAGTGTGGGTGTGTGTACACTCAGACAGTGAGTGCACGCACGCAGGAGCTAGTAGCCTATGAACACAGTGACTGAGTGTCCTAGACTCCTAGTACAGTAAGAGTAAGTAGTAACAGTAAGTACAACTAACTAATTACGATAATCAATCAGCGATCAGAAGGAAATAGAGTGTGTGTTGTGTGTGTACACTCAGACAGTGAGTGCACGCACGCAGGATCTAGTAGCCTATGAACACAGTGACTGAGTGTCCTAGACTCCTAGTACAGTAAGAGTAAGTAGTAACAGTAAGTAGAACTAACTAATTACAATAATCAATCAGCGATCAGAAGGAAATGGAGTGTGGGTGTGTGTACACTCAGACAGTGAGTGCACGCACGCAGGAGCTAGTAGCCTATGAACACAGTGACTGAGTGTCCTAGACTCCTAGTACAGTAAGAGTAAGTAGTAACAGTAAGTACAACTAACTAATTACGATAATCAATCAGCGATCAGAAGGAAATGGAGTGTGGGTGTGTGTACACTCAGACAGTGAGTGCACGCACGCAGGAGCTAGTAGCCTATGAACAGTGACTGAGTGTCCTAGACTCCTAGTACAGCAAGAGTAATTAGTAACAGTAAGTAGAACTAACTAATTACAATAATCAATCAGCGATCAGAAGGAAATGGAGTGTGGGTGTGTGTACACTCAGACAGTGAGTGCACGCACGCAGGAGCTAGTAGCCTATGAACACAGTGACTGAGTGTCCTAGACTCCTAGTACAGTAAGAGTAAGTAGTAACAGTAAGTAGAACTAACTAATTACAATAATCAATCAGCGATCAGAAGGAAATAGAGTGTGGGTGGTGTGTGTACACTCAGACAGTGAGTGCACGCACGCAGGAGCTAGTAGCCTATGAACACAGTGACTGAGTGTCCTAGACTCCTAGTACAGTAAGAGTAAGTAGTAACAGTAAGTAAGTAGAACTAACTAATTACGATAATCAATCAGCGATCAGAAGGAAATAGAGTGTGGGTGGTGTGTGTACACTCAGACAGTGAGTGCACGCACGCAGGAGCTAGTAGCCTATGAACACAGTGACTGAGTGTCCTAGACTCCTAGTACAGTAAGAGTAAGTAGTAACAGTAAGTAAGTAGAACTAACTAATTACGATAATCAATCAGCGATCAGAAGGAAATAGAGTGTGTGTTGTGTGTGTACACTCAGACAGTGAGTGCACGCACGCAGGAGCTAGTAGCCTATGGACAGTGACTGAGTGTCCTAGACTCCTAGTACAGTAAGAGTAAGTAGTAACAGTAAGTACAACTAACTAATTACGATAATCAATCAGCGATCAGAAGGAAATAGAGTGTGTGTTGTGTGTGTACACTCAGACAGTGAGTGCAGTGCGCACACGCAGGAGCTAGTAGCCTATATGAACAGTGACAGTGAGTGTCCCTACGGGTACAGTAAGAGTAAGTAGTAAGTAAGTACAACTAACTAACAATAATCTATCAGTAATCAGAAGGAAATAGAGTGTGTGTACACACAGACAGTGAGTGAGTGCACACACGCAGGAGCTAGCTAGTAGCCTATAAACAGTGACAGTCAGTGAGTGTCCTACTCCTAGTACAGTATAACTACAATACTATTAGTAAAGGACAGCAGAAATACTGGTATAGATGAGAGAAATAAACAGAGGACAGCTGCCCACAGAGGCAAGGCCCCCCTGAGGCCTAAACCTGTAAGCTTGCAGCAGCTGCCTGTCTCTAATGTAACACACAAGCTACTAACTAAAATACAATGTCTAAATAACTAACAACAATATAGGTGTGTATAGGAGGTGTATGTGAGCAAAAACGCTAGGTAAATGACCACAATAGAGCTCTTGCTAAGCCAAAGCACAAAGGAGCAACTCTCTCTCTGTACAAGTCTCAGGCAAGCAAGCACGGAGAAACGGAACATGGCGGCCACTATTTATAGGGTAGGGGCTGGCCAGGGTCCCCCTCTGTGATTGGCTGCCGTCAGAGGGCCTGGGAGCCCTCTGATTGGCTCTAAGGACATCAATCTGGGCTATGACGCTATTCGAGCTCGGTACCGAGCTCGAATAGCGCCGGGTTGCTCGAATAGCTCGAATAGTGAATGGGCTATTCGAGTGTACTCGGATAGCCCATTCGAATAGCTCCAGCTATTCGGAGCTCGAATACCGAGCTCGAATAGCTGAAAAAGAGCTCGAATATTCGAGCTACTCGAATATTCGATCTCTGCTGAGCACCACTGCTTTCTATCATTGGATGTCACAGACAATAGCTATTTCAGTAATATGCGTATAGATTATAAGTTATGTTTTCCTTAACAACTTTTATGTTATGTTTGCCATCTCATTAATGATGGACCCATTGTGTCTCCATGTGAGTTAGGCTGATGTATACCTGTAGGATAGCGCTTACAGGACTTGCAGGGATGACACAAGTACAGGACAGAGAGTTCAAAGGGTAAAACTGTCCTTGTAGATAGGGATGGCTGCATAAGACAGCTTTACTGCCCCTCACTGAGCTCCCCTAAATTTCTGGTGCCCTAGGCCATGGCCTATGTGGCCTTGCCAGAAATCCGGCCCTGGGCGCACCTATTCCAGGATGGGAAAAATGGGAAATCAATACATATCTGGTATTGTTGGATTCAGCAGAAACAGGGCTTTTCCAAACAGTAACATTTTTGTCAGTAAATGTAATTCTTCTTTGAAGAAAAAAAAACACAACAGAAAAATATTTTATTTTTTATTTCCCTTTTTTAAACATATTTCACTCAAAAAAGTTGTTATATCTCCAGGAAAAGTACACAATTTTGTTTCACTGTTCAAGCCCAATTCATTACGGAAAAAAATATATATAATATATCCTATTTCATGTAGGTTTTCTTGTAAAAAATCCTAAGTAAACCTAACGAGTGCAAAATGTCTAAAACTGCTTGGCAGTAGATGTTCATGTTTAGGACAAATCAGCTGGCAGCGAAAGGGTTAAACATCTGATTCTGACAGCATGGCAAAGTACAGGGATTCAATGAAATGTTGCTGTAATACTTCCATACTTCCATACCTCCTTGTGTGCTGCAATAAAGAAGAGCTGCTGTGCTGCAATCCTAGTGGGCTGCACATATCAATATATATATACAGTATACTGTGTGTGTATATATATATATATATATATATATATATATATATATATATATATATACAGAGGGTGCTGCAGCACACAACAGGAAAACAGTGACAGGGGCTCTTGGTTACGCTTTAACGCGTTTAAGCTCACCAACTGCGCCAAAGTGTCCCCGATCTGGTGAGTCCTACTCTAACCAGGCAAAAATGCTAGTTTTTATCACCGTTCTAGTGGGAACCATGCCAAAAGCCCAGGGGTCAGCTAAATGGGAGTGTGCTGCAGCACCCTCTGTATTTATGTATTTCTTATGGAGTCTGGGGTTCTCCAGTGCTGCGTGCATGCTTTGCATAGTATTGCATAAAATTCGGTTTGTGCTGCTCATCCCTTGGCTTATGTTATTTTCCCCTGTGAGCATGCATAACCACGCCCACCTCTAGCACAGTTAAGCATATAAATGAGCGGTGCTCATAGTTCAGTTAGTAGCTAGTAGAAGGTGAGGTGTTTTTAATTTCATTTCTCCAATTTAGCTGACCCCTGGGCTTTTGGCATGGTTCCCACTAGAACGCTGATAAAAACTAGCATTTTTGCCTGGTTAGAGTAGGACTCACCAGATCGGGGACACTTTGGCGCAGTTGGTGAGCTTAAACTCGTTAAAGCGTAACCAAGAGCCCCTGTCACTGTTTTCCTGTTGTGTGCTGCAGCACCCTCTGTATTTATATATTTCTTATGGAGTCTGGGGACCTCCAGTGCTGTGTGCATGCTTTGCATAGTATTGCATAAAATTCGGTTTGTGCTGCTCATCCCTCGGCATATATATATATATATATATATATATATATATATATATATATATATGTACAGTATCAACACAAATCCAACAATGTAATCAATAAATAGGTCAATTAATCAAACTAACAAAGGCAATCCATAACAATGAATGAACAATTCATCAGCACAACATATTAGCAGTTAATTATGATTCAACACAGTGATTAATTTGCCTTAATCTATAATATAAATTAATTTATATATTTATATAATTCCTCATGTAATTAACCTAATGTAACCTATCCTAGTGTAATCTGTCTGCATGCTGCCTGCTTGAGAAAATCTTATGCAGAGAACTGCAGACATAAAAGAAAATGAAGTTTAGCAAACTAATTACATTGCACAGGCAGATGAGTTACATACTGGACTTTCGTCTGAAAAAAAGGACCACTTTGTTGAGGTGAATAAAAGAAAAAAAAGAAGAGCATGTAAAGTTAGTATTGTGTCACATGTGGATTACCATACTAGAGAAGTTAGCAGAAAGTAGACAAGCATGTGGAGAAAATAGCTGTTCAAATGCATAGCTTGTTGCCTCCTATAGGAGAGTGATAGGTCCTCTGATGGGAAATGTTAACCTACTTAGAATAGATGTAACTGTTAAATAAAAAATATTAAATACTGTTTTAAAAAATGCTTAGTTAATTGTCAATAAGTAGTGATACTAATAGCAATAAGCAGAAAACTCTCTATGTGCAAATCTCAAGTGACTAAGGAAAAACAATTCTAGCTATTAGCAGTTGAACAATGCAATGGATAATGAACATATTGTAGCTGTCAGCTCACTGATCAGCAGTTAGAACCTTTCATTTGCAAGGCCAACATTCACTTTCTGGTCCAGTTTACTGTACATGCTAGGAAAACATTCTGCACATCCCTAATCAGTTATTACTATAATTTAGAACACTTTGCAGACTTCCTCATAAGGTACAGTCTGATGAAGAGAATGTTTTTTTTTAACCTGATTGTCATACTCATACTCACATAATGCTGCCTCAGCCGGGCATCTCTGCAGGTATTTTCATTGATCCACACAAAATATCAGCTATCCTGGATTTGCCTATGCTTAGTGACAAGAAGGGGGTACAAAAATGCATAAGGTTTCCCAATTACTATAGATAATGTATAAAAAATGTATCCGTAGTCATTTCCCATTACACAACTCACCAAGTCTTACCGTACAACCCCCCCCCCCTTCCCGGTCAGGCCCTAATAGTAAACAGGCATAGGCTCATGAGTCCCTAAAGACTCAAATTCATGCTTTACTGTAAATTAGCCTTAATTGCCTCAGCTGTGCGACTGGGAGAGAGGGGGCTAGTTACCCGTAAGTCCGTCAGACTTCCTGCGTTCCAAATGTCTTGCAAGCGTCCTGTTGGACGCGTTGCAAGACTCACTACTACGCACTTCCTTTTTCCAGCTTGAAGGAGGAAGTGCACGATAGTGACTCTTGCAAAGGGTCCAATAGGACGCGTGCAAGATGTTTAGAATGCAGGAAGTTCGACAGACTTATAAATAATTAACCACCTGTCTCCCAGCCACACAGCTGAGGAAATTAAGCCTCATTTAAATCATGAAATCAAGTCCTTAGGGACTCGTGAGCCCACCACTAGTTGTAAATAAACATTGGGAGCATCTGAACCAACCAGATGCAATCCAGCACCTTCCCACACACAGCAAAGATATGTTTAGAATCTTGATTTCAGCAGACCAGAAGCTGTGTTCATTACCTGTTCGCAGGCCCTCCAGTCAATCTTCCATATTCTGACATGTATGGGGAATACCTGGAACTTTCTTAAAGCACAGCTAAACTGGAAATAAAGTTATGAGATAATTAGTTTAATGTACAGTACTTAAGAAACATAGAACTTTATTAACATAAAACAAAGTCTTAAAGTCTTTTGATTTCAGTTTAACAGCTGAAATTTTAAGACTGCATTCTAAACAGCAGCTACGGCAGTCTGATTTAAAATTTGCTTTGTTCAGCTGCAAAACAAGCAGAAGCAATGACCCTTTTAAGCTTTCTGCTCTAAAATGTTATCCACAGTATTTACTCAACCAAGTAAAAGTGTTTCACCTTTACTTTTTTATGGCACCAGACTTTATTTGACCAGATGCACAATTGCCAAATTTGCATAGGTAACGGCGCTATGAGAATAAAAAAGCACATCACAAATAAATAAAAAAGTATAGAGGCAAAAATACAAAATGATAACCTCATAAAGTCCAATAACAATAATGCGGTGCGGTGTGGAAAATGGAAATTGACACATTGTGCTTGCCTTACGTGTTTCATGATTATTAGTCGTCACTGGAGAAGCAACTAATAGCCATGGAACGCATGAGGCAGATGGGGCGCTGATTTCCACTTTCCACGCTGCCAACTGGATAAGACCACTGGTATTTATTGCTACACTGTAGCTACTTTATACATATTGGCCCAGATGCAATTTACTTTTTCTCCTAGGTGATATTTTCACAACTTGTCATAAAAAAGCAATTTAAGCCACAATCAAGCAAGAAAATACTCAAAATAAATTTGATAGCACTTTTTCACTAACTTTTGGGTACTTTTTAAATTGTAAAATGATGAAAAGTTAGTTTAAAGAGAAGATGAAAATTATCTCCTAGGAGATAACTCAGGTGAAAAAGTTAATTGCATATGGGCCATTGAAGTGAATCCATTTGCCAGCATACATTTAGGATTTCAGATGTATTGATTTATTTTGGAATATGTTTTTTTCCCTATTACTTTGTCAGAGTTATTTAATCCCCAGCATGTTGCACATTGCTTATACTTACACTCAGATACTTGTATTGCTATTATATCATTGGGTGTGTTGAAATAAGTGCATTCCTGCATATATTACCGTATCTTAATAGTTTTTATGGGATTTTTGGGATATGTTCCCTTAAAAAACTTTACATTTTTGTTATACTTTATGAGGTCATAATTTTGCAATATTGCCTATATGGATTGTTTTCTTAAGGTGGCCATACACTGATCGATTTGCCATCAGATTCAACCAACAGATAGATCCCTCTCTGATCGAATCTGATCAGAGAGGGATCGTATGGCTTCCTTACTGCAAACAGATTGTGAACCGATTTCAGCCTGAAACCGTTCACAATCTGTGGTGGTGGTGGTGGTGCACCCCCCCCCGCATGCATTACCTGCTCCGCCGGCGCAACTCCCCAGGTCTCTGCTGTCTTCTTCTCTGCTCTGGTCTGGTCTGGTCTCCGGCATGCTTCACTTCTTCCTGCCCGGCAGGAAGTTTAAATAGTAGAGCACCCTGCCGGGCAGGAAGAAGTGAAGCATGCTGGAGACCAGACCAGAGCAGAGAAGACAGCAGAGACCAGGGGAATCGCGCCGGCCGGAACAGGTAATGTATACCCACTGTATTGCGTCGGTCGTCGGGCATTCGAACGCCGCTATCGATGCACTCCCGACCCGCCGGTGATCGAGAAATATCTTCCGCACGGATGGATCGACGGGAATCGACGGGAATGATCGATTTCGGACGGAAATCAATCGTTCTGTAAGCGGTGTGCGCGGCGATTTCACAGCCGATTCAATCACTGTGATCGAATCGGGAAAATCGTTAGGTGTATGGGCCCCTTTACAATATTTATTTGTGTTAGTTTGCATCTATGGCAACCACCCCATTGATTTTTATTTTTTTTTGCTTTCTTTATGTAAATTGGCACATCAGACAATCTCTTAGTAGGGCTAGTACTATATGTACTTATGTTTATCTCATCCTGTCACAAGTCAGTCACCGTCTACTCTGTCTTGTGATGTAGAGAACACTCTGAACAGGGTGTAGCAGCTATAATGCAATCGGTTCCTTCTTTGCCAGTGATGTTACTCAGAGAAATCTTCTATCCTTCTTGAATAGATTGTGAATTGCCTGGAGAAATCCTGCAGAGTACAGCAAAGAAATCAATAGCTGTTCTCACAGCTCTTCATACATCTCCTTCCAAACATGAATAACCACCGTAGTGTAACTTCTAAGAGATGGCTATGTTTTTTTTATTTGTTTGCCTTTTCTGTTATCCTTCCAGAGTGTCATACTTTGTGTCATGCTGAGAGAATGTGTTATCTCCAGCCCAGGATTATTAAATGATAAGACACAACCATAAAATGTCACATATAAACAATTTTCATAGAAATACAAGTAAAGCAGCTCAAGGCTTTTTGAATAAAATAATCACAATGAAAAGCAAAGCAGAAAATCCGCTACCAGCAGTGGGCTGAGGCACCACATTAAACAGCACTGGACTGCCATTCTGACATTGTGCACATATTATGTGAATTAGCCATCTCATGAAGGTGAGATTTCACTGCAAAGGTGCCCATACACTACACATTAATTAACTGTAAAGGGACACATATACTACACATACATTTTCCTGTTCTATTCCTGGAAGAATTGATTGATCTGCTGGGAATCAATTCCCCAAAAATGATCGATTGGTCGATCTTTGGATGATTTTGACCACAAATGGATCTAAAGGATCAATTGAACAGGATGGAACATTTAGGTAGGTTGGGGGCGTGGCGGGAGTGGCTGTAATTTAATGGCTCAAGAGTTGCACTGCATCGAACATTGCAGCGCTGCAGTTCGATCGATGTTTAATGGATTACCTGTGGGAATCTATTGTAAATTGATGTGCTGTCTTTAGTAGGAACTAATTCCTTCCTAATTTGATTCCCTTCAGAGTTAAATTTATCGTTGTGTCACATTGGATGGGAATCTATAAGTGTATGGCAAGCTTTAGGCCTCTTTCACACCTAAAATCGAAAACGCAAATGCAAGCATTTTGGATTTTTGTGTGCTTTTTTCCCTCCTCCCGGTGCTCCACTGCGCACTGTGTTTCTGGTAAAAGCGCTTTTCTAAGCGCTTCTCCAGAGCGGTTTTGTAATTCACTCTCTGATGCAAGTCAGGAAGTGAACTCTTTGACCCGGAAAAGAATAAAAACAATGCATTTATGTATTAAATTTTGTGAGCGTTTGCATTTACCTTCCATAGAGACAAAATCGACTCAAAAATGGTACAGGCACTGCTTTACTGAACGCACAGTGCACGAACCGCGCTGATACCTTCTTATAGACATTCATTGCACAAGCGTTTTGAGGGCGATTTGAAAAATCATTTGCGCTTGAAAAAAGACCAAAAACGCCCCTAGTTTGAACGAGCCCTAAGAGTGATTTATGAGTGGAAATTGTTTCAAAGGGTTTATACAGCACAAATATTGGACAGCAGTAATACAGTAATTGTTACCTGTTTTTAGGGAATATACAGCAAGTCTGTGTTGTCTGGAATTCAGTAAACCGGGAGTCTCAACTAACCGGCATGCCTGGGGGAATAAATGGGGGATTAATGAAAACTCAGATGATTTGGGGACTGTGTTTGGGGGGGTTGCAAGTGCATGTTTCAAAAACATTTTTGTTATCATAACTGTAACATTGATTTTTTTTAAAAAATACAAGGCCTTGTTTCTTCCATTCCCCTTAACATACCCCAGCAAGTTTGTTGAGTCTGGGAGCTATGCTATTAACCACTTATTTGGCACCATTGACTATTTTTTCTGCCTAGTTTATTTTCTCTTTTCTACCTCATCGCCCTATCCTATTTAGGTTGTTCTTGGTTCAAATTGTTTTTGTATAAACACAAAATGTATGATGCATTACTTATCTTTTTTAGAATACAGCCAAAATTACAGATATTATCAACATCATTTATCACATGTGCCAGTTAATATGTTCTATTAAACAGTACCCCTTTAATAAAGTTTTATCCTAGGATCAACTTACTATTTCTATCATTTTTTCTTCTTGAGTTATGCTTCTTTGAATTATTCCTTTTGCAATATATTTTGAAGATATTTACATCTTAATAGATTATTTTCAGGTAACCTTCTATAAAATTAAATAATTTGTAACTGTTACATTTAACTGTAAGCTACATTTACTCCTGTGTCTTTTTCTTCTGTACGCCATTAATTTTAGTGATTATTATTTAAACTGTATATGCATAAAAGTGGTTGAAATTACACATTATAAGAAAGTGTGAGTGTTTTGTCTGCTCAGGATTACTATTATTTAATATCATGTATAAAGTGCTAACATATTATGCAGCGCTGTACAATAGATAGGGAAGACATTACAATGTTAACTTCTTCTGGACCACTTTGGTTGAAATCTACGCCTTGCAGGTGGCTGTGCTGTTCTGACAGGATGTAGATTTCAACTTCCCTGCCGCGCTACCACCGCTACCGCTGATCTTGCCACTCTACAACCCTGCAATTCACTCACCCACGGTGTATATGATGGCAGAGCTCTGTGAGACGGTCAGGAGCCGATTTTATTGGCTCCTGACCAGGTGATCTCTGTGGGCAAATCCCCATTGGCTTACATTGATGGACAGGGTCAGAGGAGCCAATGAAATTGGATCCTGACTGTAGCACAGAGCTTTGCCGTCATAGTGACGGCAGAGAGTGGGCCTGTGATGATGGGAGAGCAGCCTGACCCGAGAGAGCGGCAAATATGTGCAGCAATTCGTCTGTAATTGCAGTTTTGTTTTGACCATCAGTCTCTGGTCCTTAAGGGGCTAGAAACTGCTGATATGCAAGGGGTTAAACAGTGTTATATAGGGATATTACAGAATTAACCACGTCAGGATCACAGGTTTTTTCCCTTAAAAACCAAAACAATTTTTACAGATTAGCGCTCCTCTTATTCATTCAGCAATAACTTTATTGTTACTTATCACACTGAAATGATCTATGTATTTTTTTTTTGCCACAAATTAGGCTTTCTTTGTGTGGTACTTTTTGCTAAGAATTATTTTATTTTATGTGCATTGTAAAGGGAATAATAAGGGAAAAAATCATAATTTCTCAGCTTTCAGCCATTATAGCTTTAAAATAAAATGTGCTTTGATACATAAAACCCCACATTTTATTTGCCCATTATTACAACGTTTAACTTGTTCAAGACCGCATCATGTTGATAGGTGTGATCACGGCGGCAGCCCCAGGACCGCCTAATGCCGATCGAAGTAAGGTCCTGTAGGCGTCTTTTGCAGGAGATTGCGCACACTGATGCGCGCGCATCTCTGCTTGAATGACAGAGCTCCACTCCGCCATCAGCCTCCCAGCGCCATTGTCTACTTACTGTGTACAGCTCTGTGATCTAGGGAAGTGCTGTACTGGGGACAGTTGTGTGACACGGCTGTGCCCTCTGGACCCACAAGAGTGCCTATGACAGTTGATCACAGTGATTGGCTGGCAGGGGGAGGGAGGGGATTCTGTAAAAAACAAATAGACAAATTTATTTAAAAATAAATAAAATACATATTTACAAAAATAAATACATAAATAAATAAACATCCTGGGAGTGATCATTGCCCACCAGCAGAGAGCTTTGTTGGTGGGCAGAAATGGGGGACAGAATCACTTGTGTGCCGAGTTGTATGGACCTGTAGCCAGGCCTTAAAGCTGCAGTGGCTTAATTTGTAAAAAATTTACCTGGTTTAAGCCCGTGGTCCTTAAAGGGATACTGTAGGGAGGTCGGGGGAAAATGAGCTGAACTTACCCGGGGCTTCTAATGGTCCCCCACAGACATCCTGTGTTGGCGCAGCCACTCCCCAATGCTCCGGCCCCGCCTCCAGTTCACTTCTGGAATTTCTGACTTTAAAGTCAGAAAACCACTGCGCCTGCACGCCCGTGTCCTCGCTCCCGCTGATGTCACCAGGAGTGTACTGCGCAGACACAGACCATACTGGGCCTGCGCTGTGCGCTCTTGATGACATCAGCGGGATCGAGGACACGGCAACGCAGGCGCAGTGGTTTTCAGACTTTAAAGTCTGAAATTCCAGAAGTGAACTGGAGGCGGGGCCGAAGCATTGGTGAGTGGCTGCGCCAACACAGGATGTCTGCGGGGGACCATTAGAAGCCCCGGGTAAGTTCAAATCATTTTCCCCTGACCCCCCTACAGTATCCCTTTAAGTGGTTAAATTGTGTCCCTAGTAAAATGTATGGCGATAATATTGTATCTGGAAATAAAGGTATATTTTTTCCATTTAGGGATTTTTAATACTATATCACCTAATTACAGGACTTTATTTGCAAAATTAACAGCAATATACCCTCATGACAATTTTATGTCATTTTTTTTTAATGATGTAATTTTTTTAATTCATTTTTTTACAAGTGTTTTATTTTGGTAATCATGGGGCAGGGGTGAAACGAATTAAAAAAAATAAAAAAATAAATAAATAAATAAAAATAGTTTTCTATGTAAAGTTTTATTATGGAGTAATTGGATGTATTTTTCCTTTTTGGCCACAAGATGGTGCTACTGAAACATTAATAGCAACACGGAAACGTCAGGTGTTTTTTGACTGTGAGCTTGCATCTCATTGCTGCAAGCTCTCAGAAGGCACAGCAACAGTGATTGGGGTTGGGAACAGCTGATTCTCATACCCCGATAACAGAAGGAGGGGATTGCGATGGTGAGGCAAACAGAAATTACATGGGGATCGCAAACATGACGGTAAGTAAACAGTATGCATATTTACACCTGATACGCTTGTGAATTATACAGGGGCGTAGATATGCATACCAAAGATCCTGAAGTAGTTAAACAATGATACACAAAATAGTGATGCAAAAATAAACAATAATGCTAAGTTCACAGTGGGGCATTGTGGTGTGATGCAATGTAGGCAATTTAATGCAGTAAACCACACTGTAATAGTAAGTCTATGTAATGTTCAGAGTGAATTCAGTGTGATGCGATCCAACATACTACAGTATCCCAATACAATGTACGCAGGGCGTTAACGCATAACAGTTGCAAAGACGTATACTTTTCATTGACTGTATGTATCATTGTATGTGATGCAAGGGTCATATAATGTTCTGATGAGACTTTTCCATTCTGTTGAGTTGCATCTCTGTTTTTACAGGGAATGCAATGAGGTGCCGGCTGTAAACATAGCCTTATAAATGGTGCACAGGTTGCAAGGTAGGGATAAATATAGAAGACAAGTAACTAAATCCATATGTTAAGCCATCACACAGGAAGAGGGCCCTTCCAAACAAGCTTACAATCTAAGGAGTAGGAAAGCGAGACACATTTTGAGTTGTAAGCCCAAGGGAAGGGATTGGAGCTATGAAGATGATAAGTAAGCAATGGTGAAGAGATGGGTCTTTAAGGCTTACTAGTTGAAGGTGGTGCGAGCCTGATGAAGGAAGGAGGTCCACAGAGTAGGGACTGCTATGGAGAAGCCTCACAAGTGAACAAGTGGTGTGAGGTGTGGACATCCGTAGAGTGTTGGATTCTAAATTATTTATTATTGTTAACTAAGCCTACCTTTTAGATGCTGGACTATGTTATTAATATTATAGGACATTTATACTCTTGTTGTTAATTTCTCTCCGAGTCACTAGAAACCCGTTCTTTACCACCACTTAGCACTTATTCCCTTCTGTGACCCCACAGGTGCACCACCTGGCACTTTTTTTTTGCTTCTCTGACCATGTAGGTTCACAACATTTACCTTTTATTTTTTATTGTGTCTCTTTTTTTCTAAGCATGTTTGTCTTAACAGAACACCAGTCGGTCCACATTTGCTTAGTTTATTCATCATAAGTGCATTTTACTTTAAAATGATCCCTGTCAATACTAGTTCTTCTGAACAATTTGTAATTACACAACGTTTAACTAATAAACATTCCCCAATCTATTTAACCCAGATAGTTCTGTTTGTACTGAAAGTGTGACATGTAATCACATAACATGAAAAACGTGACACACTTCTTCAGCAATATATAATACCATAGCAGCTGGTAGCACAGATGGCAACATGGGGTAAACGTGTGAGAAACTCCTTGTGCTTGACAAATTTTCATTTGTGTAATTTCTTTATGTTGGCAAAACTGCCTGCAATAATTATTGTCAGGAAGTTTTGATATCACAAAAGTTTGTGTTTATTAGGTATTTAAAGATATGTCAATATTTTGAACTATTATGGAATGGAAGCCTCGTGTTGATGAATAATTCTGAGGAAAAGTTCAAGGTTATTTGTGCCAGTGATGACTTTCAAAGCAGCAGCAGATAACTACTTGTTCTACTTACATAACAGATGTATTGTACAGTCCACATTTTGACTTCAGTGAATTTTATATAGTAAATAAATAGAAAACTGTTCCAGTTGCCGCCTTGATTCCCTATGACTGAAGCCAATCCTGATGTCATTTCCTCTATTACTTTTTTTTGCTCCCAGAATCTGCACTGTCATAGTTAGCTTGGTTTGTAAACATTTAAGCACAGCCAGCATAGATCATATTTCCGCTTCATACTGAACACCCCCCAGCCAATCAGTGAGGAGCATGAGTGTGGGAGGGTGATGACAAGCTTCCTTCTCGTCGGCGATGGGGAGGCTGACTGAGATAAGATTTATTGCAGCAGAAACATTCCTAATTAGATTGGAATGCTTGCAATGCAGGGTGAGGTTCCAGGCTGCATAATGAGCATAGTGCAGTAGGTAAATGGAATTTGATTTTGTGGCTGACAATCCGTCTTTAAAAGTATTGTATCACAGGAGTTGTAACTTGTGAAATAATGCTGGAGATAGATGGATGGGAGAGCTGGCAGGCACTCGGTAAATGCTGTATATTGCAGTCAGGTTGAGAAGCATCCAGGAAACTATGTGCTCAAGACTCAAAAGACAAAGTCTGTAGGCGAAAATGAAGAGGAGCGGAAAGAGTCTGGCACTATAGTTTATTGACTGCGTGAAAAGCAGTGTAAAATTGTGTCCATAAACAACATATTGCTGATAACTGACATTAGTGAAAAGATGAAGACAAAGATATCTTGCTGGTGCTAAAAGCTGTACCTGGATGGTGGGAGGTGGCAGGTGTGGGCGCCAATATGGTGCACGGCCTTACAACCGTTTCGCAGGGCAAAAACGCCTGGCTTCTTCTGAGGTTAGTGCACAAAGTGACTGGAACAGGAGCGGCGTTAAGTGCGCTTCGTATGCGCACTTCCGTTCCGCTGTAGGGATCCGCCCACTCCACAATGATAGGACTAAGCTACGCTGCATTGGGGAGACAAGGGGTGGGCGTGGCCAGCTCCGAGGACAGCGGGCGCGCGTCATTCATGACGCGCGACTCAGCTATCCGAGGTCACGCCTCCCTTCTCCGTACAGCTAAGAGTTAGATAGACGCTGTGCGTGCGCAAGTGTCATGTTGCCATGACAAGCGGGACTTCCCTGCCCAGTGTAAACAAAGTGGCAGGGAAGCCCCACCGATCGCAGGGCAGCAGCTCAGTAACTCGGGCAAGTGACTGAATACGGCTGAAGACAGCAGTATTCAAATGGCATCTTAGAGACATGGAGGGATCCTCTCATGTCAGGGCTATATTAGCCCATAGGCTGGGGGCTGTATTAGCAGGCAGCTCGGGATCAAAGGGGAATGGTGGTAAAGAGTGTTCAGTGTATCTATGTACGTAAAAAATGAGAGTTAGGAGAGTGTGAGAAAAAAGGGTGAAAGAATAAGAAAGAAGGGAAAGGAAGTAACAAGATACACCAAAGGGGGAGAGGGAGTGCCAAAAAGATGGTAGAGAGCTCCCAAAGTCCACCTTAGGGAGAGGTAGAAGATGGTTCATTTATTGGCAAATATGCTAATAGTAGAAAAAATGCAAAAAATGCAAAAAATAATACAACAGCAATAAGTAACTAGTAATTAAGTTTAATCATACAATCTTGATTAAAAAAGCCAATCAAGATTGTATGATTAAACTTAATTACTAGTTACTTATTGCTGTTGTATTATTTTTTGCATTTTTTGCATTTGTTCTACTATAAGCATATTTGCCAATAGATGAACCATCTTCTACCTCTCCCTAAGGTGGACTTTGGGAGCTCTCTACCATCTTTTTGGCACTCCCTCTCCCCCTTTGGTGTATCTTGTTACTTCCTTTCCCTTCTTTCTTATTCTTTCACCCTTTTTTCTCACACTCTCCTAACTCTCATTTTTCACGTACATAGATACACTGAACACTCTTTACCACCATTCCCCTTTGATCCTGAGCTGCCTGCTAATACAGCCCCCAGCCTATGGGCTAATATAGCCCTGACATGAGAGGATCCCTCCATGTCTCTAAGCTGCCATTTGAATACTGCTGTCTTCAGCCGTATTCAGTCACTTGCCCGAGTTACTGAGCTGCTGCCCTGCGATCGGTGGGGCTTCCCTGCCACTTTGTTTACACTGGACAGGGAAGTCCCGCTTGTCATGGCAACATGACGCTTGCGCACGCACAGCGTCTATCTAACTCTTAGCTGTATGGAGAAGGGAGGCGTGACCTCGGATAGCTGAGTCGCGCGTCATGAATGACGCACGCCAGCTGTCCTCGGAGCTGGCCACGCCCACCCCTTGTCTCCCCAATGCAGCGTAGCTTAGTCCTATCATTGTGGAGTGGGTGGATCCCTACAGCGGAACGGAAGTGCGCATACGAAGCGCACTTAACGCCGCTCCTGTTCCAGTCACTTTGTGCACTAACCTCAGAAGAAGCCAGGCGTTTTAGCCCTGCGAAACGGTCGTAAGGCCGTGCACCATATTGGCGCCCACACCTGCCACCTCCCACCACCCAGGTACAGCTTTTAGCACCAGCAAGATATCTTTGTCTTCATCTTTTCACTAATGTCAGTTATCAGCAATATGTTGTTTATGGACACAATTTTGCACTGCTTTTCACGCTGTCAATAAACTATAGTGCCAGACTCTTTCCGCTCCTCTTCATTTTCAAATAATGCTGGAGGAAGATGGCTAAACCAGGTTTTAAGTAGATGTCTTCTTTTGACTTGCTAGATACAATGAACCATGAATATCAGGTGCACGGATATATCAACCTACAAAAAACTAAATGTATCAGTTGTCTCCAGAGTTTTAGGATACTGGGCAATGCCATACCCCTCCCCCCTCCCCGCTATAAGGATAAATAAAAACTCTGATGATTTGTTCCACAATCTAAAAACATTTGATTCTGCGGGTCTTAATTCAATCATTGTAAAGGTCTTCTGGAACAAACTCCCTCTTTTGTCATCAATGATTCAAAAAAAAAAAAAAAAAAGGACTCATCATCATCAGTCAAGAGCCCCTTCTGCAGACAGTTCCTATATTTTCATGCATAGACAAGTTGCTTTGTCTTATATCCACATTGGAAGTCTAAATATTTATCTGCACGTTTTCCATGTTTTTCACTACTTTACATACAGTTGTTTTGTGCAACATTTGTATGCAGATGTTTTGTTCAACCCACTGAATTAAAGCTGAATGTCTGCAGTTCAACTGCATCTTAGTGGTTTTCTTAAAAGTGCACTGTGGTAATATACAGAAACAAAATAAGAAAAAAAAGTTGTCTCTGTACAAATATGTATGCACCTAACTGTAGTCTGTATTTACATTGTAGGTGTATGCAACATGTTCTTATTAGTTTGTACCAAGTCTGAGCTGATGGTGCCACCACGCCACTGACAATTGTGTTTCATCTGCTGCACTCATTTTCATTCCTTCTTTGAAAGACATTGATAGTACAGTAAGATTACTCTGCGTCTTGTTGCTGTGCTCAGTCTTGTAGTTGTGATGTGAACTTTCTTTTATACATTGAACTGTCTTCTGTGATTTCAGCATGTTAGAAGATTATGGGTATTCCTCATCAAATTACAGTCCACCTAACAGCTGATTTTCTTTCATTAAGTAATATCAACATCCATGTTTTATTGTTTATCATTAGCTTATCTTTGATGGAATTATTTAATAATGTTCTGGGCCATATGCTTGTAAAATCCATAAATGTACAAATACACTTGCTGCAGTAAATATCAGCACTACAAAATACACTTTTTTTGTAATATAAAAAAAAAATCATTTCAAATTCAGTTTGCAGCCTATTGTATTATCTTAAAGGGCCTAGACACGCAAATAGTATTTTTTCCAAACAAAAAATCTGTTTGTTTCCATGCGCTCTGTTATTACAGATTGCTCGGTAATAGATATATGTTTAGCTGTCTGGGCCATTTTTAACCACAATACATTATATTTGAATCAATATGATTTTAATTTGATTTTGATTTGACATATTTTGACCAAAAGACAAGATATTTCGATTAGTCTAGCGTTATAATACTTGGATGTTGTCCTGCCATAACATATTTCTGGCTAATTACTGCCATAACATGACCACATATTAGAATTTTGCTTAGTAAGGCTAATATTTTCATCATTCATGGTCTGGTGCAGTAATATGGTCAGGTTTTCCACCTCTTTTTGCTGATATTAGACGTCACAGTCTTAGTTGCAGCAATCTTCAAATCATACAGATCATATAAATCTACTGTAGTATCTGTCTACATACACCCTATAAACACATCCAAGTAGTTGATCACTGAGAAGTTCCACTACTACCCTAAATGTATGACTCCACTGCATTTCCTGAATTTGACTCACGAACCTAATATATTTTCATTCCAAATTTTACTGATTCTTAAGGTTGTAAACATGATAAGCAATGTGGTGCATCCAAGATTTATCCAGTCATGTTGTGGAGTATAGACTGCCTTAGTTCATTTAAGGGACCTAGAATTCTTTCTGATATAAAACAGTGGATCATATCCATCAGTTCCTCTTGGTTTGGCCTTGCTGTTATCTGCTACATGAAGGAATTATAGTCTCAAATGAAACCAGTTTCGAGCCATGACAGTCACAATGAAAAACTTAAGCTCCTCAGCATTCATGTTTTACAATTGACAAAGAAGAAAAGATGGTGGTGAGATTAGATATGAGGTAACATATCACGTTGACTCTTCTGTAAGGTCAGATCCCTAATTGGTCGCTGGTCCATGCAGTTCTTAATCCATTAGCATCTTCAAACAAATATTTTGTTTTAAGATGTGTTCTCATTTTTACCTCAGCTGGCAGAACTCATTGTTCTGCCTAATGAGGTCATGCAGAGCAGTGCAGGGAGATTTTTGTATACTCTTCTATCACTCTCTTCCACCACTGAGTGGAGCTGTAACACTAAAACTATCTTCTGAGCCCCAATCATATGTAATAACATGTGATCAGAAATCAGAAGAGGATGCTGGGGGTACAGAGCTGCTGGTGGATGAAGAGAGGAAGCCGGTTAAGCGTCCTGAACAGGTAACTATAAAGCTCCCTGCCACCCACTTTGCATACTCTGCCTAACCTGCCAGGCTGGAGAGGGCACACTTCCCCAGCAGCAGAAAAAAAGTTGGCCCTGCAGCCACATAAAGTTTTACTTTATGTGACTGCTAAGAGATTAAAGACTTGTAACTGTACACGCATGGAACACTCCTGGTTACAGAACCATGATGAAAGAGTAAAGTTGTCGCGAACCTCTGATTTTGGTTCGCGAACCTCGAAGTCGGACATGCGAAAAAAGTTTGCGAATATGCAAACTTTTCGAACCGCCATAGACTTCAATGGGCAGGCGAACTTTCAAAACTACAAACATTAATTGTGGCCAGTAAAGTGATGGAAAAGATGTTTCAAGGGGTCTAACACCTTTAGGGGGGCATGGCGGAGTGGGATACACGCCAAAATTCCTGGGGGAAACGCGAACGTATTCACGCGAACTTCGGTGGTTCGCGTTCGCGGTGAGCCGCGAACTATATGCGAGTTCGACCCGCCTCCTATACTACATCATTATGGTCAACTTTGACCCTTTACTTCACAGTCAGCAGACACAGGGTAGCCAATCAGGCTACACTCCCTCCTGGAGCCCCCACCCCCCCGCCCTTATAAAAGGCAGGCAGCGTCAGCCATTTCACTTGCTCGTGTGGCTGCAGTAATTAGAGAAGGGAGAGAACCTGGCTGCTGACATAGGGAAAGCTTAGTTAGGCTCTTGTGTTAGGCTTGTTTGGTTGCTCCTTCTTGCTGATCTTATTGCTAAAAAGCACTCCTCATCCTCAACAGCTTTTTTGAGAGCTAATGTTGTTCTTGTGATCTATTTTTGTGTGTGTGTGTGTGTGTCACAGACACTTGTGTTGCATATACAGCCCTGTCAGTCAGTTGCAGCTGCTGGTGGAACCTTGGCCCCCTGGTAATTCCACTGGCCACTGCCAGGCCCACCACATTCAGTGACTACCTGCGTGTGTGACAGCTGCACATTTGTAATACCAATCACTGCATACCCACCTGTTCAGTGCACCTACCTACCTACATGAGCGCACGCAGTGTCACTGCACCTGTTGACGGTACCTGTGTGTGTGAAAGCTGCACATTTGTAATACCAATCACTGCATACCCACCTGTTCAGTGCACCTACCTACCTACGTGACCACAAGCAGTGTTATCATGCAGGAGAACAGAGGCACCAAAAGGATAAAAGGAAGCTAAATGAGCTTAAAAACCAAATTCTTGGTAAATAGAGGAGGTAGTGGTGGACTTACCTCCTCCAAGTAGTCACACAACGACTTATGAATGTTCATAAAAAAAATAGATTGACTGTCTTTACTACAGTCGTTGTGTGGCTACTTGGAGGAGGTAAGTCAACCATTACCTTCTCTATTTACCAAGAATTTGGTTTTTAAGCTCATTAGGCTTCCTTTTATCCTTTTGGTGCCTCTGTTCTCCTGCATAATATTGAGCCCACCCTGGGTGGAGGGTTGAACCCCCTTTTTTCTCAGCTACAGAGAGCGATTTCTTATTCCTGAGTGGGGTCAGGAAAATCTCCCCACCTGCCTTTACAGTGGTTGCTTAATGATAACCCTGGTTTGTGAGTATTAATATTTACTCTATCTAGTAACCATTTACCAGTACATATTACACTATTGGGGCTCTTGGTGTTCCTTGTTTTTATCACAAGCAGTGTTATATACCAGTCACTGCACCTGTTCATGGTACCTGTGTGTGTGACAGCTGCACATTTGTAATAACAATCACTGCATACCCACCTGTTCAGTGCACCTACCTACCTACGTGAGCACACGCAGTGTTATATACCAGTCAGGCACTGCACCTGTTCACGGTACCTGTGTGTGTGATAGCTGCAAATTTGTAATACTAGTCATTATTGCATAATTTTTCACAGTACCTGTGTGACCGCACGCTGTGTAATATAGCAGTCCGTGCATACCTGTTAACTGCACCTGTGTGACAGCTGCACATTGTATTGTAATACCAGTCACTGCATACCTTTCCCTGCACCTGTGTGACTGCACATTGTATAGTCAAGTCAGTGCATACCTTTCACTTCACCCCCCCCCCCCCCATATGGACAAAACAACAGGCAGAGGCAGAGCCAGAGGCAGCCCCAGAGGCAGGCCACCCGGCAGGTCTGTTCGAGGTTGTGCTGACGTGATATCGTGCTGCCCTGGCCCAAAGTATAGTGCTCAGAAGAAGGCACGTCCCATCAACTCCCAAGATTGTCAGGACGTGGTTGACTATTTAACACAGAACACCTCATTTTCTGCAGCCACCAGCGCTACTACAAGCACCACATCCACTGCATTTGACACTTCGCAGGAGTTATTTGGTGGGGAATTAACTGATTCACAGACATTATTGTTACAACAAGATAAAGGAGCTAAGCAAGTTACACCATCTCATATGTCTGAGTTAGGCGACACTATGGATGTAATGTGTGAGGAGGAGAATGATGAAGTACCTGTTGTTGGTGCAGTTTTGGAGGTGTCTGAGGCAAGCAAAGCTGGGCAGGATGATTATGATGATGATGATGATACGGATGCCACGTATGATCCTGATAGACAAGATGACCAAGGGGACAGTTCAGAGGGGGAGTCAGAGAGGAGTAGGAGGAGATGAGTTGCTGAAAGAAGCAGGGGGAGCCCATCTTCATAAACAGCTGGTGGCAGTGTCCGGCGCCATGTATCGCCACCTATGGACAAGCCAGCCAACATGCCCTTCAACATCAGCTGCTGATGCCACCGTAGTGCCATCACCCCAGGGAGGCTCAGCGGTTTGGACATTTTTTTGTGTTTCTGCCTTAGATCAGAGCAATGCCATCTGTTCTCTCTGCTGCCAAAAATTGAGCCGTGGAAAGGCCAACAGCTGCGTAGGGACAATTGCCTTACGAAGGCACATGGAGAAAAGGCAACAACCTTATTATCTTCTTGGGTCAGGTGTGCCCCCAACCCCAACTTATTTAGCCGGTCATTTCTTCTTTGTGATACGCAAGCCCCTTCACCGAGGCAAGGTAACAATCACGAAGGGGAATTGACACATGTACATGCCTTTTGTTTTGTTGTTGGAGCCGCAGTGCAGCCAGAAAAATTAGTCAGGTATGTACACGTACCAGAAACATTTTTATAGCAGCTGCTGCTAGCAGTGAACAGCTGCGCAGTGAACAATTATGCAGTGACTGCTGGTATATAACACTGCGTGCTGTCACGCAGGTGCTGTGAACATGAACAAGTATGCACGGTCGGACTGGTATTACAAATGTGCAGCTGTCACACACACAGGTGCAGTGAACAGTTATGCAGTGCCTGCTGGTATATATAGCACTGCATGCTGTCACGCAGGTGCTATGAACATGAACAGGTATGCACGGTCGGACTGGTGTTACAAATGTGCAGCTGTCACACACAGGTGCAGTGAAAAGGTAGGCATTGAATGTGCTGGGCCTTGCACAGTATAGCAATTAGCAAGGGCCAACTGCGACACACAGGGCTGTATAATGCAGTGTCAGTGGCACACAAAAAAAAAACTTTACAAGAACATTAGCTCTGAAAAGAGCTCTTTTTGTGGTGCGTTTCAACAACAAATATCAGCTAGGAGCAAGCTACAAGAGCCTAACTAAGCTTCCCCTATCTCTGCAACAGGTTCCTCTCCCTTCTCTCACTACTGCAGCAACACCAAGTGAGATCATGGCCGACGCTGCTACCCTATATAGGGGGGGCTCCATGAGGGAGTGCAGCCTTATTGGCTGTCATGTGTCTGCTGACTGTGATGTAGAGGGTCAAAGTTTAGCCAATGATGTAGTATAGGGGCAGGTCAAACTCGCCATAAAGTTTGCGTTTCAATGCGAACGCATACCACCGATGTTTGCGCGGCCGAAGCGTTCGGGACAACGCTAGGAAAGAGGTGTGCAGCCAGGACAGCATATGCTCTGTAGTGCATGAACCAGACAGGTCAGAGACTTTAATTAGGGGTGACAGCAGCACAATGGAGGGGAGTCAGAGGACACTGAGATGCTTCAAAGGTTGGAGGGTCTGGAAGAGGTCCCACATAAGTAAAATTTCTACTTTTTTCCCCAGTTCAACTATGCTTTAACACTTTGCCTAACTTTATTATGCAACATTTTACATACAATTTTGCAGTCATGGCAACATGTAATTATGATTTGGAGATTCAAATTATTTCACATAATCTATTCATAATTTAGTGTAATTACACATAATTGTGCATACTTTCATTGCTTTAATTATTCTATTCTCTGTTTGGGGTCTTTCATTTTAGTTTGTTGTCTATTTACCTTCATTGAAGATTGTTAATTTATGTTGTTATAAGAATAACCATTTTTGGAGTGTAGCCACTTTAGAACAAAAAACCCAAGTGGAGATTGGAGTAATTTTCCATAAACTTACACAGTGATGGTTGGGTAGAGCAACCTTTGCTTTTGTGTACCCCTTTTCTTTATCCAAACATTTTTAAATACCACACAACTTATTACACCATATTTGGCTGCCAGCATCCCTTGTAAGCTCTTGATGATCTGGAATATTCACCGTTCAAATGTGACCATCGGCATAGGTGCATATAGCTGTTTGCATATCAAATGTGTGCAAAATGGCATTGCAAGTGCTATTTGTAAGGCTGTATATGATATAGCAGCCATTTTGTGTAACTAGTATCTTGTGGGAGCCTTCATTTCCTGTATGACAGTCGTTTTGTGTAGGCCTGGGAAGTGTGGTTCATTTGGAGAGAGTGCAGACTCTCCGTCTTCAATGCTAAGGGGCGAGCGTTTGCATTTCCTCTGAGGTCTACACATAATGACATGTAAATATTGCACCCCGAAAGCAGCTGACATTCAGTAGCAATCTTGTCTGAAGAAAACTGGCCATAGGCATTGTTAAGCTAGGGTCAATGCAAAGACCTTATTGTCACATGTAAATACCTTTTACTGTTTTTAGTGTCTCAGAGGCTACAAAGAGAGGATGCAGGAAGGAAACTGTGATATTGGCATGTAAAAGCAAGCTTGTATGTACTAGAGATCTGCTGGCACCAGTCTTTATAGAAAAGTAGGAAATTAATTTTGGTTTAGAAGTGGGTAGCCCAAGGCTACATGTCCCCCTATAAAAAACAGCTATTAGAGCCAGTAAGCGTCTTCTCCTGAAAGTAGTGCTGAGCTACAGAGGTCCCTGATTCCTGATCAGAACCCCCCGTGTCCTTCCATGACAAATTGGACCTTTGCGCTGGTAAAAGTTCAATTTCTGTTTTTATTTCCTTTTTGTTTGATAAACAACTTGTCTTGTTGTGTGCCTTTGTACCTTTTACTGTGTTTTTTTGTAAATATCTGTGTATATATTTCTTTCTGCACTGTTCCACTTTTTGGAATATTAAATCTTTATTTAATAAGCTAATCTTTTGATGTACTAAGCAGAGCTTTGCATCTCCTAGAGAGAGACTGCAGTGTAATTGTGTTACAAGTTCAGGGTCTGATTGTATGCTCGGATTGTACACCTCTACCGTGTGAGATTGTGTGTGTGTGGTGTTCTGGTATGTTGGCCTAAAGCGCGCAGCTGACCCAACGTATGTAAACGCCAGTTGAAGTGTCTAGCAGTACCATCGTGAATGGCTGGTGGTGGTGGCAGAGTGGTGTTGAGGGGCAATAAGTACTGGACTTTATGTAATATATCAAAAAAAAATTGCAAAAGTGCAGTGTCTCAAAGATAGTAAAAAACTTTATTGATACAAAACACACAACTTCACGTGAAAAAAATATGTGTAACTTGAATAAAGAGGCTCAATAAAGGCTTATTCAAATTGTTTGGCTGACAGAAAAAAGGACCATAGTAGTAGAATTGGCATAATGGTTGAATTGGCAATGACACTAGTCCGTTTTGGGCTGAATATGCCCTTCGTCAGGCCAAATAAGCGAATTTACAATTTCTGTGATGCGTCAGCCAGCATAAGAAGCCAAGAGAGCAAAGCACGGAGAAAGGCACCTGAGCCTAGCAGGTACACAATGTGAAAATCCACTGGCACTACATAGAGGAGAAAGCTAGGTGTGGAGTGCTCCACACCAAGCTGGATTTTTTCATGTCAAGTTGTGTTCGGTATTTTGTACTATCTTTGAGACACGGCATTTGCACACTTTTTTTTGATATATTACATAAAGTCCTGTACTTATTGTAACATAGATTATATGGGTATAGTGGAACACCCGCTACATGGACTGTACTTTTTTGCCTTTAAGTTTTAAAGAACAGTACCCACAATATATATTAACTGGTATTGAGGGGTGACAGTATTGGGTTAGCTTGGATAAGGCTACTCCCTCTCTCGATCGGGTCAAAACACACCCCCATCAGGAACTGTCTCTGCAGGCTTGCCGTGGGGCCGGTTCCTGACACTATTCATCTGCATTTGATAAGCATTTGCATTCTCTTTGACTAGATCGGGTTAAGTTATCCAGCAGTATTCAGGAGTGATATATTGTGGGAGACCACAGTCACTTTCTTACGGCTGAATTATCACAAGTACCTTCTGTTTTAAGTAGGCACACTACATTGAGGGTTGCTTTTTAGTAGGATGACTTTTCAGTCTCTTTCAGTCCCCTATACTTTCTTAGTGGTCTTGGGTCACCCTGAGCTGTTTGAGTATTCTGTTACACTGGTCCAAGCACTATCCCATAGAGCCATATCAATCCCTGCCATGCACTAAGGACCAACAGTCTGAAATAGGCTGTCTGCATGTTGGGTTGATGTGGCTCTGTAAATGTTATTAGCAATAGGCTTGCTATACATCAGCGGTTCCTGAATGTTAGGCCGCATAGGGGCATAAAGACACCATTTACTTATTCAGTAGTGATGTATTGTGGGACACCACAGTCACTCACTTAAAGCTGACTTATCACAAATACTTTTTTTTTAAAGAAGGTATAAGGAATATACCTGTTAACACTGATTCCGCCGAGACCCGATCAGAATCTGCAGCTTCCGGGTTTTGGCGCTTGTTCCCCGCTGATGATGCTGCCAGTGACTCACAGGCCACACATTCTGATAGGCGGAGGGCACGTTCCTAGTACGCCCTCCGCAAAGGTAAACAATAGCCAGCTGACTCCAGTCAGCTGACAGAGCGGTGTCAGCTTAATCTACAAGCTGACACCTAGGCAGGGCCTTGTTGTGTGATTGGTTGTGCGGAGTGTGGCTGGCCACCGATTGGATGATAAATTGTATTTAAACCTGCAGAGTGCTCCCAGTTATCGCCCGTGATAAGCATAGCTTTGGCTAGTTGCTTGGTATGCACTCAATTGTTACTGATATTCTGGATATTGACTTTGGCCTGTATTTGACTACTCTGTCTGTTGTGATTAACCTCTGCTTGTTTCCTGGACATCCTTGCTTGCTGCCTGGACCGATCTTGCCTGTTATTGGATACCCCTTGCCTGCCACCTGGACTGACCTCTGCTAGTTACTGGACATCCCTTGCTTGCTGCCTGGACCGACCTTGGACTGTTACCAGATAATCCTTGCATGCCACTTGAACTGGACGATAAGTATAAGCCTACTTGCCTTATCAGCCAACTAACAGTGCACGTATAGTCTCACTTAAACTTTGTCACGTATCATCTGGAACTTCTGCTATCTGTTGCATAACTTTGCATGCAGACTGAAAGGAACTGTGTCATAACTTGCATCAACTATTACCTGTTGCTAATACTGCATGCAAGTCTGCTTGAACTATTTCATTACTCAGATCAATCATCATTACTGTTGAATAACTTTGCATGAAGACTTGTCTAAACTGCATCATACCTGGATTGCTCATTGCCTGAACTTTACCTGTGTCATACTGCTGAACTGTTGAACTGTGTTACTAGCCTCACTAGTTGCTCTTGGTGGTGTGTCTGTATTCTACGTCAGCTTGTATGCCTTGTCGCCTAAGTCCTAATTAGGGCCAGCTAGTGGTGTGCCAGGCAGGGACAGTGTAGGTGTCAGCTAGTGTTGTGCCAGGCAGGGACAGCTAGGTGAAGAGCGAGATATCTCGCGCTTGGCACACACACGGACAGGGGAGCCTCTAGGCATAGGCAGTACAGGCCATTGCCTGGAGTGCCATTGGTCCAGGGGGCGCCATGTTGCTGGATTAAGGCACGCCCCCTGGATGAAGCCATGCCCCCTGATCAGTCCCCCCTCTGCCTTCTTCTGTCCCCCTTTGTGCATCCTTCTGTTCCCCTCTGTGCCTCCTACTGTCTCCCTGTGCCTCCATCTGCCCCTTTGTGCTTTTTTCTGTCCCCTTTGTGCCTCCTACTGTCCCCCTGTGCCTCCTTCTTTCCTACTATGCCTCATTTTGTCCCTCAATCTGTCCCCCATTGTGCCTCCTTCTGCACCACTTTGTGCCTCCTTCTGTCCCCCTGTGTGCCTCCTTCAGTCCCCCTGTGCTTCCCACTGTCCTTTTTTGTGCCTCCTTCTGGCCCTCATGCTTTCTTTTGTCCTACTGTACCGCCCGCTGCCCCTCTATGGACCTCCTTCTGTCCTCCTGTGCCTCCTTCTGTCCTCCTTTGTGTCTCCTTCTGTTCTGTGCCCCATTGCGCCTCCTTTTGTTGCCCATTGTGCCCCCTTGTGTGCCTCCTTCTGTCCTCCTGTGCCTCCTTCTGTCCTCCTTTGTGTCTCATTCTGTCCCCCATTGTGCCTTCTTTTGTTGCTCATTGTGCCTCCTTGTGTCCCCCTGTGTGCCTCTTTCTGTTCCCTTTCCCCTCCTTCTGTCCTCCTTTGTGACTTCTTCTGACCCTCATGCCTCCTTCTGTCCCCCTGTGCCTCCCTATGTCGCCTTGTGTGCCTTATTCAGTCCCCCCGTGCCTCTTTCTGTCCCACTTTGTGCCTCATGAAAGTAGAGCCCTGCCTATGTGTATTTTCTGGTGAAACCCTGCCGCATTGTGTATTTTCTGGTGAAACGCTGCCCGCATTGTGTAATTTCTGGTGAAACGCTGCCGCATTATAATTATTTTCTGGTGAAACGCTGCTGCAATAGGATTATTCTCTGATGAAACGCTTCCGCAATACGTGTATTTTATGGTAAAACGCTGCTGCATTACGGTTATTATTTGGGGGGTGAAACACTGCAGCATTATGATTATTTTCATGGCGGGGGTGGCGCCACAGGTTTTGTCGCCTGGCGTGACAAAATGGCTAGAGGTGCCCCTGCACACGGACTATGAGAGTTATACCACCAAGCCTTACAGAAGGCAAACTACACTGAGCATTGCTTTTTAGTAGGATGACTTTAGGACTCTTATACTTTCACGCTGGTTTTTGGTCACCCTGAGCTGCTTAGGTATTCTGTTCTCCAGCGGCTCCTGGAATTCAGAAAAAATATTCCTAAGCAGGGAAATAGCACCAACGTCAATGGCATAAAGCAAAAAGGAAACACATGGTTTATTTGCTACTCCATATAATATCAGTCTAGTTTCAAAACCTGCAGTTGAGATCTGTTAAAAGTGGTTCCTTGAACCTCAGATCAATTGCATATAATACACTAATTAAACATAAAATAAATTGAGAACATATGTATGCATGGATGCTAAACATCTACAGAGTGATCAGCACTTGTGCCAGCCAGCTTCCTCAAATACCCCTTCCACTAAAGCATAACTTGAAAAAAGTGCATTTTAGAAAACATTTATTTGCTGAATATGACAAAAAGTTAAAAGCGGCAAATTAGAAAACTTAGATGTGACACAGTATGATAGATGTGAGTTGGTGCTGTTTGAAAATGAGAAACATTAAAATCATATATTAGAACAGATCAAGCTTTGCATGCCAGTATATGTCAGCAAGATTCTTTTCAGTTGTCAGCAATTTCAAATGGTTTTAAAATAAATACAATTCGCAGTAGTGATTGCCTTGTTAGATTAATGACCAGCAAAATGAATTTATTTAAAGGTCAATTTGCAGTACACCAAGAACGTTGCTAGCATGATTGATATTAATTAGACTCTAATTTCTATACATTTTTGTAGAAAAATATTATGAGTGTATGCTGGAACAATTCGTGAAAAGAACCAAAATTGAAAAAGTTGTTTATTGGTATTCATTCATAGTTGTATAGGATTGTTTGTTCTAGACACATTATAGGCCTTCGCCCATATGCAAATAGCTTTTACTCCTGAGTTTTCTCAGTGGTGATATTTTAACACCTGGGCCATATGCAATTATCTTTTCTCCTAATTTTTCTCCTAGGAGATCATTTTTATTCTTCTATTTAACCACTTGAGGACCTCCCCCACCCCCACCCCCCCTCCCCGTGACCAGACCAATTTTACTAAAATAGGCCACTGCAGCCTTAAGGCTTCGCTGCGGGGCGGTATAACTTAGCACACAAGTGGTTCCTCCCCTTTTCTCCCCACCAAAAGAGCTTTCTTTTGGTGGGGTCTGATCGCTCCCCAATGTTTATTTGTTTTTTATAAATATTTATTTTATTATTTTCTAAATAAATATTTACTATTTTTTATTTATTTTTTTCCTGAGCCCGCCCTCCCTCTCCCCACCAGCCAGCAAGCCAGCCAGCCAATTACAGGAATTGGCTGTGCGGATTGCTTCAATTTTCCCCGGGTGGACAGCCGCGTCACACGGCTGTCCCTAGTACAGCTCTGCCTTAGATCCTGGTAGCTTAAAAGGCATTTTATTGGCAAGGTTCAAAAACATCAACTTGGATAAAACTAAGGAGAAATTGTTAATTGCATATGGGCCCTTGTCATTAACCTCCCTGGTGGTAACCCAGAGCTGAGCTCGGGGTAGGAAAGAATATCCAGAAGCTGTAATCACGAGCTCAGCTCAGGGTAGCTAAAATCGCTGCTGAACAGCCTTACTTGGGTCCCTCGTGCGATTGGCGCTGTGCAGCGGGAGTCCAGGCTCCCATTTTCAGCCACCACGATCCTCTCTTCTGTCTGGATCCCGGTGGCCAATCAGCGGCAGTGCGGCAGTATGGGACGTCACTTAATTTGAAAGTGGACCCAATCTCTCACACAGGACAGAAGAATAAGAAGAAATGCACCCTGTATGTAATGAAGAGAGTGTAGCCTGTCTAATCCCCCCTCTGACCCAATCTCTTGTGCATCATAGAAGATAAACAGAGAGAAATGCACCCAGTATGTATGGAGCGAGTTTAGCCTGTCTAATTATTTCTCTGGACCCTTATCACTTACACAGGACAGAAGGTAACAGAGAGAAATGCGGCCTGCATGTATGTAGAGTATAGCTTGTCTAATTCCCCCTCTGAACCTGATGTCTTGCACAGGACAGAAGGTAACAGAGAGAAATGCACCCTGTATGTATGTAGAGAGTTTAGCCTGTCTAATGCCTTATCATTTGTCTCTAATAACAGGTTGTAATTTGACCTCTCCCCTGTGTCACATGATTGCCATGGCAGAGATGGTAGATAAGCTCATTTGAAAGCACAAGATGTCAATATAGCCATTTGGTTTCAAACTGCTTCTGAGATAAGTGCTTCTGTTGACCTGCCTTTGACTACTCTCTGTCTGCACCGACCTCTGCCTGGATTTTGACTACTCTCTGTCTGCACTGACCTCTGCCTGGATTTTGACCACTCTCTGCCTGGTGCCTAAGACTGAAGGAAAAAAAGTCTGAAAGGAATCATGCTTCTTCTGCCCCAATTGTGATCTCACCCATTGTGCCATTTTCTGTTTCAAAATATACCACATGCGAGAGGTGTATTAGGTATATATGTACACACTGTATAGTGTGGTGCCTTATTTGCACAGTTTCACTATTTTTTACGTTTATTCATGAATTTAATTATTTCAGCAATTTTGTGTTCTAGTATTTTACTATGCACAAGACCTTTATTCTGACATATTTTGTTGAGCTATGACTTAAAGAGAAACTGTAACCAAGAATTGAACTTCATCCCAATCAGTAGCTGATACCCCCTTTTACATAAGAAATCTATTCCTTTTCACAAACGAATCATCAGGGGGCTCTGTATGGCTGATATTGTGGTGAAACCCCTCCCACAGGAAACTGTGAGGACCATGGTCCTGGCAGTTTCCTGTCTGTTAACATCATTGCATTGAGGGAAATAACTGTTTACAGCTGTTTCCAACTGCCAAAAAATCAATCTACTTCCAGTGACATCACCTGTCAGCAGTAAAAATGTCACCATGTGATAAATGTCAGAATGTAAATCAGGGAGATGAATGATTTCACAATGGGCAAACACTGACTAAATCATTTATACATAATTATTGTAAAAATGAAGCACTTTTTTAATGACATTTTTTTCACTGGATTTCATCTTTAAGAATCGGAGGCCTAAAATTATTTAAAAAAACGTACCACTTTTAAACCCTAAATCCAGACAGAAATAATCCGCCAGGGAGGTTAAAATGCTTTATAAACCCCCATCAAGCAATAAAGTACTCAGCATAATTTTGATACTACTTTTTCCCCTACTTTTTGATACTTACTCAATTGCAAAGAGCAATTGAGAAGATGAACATTTTTCTCAAAGGAGAAAAAGTTAATTGCACCTGGGCCTTTGCATAATAGACATGGGCCCATATGCAATTCAATTTTTCACCAGAGATTTCTCCTATGTGATATTTTTTAAACTTGTCAATAAAATGCCTTTTAAGATCAATGCAAAAGATCACAGGAGCGTGCACCTTCCGTCTCTGGATTTATTTCCAAAATGGTGACAATGCAACAGTACAACAAGCTTCTTCATTTTTCAAAGTAAACTGCATTACAACATTCATGCATGGTTGGATCTTACATGTCCTTAGGCTAGTGGGTCATCGTAGTGGAGGTGGGCATGAGGGTGGCTAGCGACGGCCGTTTCGCGTCTCCTGACGCTTGGTCACGCTGCGTACCACTAAAGATGGAGGCCGTGAGCTTCCGGGTTTAAGACGGGACACCAAGCTCCGCCCCTTCCGGTCGCATCACTTCCTCCATTCTCGAGCTGGTTGCGTTTGCTACGAGGACGCTAATCTGAGGGCTGGAGGGCAGATATTCAAGTTCCGCCTCCACTACGCTGACCAATCGGTGAGGTTATCCACCGTAATAGCAAAAGTTGTAAACACAATAATACATTTATGTAGGAGCCGTTATCCTAGTGTACAGTGCAACCCAAAAAGGGGCACCTATACAGTGAGCATAGTATTATAGTCCACCCCTCGTCTACCGACATATGCTACAAAAAAGGTCGCCATATCCCTCTTAAAGATGTAAGCATCTCCGCAGCTACAGCAACCATGAGACAAAGTGTTCTGTGACAAAAAGTGAGCTTTAAAAACACTTGGGGGGCATTAAATTCAGGTTACACTGGAGTATTTTATTTAATACAAACAAGGTGGGCATCTAGCTAAGGGGCAACCGGCAACAGAGATAAAAACACACAGATCCCATATTGCCAACCTACAGGTTCTCAGGACCATAACAGCACCATAACAATTGATCATACATTTTATCACTCCGTGGTCCTCAAGACAAATCTTGTACGGCAGCATAAATCTCATTTGTTCATAGAAATCACAGATATTAGCCGTCTTAATGATAAATAGACACATATGGATTAATACATAATCTAATCAAATATATCTAATAATTCAAGGGTCCAGCATGCAAGAAAGTTCAGTTTTTTCATTAAGGCCTAATGGGCCCATTGCTTCAGTCCTTAAAATTAACTTTGTCTCTCTCCTCAACAACAACCTCTCTCTATCCCCGCCCCTTAAAGGGATCTCCTGTTTTTCCACGGCTATGAATCGCAGATTAAATCTTTCAGTTGAATGCTCGTTTCTCATATGCTCGATAAGTCGGGTACATCCCCTTCCTGACTTTAAAAAACCCATATGTTCTCCAAATCTGGTTTTCATTGGTCTAGTGGTCTGTCCTATGTAGAACCGACCGCAAGGACATATCAAAGCGTACACAACAAAATCTGTTTGACAGGTAAAAAATCCTCTTATTTGTATTGCTTGAAAGAAAGGGGGAGAACCGAGAGCCCAATATGGTGTAGTATGTTAATGAGGTGATGTCTGATGCAAACACACACAATGGTTATACTCACAAGGACGGGTCGCCTCCAAGGCAACCACTGGATAAGCAGGCGGGGAGAATTGTAACCTGACCCCGCTCAGGGTTAAGAAGTCGCTCTCTGTAGATAGAAGAAAATGGGGATACACCCCTCCACCAAGGGTGGACTAAACAGTTATGTGGTATAACAACAGAGGCGCCAAGTAGAGTAAAATTAGTTAAAATTGTTAAAAAGGGGGAAGTGGGTGGACTCACCTCCCTTCTGAAAAAATGGCCAGACAACGGGCAGGTTACTTCAAGTTTAAAGTAACATTTATTATGAGCTCCAAAAGTGCAACGCGTTTCACGGGTAACAGTCCCGCTTCTTCAGGCAAACAATTTTTGGAGGGAGCTGGGGAAGGGAAACAAAAGAGAAAAGGGGAATGCCAGAGGAACGCTAGATACAAGCACCCGAAGATGCACCAAAACTACAAAAATGTCATGAAAGACTTACAAACAGCGGTAAGGCTATGCATAAATCATAAATTGCATAATAACTTACATAATAAATTACAGCAGAATCCATAACACATAAATAAAATGACTGTGCAATTGTAACAGGTACATGGGGGTGCATCATAAAAACAAACGGCAATAATATAGTCAGTGGGTATGAATGAAGGTGTTGTTATGCATATAGAATGGATTGAAGCATTATTCAAAATGGTGCGATTATTCAAAATCGGTGCGATTGTAATGGTGTTATTCGAAATGCATATGTGAGGTAGCATGTAAAGTAGCATAGCGCTGCAGTTAACTCTAGGATTTTGTGTGCATAGAAGCTTCTATTATTCAAAATCGGTGCGATTGTAATGGTGTTATTCGAAATGCAAATGTGAGGTAGCATGTAAAGTAGCATAGCGCTGCAGTTAACTCTAGGATTTTGTGTGCATAGAAGCTTCTATGCACACAAAATCCTAGAGTTAACTGCAGCGCTATGCTACTTTACATGCTACCTCACATATGCATTTCGAATAACACCATTACAATCGCACCGATTTTGAATAATCGCACCATTTTGAATAATGCTTCAATCCATTCTATATGCATAACAACACCTTCATTCATACCCACTGACTATATTATTGCCGTTTGTTTTTATGATGCACCCCCATGTACCTGTTACAATTGCACAGTCATTTTATTTATGTGTTATGGATTCTGCTGTAATTTATTATGTAAGTTATTATGCAATTTATGATTTATGCATAGCCTAACCGCTGTTTGTAAGTCTTTCATGACATTTTTGTAGTTTTGGTGCATCTTCGGGTGCTTGTATCTAGCGTTCCTCTGGCATTCCCCTTTTCTCTTTTGTTTCCCTTCCCCAGCTCCCTCCAAAAATTGTTTGCCTGAAGAAGCGGGACTGTTACCCGTGAAACGCGTTGCACTTTTGGAGCTCATAATAAATGTTACTTTAAACTTGAAGTAACCTGCCCGTTGTCTGGCCATTTTTTCAGAAGGGAGGTGAGTCCACCCACTTCCCCCTTTTTAACAATTTTAACTAATTTTACTCTACTTGGCGCCTCTGTTGTTATACCACATAACTCTTATTTGTATTGACTCTCTACCTATTTTCACAGTCCTTTGAATAATCAACTTTTTACACCATTTGCAATGACCGCATCTATAATTCCCCATGGGCAACATAGCACTCAACTCCTTATTTTTGGGAGAGACAAACTCACTGCTAGTTAATAAACTGCCCAGGGTAGGAGTTCGTCTAAAAGCTACCCTGGGGGTACCGTACGAAATGCCTGCCAAATCGGGATCCCTTTCAATCATAGATCAATTAGAGTGTATGGCCTTCCTGATTCGATCGGCCATCGATGAATAATCAAATGTAAATGTCGTTCTTGCGACATTGGTTTCATCTTTTTCTCTCGAAATCAATAACGACCTCCTTGTTTGTTTCCAGGCTCGAAATCGAGACCTTTTAAGTAAATCAAGATCATACCCTCTTCTTTGAAATCTGGCAGTGAGTTCATCAGCTTTTATGGTAAAATCTTTATCTCTGCTGCTATTACGCCTCAACCTCAAATATTGCCCATAGGGAATAGCTTCTATCACGTGCCTAGGGTGGAAACTTTGTGCATGAAGAATAGAGTTAGTGGCTGTACTTTTTCTGAAACCCTTCATGATCAGCTGGTTATCCTCAATCATTAACTTGACATCCAAAAAGGTCACTTCACAATCATTAATTTCAGAGGTGAACTGCATGTTCACCTCATTGACATTTAAGTATTGCATAAACCCCATAAACTTATTTTCCGTCCCCGACCACACCACCAGGACATCGTCCACGTACCTGGACCATCGTCTGACGTGTCTCCTGAAAGGATTAAGATCCGAGACCACGGCAGACTCCCACGCCCCCAAGAAGAGGTTAGCATAGGAGCATGCCACGGGGGTCCCCATGGCCGTCCCAGACATTTGATGGTACCAACTGCGGTCAAACAGGAAAGCGTTATGTGTCAACACAAAATTAAGGAATTCAAGAATATATTCAACATACTTCTCATGTTTATTGGTACGCAAGAGATACTGTCTGACTGCAGCTATTCCCATGTCGTTTGGGATCCTGCTGTACAGACTGACCACATCAATCGTGGCCAGTCTGTCACCGGACACCCACGTGGCATGCTCCACCATCCTCAATACCTCTAGGGTGTCCCTGAGGTAGGATGGCACCCCCTCCAACAGGGGGCACAGGAGGTGGTCCAGGTACCTGGACAACCTCTCTGTGAGTGACCCACAGACTGAGACTATGGGCCGTCCGGGCAGTGCGGTCAGGGACTTATGGAGTTTTGGTATGTGATACCACACTGGTCATCATGGATAGAGTGGGAGCAAATCAGTGGCCAACTTGTGCGAGAGAAAACCTTGCTCTACGCCTTTTCGCAACAAGGTGCGTAATGTATTTTGGTATCGTGTGGTGTGATCAGAAGGTATGGGGTGATATATTTCTCTGTTATTCAGTTGTCTCAAAGCCTCAGTACAATACTGCGCATTGGACATAATGACAAGGTTCCCCCCTTTATCTGTCTTTCTGAGTACCACCTCACGATTCTTTTTTAGCCAATTCAGGGCTCTCCTCTCCTACACGTTAAGGTTTGATTCAGCTGAATCATAAAGCACAGCCTTTACATCTCTAAGTGTACTTTCAAAAAAATGTTCCAATGTGGAGCCTGGAATAGTGTTGGGCGAACAGTGTTCGCCACTGTTCGGGTTCTGCAGAACATCACCCTGTTCGGGTGATGTTCGAGTTCGGCCGAACACCTGACGGTGCTCGGCCAAACCGTTCGGCCACATGGCCGAACTAAGAGCGCATGGCCGAACGTTCCCCGAACGTTCGGCTAGCGCTGTGATTGGCCGAACGGGTCACGTGGTTCGGACCCGAACGCGCTCTGATTGGCCGAACGGTCACGTGGTTCGGGTAAATAAATACCCGAACCACGTCATATCTCCGCCATTTGTCTGTGGGTTTAGCTTTGGGTAGGCAGGCAGGGTAGTTCGCGCTCCAGCCACGCTAGCCAGGGTCCCCCCCAGTCATTGTGTGTCGCAGCTGGGAACAGTAGTACACCGCTCGCTCAGCCACACTATATATAGCATTGTTTACTGCCACTGTGTACCTCGCTCAGCCACACTATATAGCATTCTGTGTACTGTTCTGTGTCTGCTGGGAACAGTAGTACACCGCTCGTTCAGCCACACTATATAGCATTCTGTGTACTGTTCTGTGTCTGCTGGGAACAGTAGTACACCGCTCGTTCAGCCACACTATATAGCATTCTGTGTACTGTTCTGTGTCTGCTGGGAACAGTAGTACACCGCTCGTTCAGCCACACTATATAGCATTCTGTGTACTGTTCTGTGTCTGCTGGGAACAGTAGTACACCGCTCGTTCAGCCACACTATATAGCATTCTGTGTACTGTTCTGTGTCTGCTGGGAATAGTGGTACACCGCTCGTTCAGCCACACTATATAGCATTCTGTGTACTGTTCTGTGTCTGCTGGGAACAGTAGTACACCGCTCGTTCAGCCACACTATATAGCATTCTGTGTACTGTTCTGTGTCTGCTGGGAACAGTAGTACACCGCTCGTTCAGCCACACTATATAGCATTCTGTGTACTGTTCTGTGTCTGCTGGGAATAGTGGTACACCGCTCGTTCAGCCACACTATATAGCATTCTGTGTACTGTTCTGTGTCTGCTGGGAACAGTAGTACACCGCTCGTTCAGCCACACTATATAGCATTCTGTGTACTGTTCTGTGTCTGCTGGGAATAGTGGTACACCGCTCGTTCAGCCACACTATATAGCATTCTGTGTACTGTTCTGTGTCTGCTGGGAACAGTAGTACACCGCTCGTTCAGCCACACTATATAGCATTCTGTGTACTGTTCTGTGTCTGCTGGGAATAGTGGTACACCGCTCGTTCAGCCACACTATATAGCATTCTGTGTACTGTTCTGTGTCTGCTGGGAACAGTAGTACACCGCTCGTTCAGCCACACTATATAGCATTCTGTGTACTGTTCTGTGTCTGCTGGGAACAGTAGTACACCGCTCGTTCAGCCACACTATATAGCATTCTGTGTACTGTTCTGTGTCTGCTGGGAATAGTGGTACACCGCTCACCCGCCACTGTATAGCATTGTGCTCTGTGTCGCTGCTGGGAATAGTGGTACACCGCTCACCCGTCACTGTATAGCATTGTGCTCTGTGTCGCTGCTGGGAATAGTGGTACTGTATAGCATTTCTGTACTGCCACTGTACTGCTGCCAGTCAGCGTGTACTGTAAGGATAAGTGAAATGAGGAAGAAATCCGGTGAAAGAGGGAGGGGCAAGGGAAGAGGTGTTTCCCCTGACGGTTCACGTACAGGCCACAGGGGAGCACCCAAGAAAACCCACTCAATACCGCCCATGTTGTCCAGGACAACAACCCTCACAAATCCAAAAGAACAGGACCAGATAATTACTTGGATGACCTCTCAAGCGTCCAGCAGTGGGTTAAGCAGCACCAGCACATCACGCACGAGGTCCGAGTCCTCAGCCAGTTACAAGGAGCCAGTGGGCACAAAGCTGACACAACCGGCAGCGACACCACGCACACAACTGCCAGATAACCAGTCCGATGAATTACCTCAGGACACAATGGGGTATTCGCAGGAGCTATTCCCAGCCCAACAAACTTCCACCTTTCAAAGGTCAATGGAGGAACAGCCAGAAATGTTGTGCCTGGATTCACAACCGTTAACTGTGGGAAATGCACCGCGCACTGAAATACAAGGCGAGTCCGAAGAGGACTCGGAAACCCAAATCCCAGAGCAATTTGGGCAGGAGGGGTTGCAATTGCAGGAGGTCGGCCGACAAGATCTGGAAGACGACGTTGGAGTGTGCTGCGCAGAGGTTGTTGTGGGGAGCTCTACTCCACGGCGGCGGCCCACAATGACATATGACGAGTTTGAGGAGATGGAAGAGGAGGGTATGGACAATGTGGACAGAGACCCAGATTTTGTTTGTGAACGAGAACATCGCCGTCGTAGCAGCAGCACAGATGAGTCTGTTGAAGAACCCACTGCTGCACGAGCTCGCCTTGTGCCACAAGGTAGGCGGCGCGCAATTTCAGGCACCACAAGCGTGGAAGTTCAAGTGAGAGGCAAAAGAGGAGCAAACAGAAATCGCCAGCAAGGAGGCAGGTGCTCCAAAGTCTGGGCTTTCTTTGAAGACTGCACTGAGGATGTTACCATGGCGATTTGCAAGGTGTGCAAGACCCGCCTGAGCAGGGGGAAAAGTATTAACAACCTCTCCACCACCAGCATGAGCCGTCACATGCTATCCAAACATCCCACTCTTTGGGCAAACGCGTCAGGACAGGGTACCAGAAACAACACTGCCTCCCTTGGGTTCACCAGACCCGCCTCAGCAGCAGCAGTAGCCCAGCCATTGCGTGGTTCACAACATTCACAAACATCAGACGACGCTGACACTGTCACTTTCCGGAGTAGTGCTCTTGAGGTCTCCCAGTGTTCTTCAAACACAACAACCAACAGCCCTTCCGTGTGCAGCGCTACGGTTCAGTTGTCTGTGTCGGAGATGTTTGAGCGCAAGAGGAAATTGCCAGCAAATGACCCCCGGGCCGTGGCAGTAACAGCCAGCATAGCCAAGCTTCTGGCCTGCGAAATGCTGCCATATCGATTGGTGGAGACAAACAGCTTCAAGGGCATGATGTCAGTGGCCATCCCACGTTACGTGGTTCCCAGCCGCTACCACTTTGCACGCTCTGCAGTGCCTGAGTTGCATGAGCACGTGGTCAGCAAAATAACCCGAAGCTTGAAGAATGCCGTTGCCTGCAAGGTTCACCTCACCACTGACACCTGGACGAGTGCGTTCGGCCAGGGTCGATACATCTCCCTTACCGCGCACTGGATGAACCTTGTGGAGCCTGGCAGCGATTCCTCACCTGCTACGGCACGGGTGTTGCCCACGCCACAAACAGCTGCACCGCCGTCCCTCACACTGGATAACAGCAGCACCTACCTCTCTGACTCCTTCTCCTCCAACGCATCTCAAAGCTGTACCTCATCCGGAAACGCTAACCCAGCAGCAGTAGGATCGTGGAAGCAGTGCAGCACAGCTGTTGGCATGCGTCAGCAAGCGTTGCTGAAGCTAATCTGCCTTGGGGATAAGCAGCACACAGGGGAGGAAATTTGGAAGGGAATAAAGGAACAGACGGATTTGTGGCTGGCACCGCTGGACCTGAAACCGGGCATGGTTGTGTGTGATAATGGGAGTAATCTCATTCGCGCTTTAAGGTTGGCTAAGCTGACACACATCCCTTGCCTGGCGCACGTGATGAACCTAGTAGTTCAGCGGTTCCTGAGGACATACCCAGGCGTGGCCGATCTTCTGTTGAAGGTGCGTCGAGTGGCCAAACATTGTAGAACTTCCAGTACTGCTTCGGGGGCACTCGCCAAGATGCAGGAGCGCTTCAATCTCCCCCACCATCGCTTGCTGTGTGATGTCCCTACGCGCTGGAATTCTACGCTGCACATGCTAGCCCGCTTTTGCGAGCAGAAGAGTGCAGTGGTCCAGTACATGACGGCGCAGTACCGAGGCGCATCCGGCCAGCTGCCAAGCTTCTGTGGAACCGATTGGGCCAACATGTTGGACCTCTGCCAAGTCCTCCAAAATTTTGAGCAATCCACGTTGCTTGTGAGCAGTGACAACTCTTCAGTCAGCATTACCATACCACTGCTGTGTTTACTGAAGAGGTCGATGTTAAAAATCAAGGAAACAGCTGTCATGATGCAACTGGGGGAATCTGAAGGAGAAAACGATCAGCGTGATGGTACCAACATCAGGCCATCCGCCTCAGGGAACGCTGGCCCCAGCAGCTATGACGAAGAAGAGGAGGAGGAACAGCTGGAGTTGGAGCAGGAGTTTCATGCCACCACTGACGAGGGCCAGAGCGGTGCACGTTGGACTTCCACAATTCAACGCGAATGGTCAGCAGAAGCAGACCAGGAGGAAGGTGACGACTATGATGCATCACAACAACTATCACAACGCTCACAAGAGGATGATGAGGATTCTGGTGGGACTCTGGCACACATGGCTCAATTCATGCTAGACTGCATTGAACGTGACCCACGCATTGTGCGCATTCTGGACAACACCAATTACTGGGTTTATACCCTTCTGGATCCACGGTACAAACACAATGTTCCAAAACTGCTTGAAGAAAGAGTCAGACAGGTCAAAATGGAAGAATACCAGCAGGCCCTTGTGGAGACTTTAGAGAGGAGATTGACATCCTCCCCCTCCTCTAGCCAGTTGTACGCAGACAGACTGACTTCCGCAAACCCAGGACGACCAGGAGGGCAGCAAACAACGCAAGCCGCAGCTAGTACCCAAAAGGGAATGGTATCGGCAGTGTCCTTGGAGTGGGAAAATTTTCTGACACCCATGCAGCAGCAGCCCACTGAACAGCAAGCGTGCAGATCCACCTCCAACACCGATCGCCTGGAGAAGATGGTCAAGGACTACATGTCAGATGACGTAGCTGTGTCTAACAATCCATCTGCACCCTTCAACTATTGGGTATCGAAGCTAGACACCTGGCACGAACTGGCAATGTACGCAATAGAGGTGCTGGCTTGCCCGGCAGCGAGCGTTATGTCGGAACGCTGTTTCAGTGCTGCCGGAGGCATCGTCACAGATCGGCGTATCCGCCTCTCCACAGAAAATGCAGACCGTCTGACTCAAATTAAAATGAATCAATCCTGGATTGGAAACGACTACGCAACACTCCAGGACCCCAACCAAGTAACATGACCAATGAACATCTGGGATGGTTTAGCGTTTCCGGTCCCTGTTTATTGAACCTCTCATCTGTATTACACTTATGACTGCATGGCGGCAAAAAGCATTGCTATATCCGCACGCTTTTTGTCCTCATGCAAGGCCTGTGTTGTTGTGTCTCAAAAAGCTTGGCCTTCTCCTCCTGCGCCTGCTCCTGTTCCATCACATCTGCTGCTGCTGGGTTAGCATTTCCAGTCCCTGTTTATTGAACCTCTCATCTGTATTACATTTATGACTGCATGGCGGCAAAAAGCATTGCTATATCCGCACGCTTTTTGTCCTCATGCAAGGCCTGGGTTGCGTCTCAAAAAGCGTGGCCTTCTCCTCCTGCGCCTCCTCCTGTTCCATCATGTGTGCTGCTGCTGGGTTAGCGTTTCCAGTCTCTGTTTATTGAACCTCTCATCTGTATTACATTTATGACTGCATGGCGGCAAAAAGCATTGCTATATCCGCACGCTTTTTGTCCTCATGCAAGGCCTGGGTTGCGTCTCAAAAAGCGTGGCCTTCTCCTCCTGCGCCTCCTCCTGTTCCATCATGTGTGCTGCTGCTGGGTTAGCGTTTCCAGTCTCTGTTTATTGAACCTCTCATCTGTATTACATTTATGACTGCATGGCGGCAAAAAGCATTGCTATATCCGCACGCTTTTTGTCCTCATGCAAGGCCTGGGTTGCGTCTCAAAAAGCGTGGCCTTCTCCTCCTGCGCCTCCTCCTGTTCCATCATGTGTGCTGCTGCTGGGTTAGCGTTTCCAGTCTCTGTTTATTGAACCTCTCATCTGTATTACATTTATGACTGCATGGCGGCAAAAAGCATTGCTATATCCGCACGCTTTTTGTCCTCATGCAAGGCCTGGGTTGCGTCTCAAAAAGCGTGGCCTTCTCCTCCTGCGCCTCCTCCTGTTCCATCATGTGTGCTGCTGCTGGGTTAGCGTTTCCAGTCTCTGTTTATTGAACCTCTCATCTGTATTACATTTATGACTGCATGGCGGCAAAAAGCATTGCTATATCCGCACGCTTTTTGTCCTCATGCAAGGCCCGTGTTGTTGTGTCTCAAAAAGCTTGGCCTTCTCCTCCTGCGCCTGCTCCTGTTCCATCACGTCTGCTGCTGCTGGGTTAGCATTTCCAGTCCCTGTTTATTGAACCTCTCATCTGTATTACATTTATGACTGCATGGCGGCAAAAAGCATTGCTATATCCGCACGCTTTTTGTCCTCATGCAAGGCCTGGGTTGCGTCTCAAAAAGCGTGGCCTTCTCCTCCTGCGCCTCCTCCTGTTCCATCATGTGTGCTGCTGCTGGGTTAGCGTTTCCAGTCTCTGTTTATTGAACCTCTCATCTGTATTACATTTATGACTGCATGGCGGCAAAAAGCATTGCTATATCCGCACGCTTTTTGTCCTCATGCAAGGCCTGGGTTGTTGTGTCTCAAAGCGTGGCCTTCTCCTCCTGCGCCTCCTCCTGTTCCATCACGTGTGCTCTGTGCTGCTGCTGGGTTAGCGTTACCGGTCCCTGTTTATGGAACCTCTTCTCTTAATTACATTTATGACTGCATGGCGGCAAAAAGCATTGCTGCTATATCCGCACGCTTCTTGTCCTCATGCAAGGCCTGGGTTGTTGTGTCTCAAAAAGCGTGGCCTTCTCCTCCTGCGCCTCCTCCTGTTCCATCACGTGTGCTCTGTGCTGCTGCTGGGTTAGCGTTACCGGTCCCTGTTTATTGAACCTCTTATCTTTATTACATTTATGACTGCATGGCGGTAAAAAGCATGCTATCCGCACGCTTCTTGTCCTCATGCAAGGCCTGGGTTGTTGTGTCTCAAAAAGCGTGGCCTTCTCCTCCTGCGCCTCCTCCTGTTCCATCACGTGTGCTGCTGCTGCTGCTGGGTTAGCGTTACCGGTCCCTGTTTATTGAACCTCTTATCTTTATTACATTTATGACTGCCTGGCGGTAAAAACCATGTTACCTGTGCAAAGAAACATGACATTTTCAGCATTTAAAAGACAATTTTTCCTTTGAAACTTTACAATCAATTTTCTCAAAAACTATAAGCTCTTTTTGCTAAATTTTTTTTCCTCTTGTACCCACTCCCAAGGTGCACATACCCTGTAAATTTGGGGTATGTAGCATGTAAGGAGGCTTTACAAAGCACAAAAGTTCGGGTCCCCATTGACTTCCATTATGTTCGGAGTTCGGGTCGAACACCCGAACATCGCGGCCATGTTCGGCCTGTTCGGCCCGAACCCGAACATCTAGATGTTCGCCCAACACTAGCCTGGAACTGTGGGAAAGGGCTGTACTGAACTGCATGCCCTGAACGAGCCAATATCTCCTAAACTCAATACTCTAGAGTCCGTACTTTCTACAACTTTTTTCTGATCGGTCTCCATCAGCAGATCTTCCAGTACCTGTAAGATCTCCTCATCAGTGGGGTTCAACTGCACCGAAGGAAAAAACCAAGAGTGCTCGTATCATTAACCCCTATCATTTGAGAGAGAGAAGGAATAAAGTCATATTTAGATGGTAAAATCCCCTCAATAGGTGTCTGCAGGGGATTAGGAATGCTCCCATCCACTCCTGCCACATCCCTTTGTATCATTGGTGCGTTGAGAAGAGCTTGCTGTATCGGCCCACTGTACGCTCCTTTCTGACTCGTGGGCTGGAGAGGGTCATCCTGTTTACCTTTTTGCGCAATGACCAGTTTGCGCACAGACTTAAATAAATCTATAGTAAAAGAGACAAAGTCAAAATTCTGTGTAGGACAGAAATTAAGTCCTTTCTTCAGGAGTACATAACATTCCGATGGTATATCGACCCTTGAAATCTTTACAACTTGTAAATCTTCCTTCTCTAATTCTCGGCTTTCCGTTTCTTTTTGACTGGTTTGAGGATGCTCGAACCCTCCCAACTGACTGCTTTCAGTCTTCTTACTAATTCTTCTCCTTCCTCCTCTTCTAATTCATTCCTAAAGGGGCTGCTGCTGCACCTACACATTCTTCCTGCTCACTTAAGCCTTTTTTTCTTATCTTTATTTTTGTTGTTATATTTCTTGGGATGTCTCTTTTTAACTGGTGCCTTGCCTCCTTTCTCTTTATTGTCTTCACTATCTGACCCAGAGTCCATGGTCCAATAGCCTTTTGCTCTAGGGTTCCTCCTTAACGGAGCTGGTGGTCCCCAGCTAAAAATCTTTTTCTTGTCAAAATCTTCCTGATCTCTGTAGAACTTCTTTAATTTCTGGGTTTTAATCTCGTCCTGAATTTTAAGGATCCTAGTTTAAATTTTAGATGTTACTGTGGAATATCTATCTTCACTTACTGACGCCTTAAAATTGGTTTTAGTGTCCTGCAGTTCATACGACACTTTATTATATTCTTAAACTGTTCGGGCCAAGACAATATTTTGTAACCTCTTGGCCAGATCTAAATAAGCAGTGGTCCACTCATCGACAAAAACAGGGTCTTCTCTGTACTCTGAAGGTTCTCTATAAGATCTAAAGCCCCTTGCCACTATGCCCACCTTATTGTACCTCTTCAGTGTCGCTACGGTCCAGAAGCGTTTAGTCTCCTGTTCACTGAGTCTCCCCAATCTCAGCTCTAATACCCTTGCACGCACCTCCTTATTGCCCTGTGTAGATTCGGCTGTATTGGAGAAGAAGTTTCCCAAATCCTCTCTACCTTCAGCCACCTTTTCACTCACTAACATAAGTGAGTCAAAGTCAATTCCTAGCGGATCACTTGAGGTTTCTTCATCTGGACTATCTTCTATTTGCTCATTAGCTGTAGAAGACATCATGGGGTGCTCAACACAGTAACAAAGGAAGGAAGAATACTGCAAATGTCACTCAATGAGGAGAAAAGGTAAGCATGTGGCACTTCCCACATTCATAAAAACAATCCTCAGTGTCCACTACACAGGAAATATGCTACATGCCCCACTACATGCACTTCATTAACTGAATGTCACTGGACGTGTGCTCCACATAGAATTCATAAGAAAGAGAAAATCAGATCAATGCAAAAGATCACAGGAGCGTGCACCTTCTGTCTCTGGATTTATTTCCACAATGGTGACAATGCAACAGTACAACAAGCTTCTTCATTTTTCAAAGTAAACTGCATTACAACATTCGTGCATGGTTGGATCTTACATGTCCTTAGGCTAGTGGGTCATCGTAGTGGAGGTGGGTGGTGGGCATGAGGGTGGCTAGCGACGGCCGTTTCGCGTCTCCTGACGCTTGGTCACACTGCGTACCACTAAAGATGGAGGCCGTGAGCTTCTGGGTTTAAGACGGGAAACCAGGCTCCGGTCACCTCACTTCCTCCATTCTCGAGCTGGTTGCGTTGGCTATGAGAACGCTAATCCGAGGGCTGGAGGGCGGAGATTGCCTTTTAAACCAAGAAAATACGTAGAATAATTTTGATAGTACCTTTTTAACTACTTTTTGTGACTTTTTAAATTGTAAAGTGCTAAAAAAATATTTCAAACAGAGGGCCATATGCAATTCATGTGATATTTTCATAAATGCCTTTTACACCCCCAGCAAGCAAACAAATACTCAAAATAATTTGGACAGTGCTTTTTTCACCTCCGTTGTGATACTTTTTTTGTTGCAAAGTGCTAAAAAGTTAATTTAAATTGAAGATGAAAAATTATCTCCTAGGAGAAAACTCAGGTGAAAAAGTGAATTGCATATGGGCCAGAAGATGAAAACGTATCTCCTAGGAGAAAACTCAGGAGAAAAAGTTAATTGCATATGGGTCATTGGCCCCTATTCCTTTTTTTGTTTTGTGTTGTTATAATGGTTGCTAAAGGTGTCTCTATGAATTTATCACACACATTGGCCCATATGCAATTAACTTTTTCTCCTGAGTTTTTTCCTAGGAGATAATTTTCAATTTCTATTTAAAATAACTAATTAGCATTTTACAATTGAAAAAGTACCAAAAAGTAGATGGAAAAGTATTATTAAAATTGTGTTGAGTGTTTTATTGCTTGCTGGTGGCTTAAAAGGGATTTTATTGACTATTTTGAAAATGTCACTTAGTAGGAAACTCAGGAGAAAAAAAATAATTGCATATGGGCCATTGGCCCCTATTCTTTTTTTTTGTTTTGTTATAAAATTGCAAATCCAGGTGTGGACCCGGCTACCTTAATTCTTCGCAAGTGAGTTTGCACCCTTTGGGGATTAGAGTGCTGCTGGTTGACTCCCTGGTTTCTGAAATTGTTTTGTGGGGTTTGAGCAGCGGACCTCTCTTTCTACTTTCAACATTAAAATCACTACATGAACTAGGCCCCAGATACCCAAAGTATGGATTGAAACTGCATCACACCTCCCACAACCCCAGATCAAAATGATCTAATAACTTGACCACTCCCACTAAAGTCCAATTAAAGTTCCAGTTCCGGTGCCCTGGAGGGAAGACACTAGTCACTGAGCTCCGGTGAAAACCCCTGTCCTGAAAGCCAGCGTTATAGCTAATGCACCCCACAGCTTGTTCTCTGGCAGAGATTGGGGACCACAGTACTTCAGAGAATCCTCCGACCCTGAATAGAGCGATATCTGACACAAGCAGAGAAGCGAGCAGGTCTGCAAAGATACACCTAAGATGGCACCAAAGGGAAAAGCAAAGGAAACATGCTGCCAATCTCCTTCTAGAGAGCATAGTACCGATGGAGGACAAGACTGGTCGGATCCACCACAAAACCAGGACTGGGACACAGACTCGGAGGGCATGACCGAAGGAGGTGAGCCACACATGCAATACGCTAAGATAGCCAAAGCAGTGGTAGAACAGCTCTGACCCGACCTAGAGGCCATGATACAAACGGCCATCACGCAGTCCCTAAAAAAAGTACATAAGGACTTAAAAGCGCACACTACTCGTACCTCTCAGGCAGAAAAGCATATCTCAAACATCGAAGACGAACATGCGTCACAAAATTCAGTCACAAAATCTTTATTGAAAAGCAATAAGGAGATGTTTGAAAAATTACAAGACCTTGAAAATAGGTCACTGCTGTAAGAGAACGCGGAAAAGCCGCCGCGTGTACTAGCGGCAAGGCGGCTGATTCCGCGTCCAGCACGGCGGTTTGTCCGCAGCAGCATGCGTCTGGTGTGGCTGGGTCTGTTAGTTCACATAGGCTGAGGAATACGCGCACGCGCGCCAAGAGGCAGAGCCTTTATGTCAAACGGTGAGGGATCAGCTGACCAGGGAGGTCAGCTGATCTCAAGGCAGCTGACTATTGGTTGATCACATAGGGGTGGCGCAAGAGAGCGCTGCTCTATATATAGTCACTGCTGGGCACTTTCAGGTTGTCTGCCATTGCGAACACTTACGTGGAAGCACTCAGACCTTAGTCAGATCCAACAGTGTGCTTGAACCAGGAGGACCTGGGAATTCACACTGAGCCAGATTACTTCTGTTTGCTATTGTATTATCATTCTGTTATACCTCAGACTAGTTCCAGGGTGTCGAGACCACGGACCTCACACCCAAGACTAGGGACTTGTGTTACCATTCTGTTATACCTCAGACTAGTTCCAGGGTGTCGAGACCACGTACCTCACACCCAAGACTAGGGACTTGTGTTACCATTCTGTTATACTTCAGACTAGTTCCAGGGTGTAGAGACCACGGACCTCACACCCAAGACTAGACATTGTTGTTATCTGTTATGACCTGTTGCATTTCTGACTTTCCCTCTGCTTTCTGATTCGGTACCTCGCACTTCTGATTACCTGTTGCCAGACCCTGCTCGTTTAGGATACCGAATCAGTCTTCTGTTTTTGTACCTTATCTGTCTGTGTGTTGCCGACCTGGCTTGCCCGACCTCGAGAGCTATCTCTCTCGTTAAGAGATAGTCTCCTGACCTGGTAGTGACTACCGCCTTCAGGTGTCACTCACTCACAGGTTCAGCCTACCTTACCCTGAAACTCCCCCCCTTTGGAGTTCTCAGGCTACTGGAAGGTCTCTGTTCCTCCCTAAAGGCAGTATCGCCCGTACTGCCAAAGACCACCCGCTCCCTGGGTGGTCTTACTCAAAGTTATTACTGTTGCATCAAACACTCACACTATAAGGTGTCCAGAGGTTAATTATACTTGGATTATCGGTGATTCTGCAGATCATCAATAATCAGGTATAATCTGTATACTTGGTGATACTACAGATCACCAATAATCAGATTCTCTCTGTGTGCTGACACCGATCGTTACAGAACGGCAGACCAAAACCAAATGGACGCACTTAACAGCCGTCTTGATGCACTTACCACTACGGTGGAAAACTACACCCGAGTGCTGGACAGTCATCAGACCCAGATCAATGCTTTGTCTGGGTCTGTACAAGTCTTTCAGACGGCTGTAAATACAGTGCGATCTCCTCCTAGTACAGACCTACGAATGCCTGTACCTGAAAGGTTTTCTGGTCACAGATCTGACTTTCAGAATTTTAGGAACCGAGTGTTATCATACTTTGAGTTGAGACCTAGTTCACCAGGAGCTATGGCACAGAGAATTACGTTCATTAAGACCTTGCTGTCAGGGGATTCTCAGACCTGGGCATATGGTCTTTAGCCAGGGAATAAGGCCCTGACTTCAGTTGAGGAATTAAAGCTATGGCTATACTTTATGATGATCCGGACATCGCCTCTACCGCTGAGCAGAAGCTCAAGACTTTACGGCAGGGCAAGGATCCGGTTGAAAATTACGCAGCTGAGTTCAGAAAGTGGGTAGTTTCAGCTAGATGGGGGTCATTTGCACTTCTGGACTGTTTGTCGGGGTTATCAGACGCAGTGTCTGATCTGATGCTGGGTCATCCCGAGCCGAGATCTATCGATGAGGCCATTGCACTAGCTATCAGAGTAGACCGTCGTCTACGCTACAAGAGACAGACTCGGGGTAGGAACAATGTGAGATATGTTTCCTACGCCTCTCCTCCACCATTTTCACCTCCACCAGAACCAATGCAGATTGGTCGGTTGAAAATGTCCCGGGTGGAGCAGAATCACAGAAAAGCAGAACAGCTCTGTCTATACTGTGCAGGGTAGGGTCACAGAGTACAGAATTGTCCCAAGAAGTCGGGAAACGCTGCCACCTAGGTGTAGTCAGAGGTAATACCCTAGGCGCGCAGTCTTTACCTCTAAATGATAAACGTTTGCTCCTTCCTTGTACTGTATCTTGGGAAGGTAAAACAGTGACCACTGAGGCCTTCCTGGATTCAGGCTCAGCAGCCAATTTTATGGATTACGAATTTGCTAAGAAATTAGGGGTTCCTATTTCCCCTCTGAATCAACAGATCCTGGTCACTGCTGTGGATGATTCTCCTCTGCAGAGTGACCATCCTCTGTCTCAGACCCCAGAATTGATGTTTACGGTGGAGGTGTGACACAAAGAGAGTCTTCAGTTTCTGGTTTTACGAATGGCAACTTCCACGATCATTCTTGGCATGCCATGGTTACAACTTCAATCTCCTCAGATCAATTGGGCTTCAGGTCAGCTAACAAGCTGGTCTACCCATTGCCATCATCATTGTTTAGCGAAGCTAACCTTGGGTAACACCAAAATTCAAGTGGAGGGATTGCCAAGTCAGTATTCTGAATTCGCGGACGTGTTTAGTCCCAAATCTGCAGATAAACTCCCTCCCCACCGTCCTTTTGATTGTCTGGTTGTATGCCTCCCAGAGGTCATCTTTATAATCTGTCTGGACCAGAGAAATTGGCCATGCAGGAATACATCCGAGAAAATTTAGCTAAAGGGTTTATTTGTCCCTCCCGGTCACCAGCAGGGGCAGGATTCTTTTTTGTGAAAAAGAAGGATGGAGACCTCCGTCCATGCATTGATTATCGAGGCTTGAATAAGATTACAATAAAAAATCGTTATCCTTTGCCCTTAATTGACGATTTGTTTACCCAAGTTACCAATGCTAAGATTTTCTTGAAATTGGATTTGAGGGGTGCATACAACCTTGTGCGTATCAGAGACGGTGATGAGTGGAAGACGGCCTTTAACACACCCGACGGGCATTACGAGTACCTGGTGATGCCCTTCTGGTTGTGCAATGCTCCAGCCGTCTTCTAATAACTGATTAATGAGGTGTTCAGGGAGGTGTTGGGCAAATACGTCTTGGTGTACTTAGACGACATACTAATTTTCTCTTTCAACATCTCAGAACACAGGAAACATGTTAAGTTTGTGCTACGGAAATTGAGACAGAATGTGCTGTACTAAATTGGAAAAATGCATTTTCGAAGTGACTTCTGTCGCCTTTCTTGGGTACATAATCTCAACCTCTGGCCTCACTATGGACCCTGGAAAGGTTTCTGCTGTCTTGGAGTGGCCTCAGCCAGTGGGACTGAAGGCACTCCAGAGATTCCTGGGGTTCGCTAACTACTACAGGAGGTTCATAAAGGGGTACTCTACGGTGATCTTGCCTCTCACCAGTCTCACCAAGAAAGGGGCAGACACTCATCACTGGTCCCCAGAGGCCCATGATGCTTTTTCCACTCTGAAGAAACTGTTCTGCTCTGCACCCATATTGAGACATGTTGACATCACCTTTCCCTTTATCGTGGAGGTGGACGCCTCGGAGGTAGGGGTAGGGGCTGTGCTGTCTCAGCGTTCTGGCTTGCAGAGGAAACTTCACCCCTGTGCCTATTTTTCTCGTAGATTTTCACCCGCAGAGAAAAACTACTAGCCATCAAGTTGGCCTTTGAAGAATGGCGTCATTGGCTAGAAGGGGCAGAACATACTATTACAGTTTACACTGACCACAAAAATTTGGAGTACATTGAGGGTGCTAATAGACGTAGCCCCCAACAGGCTCGGTGGTCGTTATTCTTCTCGAGATTCAGATTTATAATCACGTATACCCCTGGTAGTAAGAACATCAAGGCTGATGCCTTGTCCAGGTGTTTCGAGCCCGAGACAGCACAGCCCTCAGTCCCTGAGACCATTGTTCCACAGAAGATGGTCCTGGCAGCTACTGAGACCTGGAAAGATTGGACTGTCACTTTGGGTCCATTCCAACAGGATGTTCCTGAGGGGAAGCCTGAGGGGGTCTTGTTTGTACCATTGCCTTTTCGCTTACAGCTGTTGCAGCTGTTTCATTCCCATAAGAATGCTGGACATCCTGGGGCCACCAGAACTCAGGATCTACTTACTAGATGTGCTTGGTGGCCGTCATTGGCAACAGACTGTAAGGAGTTTGTGAGAGAGTGTGCAATGTGTGCTAGAAGCAAACCCTCCCGTCAGGCACCTGTTGGAACATTGCAGCCTTTACCAGTTCCAAGTGAACCTTGGACCCATTTGTCCATGGATTTCGTGGGCGAACTTCCCAGATCTGAGGACGTTTGGGTGGTAGTCGATCGATTCAGTAAGGTGGCTCATTTTGTCCCTCTGAAAGCACTCCCCTCGGCCCAGGAATTGGCTGATCTCTTCATCCAGCACATTTTCCGGCTGCATGGCATTCCGGAAAATATAGTGTCAGATCGGGGAGTCCAATTTGTATCTAAATTTTGGAGGGCATTTTGCCATCAGCTTGACACGGATCTTTCATTTTCATCAGGCTACCACCCACAGACCAATGGCCAGACCGAGAGAGTCAATCAATCCCTGGAGCAGTTTCTGAGATGTTATGTTGCAGATGCCCAAACTGACTGGGTTAAATTTCTGCCGTTTGCAGAATTTGCACACAACAATCTGAAAAGCGCCTCATCAGGATTTTCCCCATTTCAGGTGGTGACGGGAAGGTCACCTAAATTTGCTCCATTGCCAGTGGCTTCTACTCAGTTTCCAGCCCTGGAGAATTGGCAGAAGTCTTTGAAGCAAATTTGGGGAGTAGTCAAAAGAAATTTGGGCAGGGCTTTTCAGAACCAGAAAAAACAGGCTGACAAGAAACGTTCCATTGAATGGGAATTCTCTCCAGGGGACTTGGTCTGGGTCTCAACACGACATTTGGCGTTGAAACAATTGTCACCCAAACTGGGCCCTAGATTTGTGGGTCCTTTTCCAGTGACCAGAAAGATTATTAAGGTCACTTATGCCATCGATCTCCCTACCAGCATGCGTGGTGTGAGATCATTCCACGTGTCTTTACTCAAGCCGGCAGTCCACGTGGATTCCGCTCCCCCCCCCCCCCCCCTGTGTTGATTGATGATCAACCTGAGTATGAGATTGAAAAGATTCTGGACTCACGGCTTGTGAAGAAGTCTGTGCAGTATCTGTTTCACTGGAAGGGATATGGCATAGAGGAGAGAACTTGGGTGCCAGAATGTCGCATGCACGCAGAGGATTTGAAGAAGGAGTTCCATGACCTGCATCCTGGAAAGCCTGATGGCAAGTGTCTGGAGTCCACTCCTCGGGGGTGGGGGGATTGGGGGGGAAGGGTACTGTAAGAGAATGTGGAAAAGCCGCCGCGTGTACTAGCGGCAAGGCGGCTGATTCCGCATCCAGCACGGCGGTTTGTCCACAGCAGCATGCGTACAGCGCGGTGGTTTCTCCGCAGCAGCATGCGTCTGGTGTGGCTGGGTCTGTTAGTTCACATAGGCTGAGGAATACACGCGCGCGCGCCAAAAGGCAGAGCCTGACTATTGGTTGATCACATAGGGGTGGCGCTAGAGAGCGCTGCTCTATATATAGTCACTGCTGGGCTCTTTCAGGTTGTCTGCCGTTGCGAACACTTACGTGGAAGCACTCTGACCTTAGTCAGATCCAACAGTGTGCTTGAACCAGGAGGACCTGGGAATTCACACTGAGCCAGATTACTTCTGTTTGTTATTGTATTATCATTCTGTTATACATCAGACTAGTTCCAGGGTGTCGAGACCACGGACCTCACACCCAGACTAGGGACTCTGTATTATCATTCTGTTATACCTCAGACTAGTTCCAGGGTGTCAAGACCATGGACCTCACACCCAAGACTAGGGACTTGTGTTATCATTCTGTTATACCTCAGACTAGTTCCAGGGTGTCGAGACCACGGACCTCACACCCAAGACTAGGGACTTGTGTTATCATTCTGTTATACCTCAGACTAGTTCCAGGGTGTCGAGACCACGGACCTCACACCCAAGACTAGGGACTTGTGTTACCATTCTGTTATACCTCAGACTAGTTCCAGGGTGTCAAGACCACGGACCTCACACCCAAGACTAGGGACTTGTGTTACCATTCTGTTATACTTCAGACTAGTTCCAGGGTGTAGAGACCATGGACCTCACACCCAAGACTAGGCATTGTTGTTATCTGTTATGACCTGTTGCATTTCTGACTTTCCCTCTGCTTTCTGATTCGGTACCTCGCACTTCTGATTACCTGTTGCCAGACCCTGCTCGTTTAGGATACTGAATCAGTCTTCTGTCTTTGTACCTTATCTGTCTGTGTGTTGCCGACCTGGCTTGCCCGACCTCGAGAGCTATCTCTCTCATTAAGAGATAGTCTCCTGACTTGGCAGTGACTACCACCTTCAGGTGTCACTCACTCACAGGTTCAGCCTACCTTACCCTGAAACTCCACCCCTTTGGAGTTCTCTGGCTACTGGAAGGTCTCTGTTCCTCCCTAAAGGCAGTATCGCCCGTACTGCCAAAGACCACCTGCTCCCCGGGTGGTCTTACTCAAAGTTATTACTGTTGCATCAAACACTCACACTATAAGGTGTCCAGAGGTTAGTTATACTTGGATTATCGGTGATTCTGCAGATCATCAATAATCAGGTATAATCTGTATTCTTGGTGATACTGCAGATCACCAATAATCAGATTCTCTCTGTGTGCTGACACCGATTGTTACAACTGCGTAATAACTTTAGAGTTGTTGGCCTACCTGAGTCATACAAATCTGAGATGCTCCCAAAATTCTGCTCTGAGGTACTCTCAGAACTTTTAGGTCTAGAAGCCACGTACAAAGTTGAAAGAGCTCACCAAGTCGGCCCACCCCAAACTACTGAGTCCAAACGCGGACCACGCCTGGTAATTGTGAGATACTTAGACTTTGCAGACAAGACGACCATCTTGAGAGCATACAGGCAAAAAGGCCAGCTTATTGAATATGAAGGGCATAGAATTAGACTTGTCAATGATTTCTCACTGGAAGTATCAAAGCAAAGGCTGAAATGTAATGCTGCATGTGTGAAATGTGTGAAAAGGCAATGGAAATTCACGCTTTAATACCCAGCCATACTGAAGCCAACAGATGATCAAAACATGATCCAGATCTTTAAAACGCCACAAGAAGCAGAAACATCTGTCGCTGAAATCTACCAAGGGCTGCTTTGTCCTTATCCTTTTATGTCATTCATTTTTGATCATATTGAGTTGAGTGACAGTTGTCCAACTATAGAAAGGGACAGGGTTTTGTTTCACAGGGGAAAGTTGACGAAGATGTCCAATACCAGGGGAAGAAGTGAAGTCATGTTATGGTTATATATTGCGATGTTATACTACCTGTCATTTAATTCAATGTTATTACGAGAATGCTACTTTCCTTTGCTAAATGCTGGTAAAAATATTCAAAAAAATCAGGGATTTGGGAATCTGCAGTTAAAGAAAGAAGGGAAGGGTCTCACCATCTCTGGGAATTAATCGTATGCAATGTTTCGTACTTTAAAGGACTACGGTCTCCTGACATTGCCTTATTGCAAGAAACCCATCTCAACTCAGATAATTTTTCCTACATGAAGAAACAGTGGGTGGGCCAAGTTTTTGGTTCATCAGCACATGAGAAAAAAGCAGGCGTATTGATATTAATACATAAGAACTTTAAAGGCACGGTGTTGGGCCCTCAAACAGACTCACAGGGAAGATGGGTAAAAATACATGTACAATTAGGGGGAGAAGAGATAAATATACTTAACATATACGGTCCCAATGTAGATAATATTTTTTGCAGGAGGTCGGCAAATTGCTCTTACAAAAATGGATAGTAGGGGGAGACTATAATGCTGTAATTAATACTAAGGAGGATAGATCTAATATTAAAAAGAAAATCCCTCATTCATACCAAAAAAAAGTCTGATCAGCTCATGTCTTTTCTACATGACACAGGACTTATAGATGCTTGGAGAACAATGCAGCCCTATGACAGATCTTTTACATTTTATTCATCCACATGATATCTGGATGAGAATTGATCTTTTTTGGTATCAGACAAGATAATATCTCAGATATTAGTCTCAGATATAGCTGATATGGTAATTTCAGATAACTCCCCATTTACTCTTAAACTCAAAGAAATAGAACCGAAAGGATCAGATATCCTATGGAGATTCCCTACGCAAATATATCAGGATGAGCAATTTGCTGCCCTCCTTAAACAATGGTGGTTTGAATATCAGGAGGACAATAAAGAGCACATATCTGACCCTAGGCTCTTTTGGGAGGCTGCCAAACCTGTTTTGAAAGGAAGAATTATCGCATACATGGCTCATAAAAAGAAAGAAGCAAATGCTAAATATTTAGAAGTGGTCAAAAATGTAAGGTCTGCTTTAGTAAAGTTCCAAGCCCACCCCAATCCAGAAACAAAGCTACAATGGGTTAAGTAGCAGAAACTGGAGGTAGACACATGGCTCAAAAACAAAGAAACTGTAGCTGGAAACTATAATCAAGTTAGGTATAGACGCTATGGCAATACAATTGGTAAATTACTCAGCAATCTCATTGAAAGTCCAAGACAATCCACTCCCTTTATAAGTTTAAAAGATAAACAAGGTAAACAATTAACAGACCCTAAAAATATAGTGAATTGCTTCCAACAATTTTATGCCGAACTATATGATGACCAAAACCCAATTAATAATGCTAATATCGAAATACATTTGAGGGACTTGGAGTTACCAAGCCTCTTAGAAGCAAGACTTACGTACCTTAAATGGAGTAATAACTCAGTAGGAAGTTGTGGGGACTATCAAAAACCTAAATAACCATAAAGCCCTTGGGTCTGATGGGTTAACAGCAGAATGTTTTAATCTGAGATATCCCCTCCATCACAGAATATGTTTAACAAAATACTGCAGGATGGAATTATCCCCAGATCAGATAAAATGGCCTATATAAAATTATTACCAAAACCAGGAAAAGACCCCAGTGATCTGGCAGCATATCGGCCTATATCTTTAATCAACCAAGACATCAAAATATTGACAAAGATTATGGCCAATAGGCTGGCAGATATTATGTATAAGTTGGTTAGTCCCTCACAGGCTGCATTTATTAGGAACAGGTCGGCCGTCATGAACATGCGCAAAGTAATTACAGTACTGAATCACTTCAAAGTATATCCATTGACTAGCAAACATTACGCAATTTTACTACTAGACGCAGAAAAAGCATTCGATAATTTAAGGTGGAATTGGCTGAATGCAGTCCTTCACCAAATCAAATCATGAAAGACTCACCCATTAAAATTAAACAGTGAGTTAAATATTTAGGAATCACACTTAACAGAGACCCTAGCACACTATCTGAACTTAATTATAATCCCCTTATCAAAGATATCAAAACATTATTAGAAAGATGGGAACCTTTACTAATCAACCTCATAGGTAGAGCTGCCATAATCAAATCAGTATACTTTGGAAAATGTTTGTACCCAATACAAATGATCCCACTACTTCTAAAACATAAAGACATAATATTAGAAAGGGCTTTCAATCAATCCCTGTGGAAAAGTCGTAAAGTAAAAATTGCTTATGCAAAGTTGAGATTGCCCAAGAATTGGGGTGGGCTTGGATTACCTAATATAAGATCATATAATTTAGCTTGTCTGTTCCGGCATATCAGGGATTGGGAGAGACAATCCAGTATTTATTTATTTACTCTAACTACACCCTAGAGAAAGCTTTCATGGAACCTTGGCCGCCAATGGCGACTCTACACACTCCATTTAGAAATCTACCTATCAGGCTAAAACACAGAGCAGAATGGTTATAGACAAATGGGCAACATGGAAACAATTATGCAAATGCTATAATCAGCCATACCAACTAACAAAATATATGCCATTATGGGGACACCCAGGTTTCCCACCCAGCATCACACACAAGGGTTTCATGATGTGGGAGGATAAGGGAATAACAAAGTTAGGACACATATGGTCATTCCGCAATAAAAGATGATTTACATTCTATGAATTAGGAGCACTTTACAACATACCCAGATCCCACTTTTTATATTATGCACAATTTGAATCTTACATATCAAACATACTGGGCAATGTGGAAGATGCCATGAATCCAAATTCCGTCGACAGATTCCTAAAAATGTCACCTTCAGATATTCAAATGAGAATAGTAAATATATCTGTAGAAAAGCTAGCTCAACATAGTTTAAAAGTGTGGGCTAAAGATATCGCAGATGAGAACTTAACTAACAAGATCCTAGAAGGAAATAAAATCTTACGTTCTCTGATCATAGATGAGACGAGGAAAGAATCCCATCTGAAAATGATCCGTAGAGCAAAATATGCTTTTAACATTAAATATAAAAACATACCAGCAGGCTATCATTCATTCCCCTAAATGTTTGCTTGAAAATGCTAATATGTTTCTTTGTATATGGGAATGCATACATATAAGAAGTTTCTGGGAAAAAGTTAAAAACTATACAGTATATCCTCAAGTAAATATAACATTTTTCACTTCCCGCAACTTTGCTTATTTAATTATCATAATCCGAAGGACAACGTAACTACAGGGGAAAATCAAGAAAAATCACATATGTCTACTTTAGCACATATTATCATAATAGCTGCTCGCAAAGTCATCTACAATAAGTGGATCTATCAAAGTATACCATCTGTATGGGATGTAAAGTAAGAACTACTTCATATAATGCATATATAGACAAAGTAGAAACACAGCAAAGTATGGAAAAAAAAACAAGCGTTTTTTCAAACTGTGGAAAAGATTTATTTCATTCTCCGACCTTCTCAACACCAGAAATTCAAACTTTCATGAAACCATTCCAGTATACAACATGGTATGCGGCAGGGGCGTACCTAGAAATCCCCGGGCCCCCCTGTAAAAAAAAAATCCGGGCCTCCCCACCTACATAGGGCCCGCTCAGGGACTTTTGTGGGGCAGGAGGGGTCGCAGTATAAGAGCAGATCGGTGGGGAGGGGGGACATTCCCCCCCTCCCTCGACTTGGGCTCTCCTTTCAGCGCTCCCCTCCTGCAATCTTTAGTGACAGCGGGCAGGCAGCGGCGGCGGCAGGCAGGTCACATACCTCCTTCTCGCCAAAGGTCTTCCGATCTCTAAGAGCTTCATGCAACTTCCTGTGTAAACAGGAAGCTGCTCTTAGAGATCGGAAAACCTCAGGCGAGAAGGAGGTAATGTGTTCAACCTGCCGCCGCCGCTGCCTGCCCACTGCTACTAATGATTGCAGGAGGGGGCACGCTGAGAGGAGAGCCTGAGGTGAGGGAGGGGGGGGGGAAATGTTCCCCCTCCCCACTGATCTGCGGCCACGCTCTCCTTTTATGCTGCGACCCCTCCTGCCCCACAAAAGTCCCTGAGCGGGCCCTAGGCACACCAGTGGTATGCGGAAAGGGATCTGTTGGGTAGCCTGGGTAAACAAAAAAATTCAATAATGTTTTCTAACTTGATAACTTCATTTTTCTTCTGTTAAAATTATATAATCTAAAAATTGATGAGGATAGATGTTCTGATTTTCTGTACAGATACGTATATATAGATATATTTTGAAGAGACGGTGACAGAGGGTGGGAAGGGAAGACTACAGGGAGGGGGGAGAAAAAGTTTGTCCCGAGGAGTCCTTACTCATCCGGGATCTAGGAAGATGGAGCGAATTGACCAGGGAACATATTGCAGCTGTATAGTGATCCTTGTCTAAAGCATTGCCTCTTTTCCACTGGGTTTCCAGGTGGTCATTAAGCACTGCGTACTGACCAACTGGAAACCCTGCCATGAAATTCCCTGCTCTTTCTTTCGAGAAATGTTAATTTACACTACCGACATTTAAAAAGATTTTTAACTCTCAAAAACTGCTTCTACTTCTACTACTACAAAGGTCTTTTTGAAAAAATATTTTTCTCTTATTACCATACTTTTCTGTTACACACTCTGCAAATTTGGTGTTTCTAGCACATATTGGAGTTTTGATATTAACCGCTAAAGTCAGTGGCCATTGAAATTTCTGTAAAAATGAAAACATTACAAAAAGATTGCGCAAAATTTGTATTTTCCAGCGACTATCTTGCACTTGATCCTCCTCCACCATTCCACTGTCCGGGTTTTGGTACACTTTTTTTTACACCTTTTTTAAAGAAATTGTGGCTGCAGAGATACCGTAAAGGTTTTAGAAGTTCGCCTGCCCATTAAAGTCTAAGGAGCTCTAAAATGTTTGCGCCAGAATTCAGGAATGCTTTTGCAAACATGACATTTTGATGTTCATCCATCCCTAATGTCTCTATCATGGTCTAAGGCCAGTTGTGGGGGAAGTCAGTTAAAGCGGAATATAACCCTGCATTTCAACTTTGCTCTAAAACATTATTTACAGCATATTATATGCAAAAAGCATTTTTTTTTTACTAGACCAGCATTGGAAGGGTTAAACACAGAGGTTTTAAGTTCCGTGCAGACATTCAGATAGTTACATTCTATTTAGTTAGTGTGTAACTGTTTATCAATAGATACATCTCTTTGGCTGTCCTCCAAGCTCCTTCTCAGTGAGAGAGATGAGTCACAATAAACACATATTTGTAAACAAAAAGTATCTAACTCAAGTTCGGATTCGTCTGCAGAAATCTCTAGGGACTTTAAAGCCCTGTGTAACCCTTCCAATGCTGGTCTAGTAAAAAAAAAAATGCTGGTTGCATATAATATACTGTAAATAATGTTTTAGAGCAAAGTTGAAATGCAGGGTTATATTCCGCTTTAACATATCCACATGATCACAGTGAAAAAAAAGAGGTGGTGGAGGGAGCTGCCCCCCAATGGTAAGTAAATGCTGCCCCCAAAGTGTGCACCATTTACAAACCTATATTAAGACTGGTGAGAGAGCTGGCAGGCACTCGGGTACGCTGTGATGAGCTGGCTTATTTTTTTAAAATATACTTTTTTGTATAATAAAATTTGTAATTTTTTACATATTTCTAATAGGTATTACTTTCCTTGCCATGGCGCGACCCGCACCTCTCCATTTTTATGTAGAGTCTCTCTTATGGACTGGCCTCTGCCATTAAATTCCTCCTTTCCCTTGAAGTTTTCTCTACTGTGTACCATCACTTTTCTTTTCTTCACTGTCACCCTTTTTTCTTCTACCTTTCCTCGCTCCCACACACAGGTACACTACAGTCACTTTCCCATCCCTCCCCTTGTTATGGCCCTATTACATCACTTTTATGGCTACATTGCCTTTAAGCTAATAAGCTTTTGTGTGTGAGAATATCTGCACACAATACCAGGATGGTATGTGTTTACCCCGCACTTGGTATTTATCCTGGGCGGGGGCCGAAGCTTCCCATGTCGCCTTGGTTACTAGTTATATACTGCTGTGTTCACTTCACAGCGCATCCTGATGCAGCCAATAGCATGGGCGCACAGTCATTGGCCATGTTGCTACGACATCACTAGTGACGTGCGCACGCAACCTCCCTCCACGACTCTGCGTTCCACCGCTCACTTCCTATTGGTGTAAGTTTTTGGGCCAATCAAAAGGGCGGGCTTAGTACAGCGGCCCGGAAACACATCTTCGTCCAAGACGTGTATTTATCCCCGCTGATGTTTCACACACATTGTGCATCCCTCAAAAGAAGCTTGGCATTTGCCCTGCGAAACGGTCGTCAGGACCGCGCACCTATTGGCACCCACACCTGCTACCTCTTCTACGCCCAGGTATAGCCACAAAAATCTTTTTGTCTACACATCACTGTGACTTTTTTGATCAAGCACGATCTTTTTTGCTATGCATTTGTACACTGCATCCTGCAACTTGATGTTCACTTTTGCTATGATTAAACTATAGTGCCAGACCTTTTCTGCCTCTCTGAGATTTTTAATCAAACCTATATTTAAAAGGTATTTAAATTTCCCCTGAAAGGGGTCCACTACTGTCAGTTCTATTCAGTTTGGAGGTGTTTTTACCAGTAGTTTACCATCATTATTTCCTGTGTGCTCCAAGCTCCAGTTTAGTACAGATCTTGATATTTGATTCAAGACCGAAAAAGACACAGAACCTATGACCATTTCATGTGAAACAATTATACATTTTTATGGCGTCTAGAAATGATTCATACCAGATGTAATACTCAGTGATAGGCTCAACAACGGCAGAGATAGCTGACAACTTAAGCCCTGACTGTATAAAGAAAAATGCAAAATGCTAATTTTCATAGAGAGAAACACATGAAATTCCTAGCACAATTCTTAGCTGTACAGAAATGTATAAAGGAAGAAAAGAATCTCTTATTTCTTTCTGCCTGAATACAATTAGTTTTGCCTCGGCTCCCTCTGTAGTTGGACAGCAGGCAGTCCATAAAGGGCTAAAGAGGTGAAGCTAATATTAAAGCACTGCAGCAAAGACATGCTCAGTGTAAAGTTAAAACCACAGTTTTAGTTCAAGCAGCGTAGAAGCAGTACCTCAATGGTAAATTACTGGGAGCGTGTAAGACTGTAAGAGTGTTTTTTTTGTTGTCAACATCAATCCTTTCCTTTCAGAAAGTCGTTTGAAAGGGGATTATCTACAGAAGCTCCATCTAGTGCATGAGCAGCGTTTCCTGTAGAAGTAAAAAGAAAAATGCAAGTTGGTATTAAGTGCTTACTAGCTTATTTGCAAGAACTGGAAAAGCTGATTGCATTATGTAAAGAATTTCTCTGTAATGGGGGACAGTACTAAAATAAAGTCATCTTCCAGCTACTTAAAACTCACAGGAGTCTCTGTGGGCAATTAATGACTGGACAACAAATGCAGTGACAAAATTATATTCAGATATAAAACTTTAGCTCTAAAGGTACTTCAAGAATTTAATCCACCACCAACACCCTTCAAAGTGCAGGCTTACCAGCTATTCAAAAGACCCAGATTATAAAGTCTGAAGCGTGTTAGTATTAGCCCCCATGATCACTGGTTCCAGATTCAATCTTCTATGCCAATGTGCCCAGCATCCTCTCCATAGCATATAGACACTCCCAGCATGTGTATAATAAATGAATGCATAAAAAGATCTAAGTGTACTCCGTCTAAAAAGTTCATCAATTTATTTGGTAAAAAGCATATACAAAATACTCACGCCTGGGCCCTTTTGACAGGGACCCACAGCAGTACAGCGCATATAACAAGTAGGTGGGGTGCTGCTCTCCCATCCACCATTCATCCGACCGACCAAGTCTCGCATAAGCGTCATCAGGGGCTTGCAGATCCAAATGATGAAAAAAAGGAACTTAAATACAGCAACCGCGGCGTTACCAACACGTCATCGGTCAAAGCGTAAGATATTTTTAAGCACTTTAGGCCTGCAATTTAGCATTCAATGTGATTTCTGCCCTTAAAACGCTGCTTTGCGTACAATTCAGATTTTTCCCGGGTACTTTTGGCGTGTATCCCACTCCACCATGCCCCCCTCCAGGTGTTAGACCCCTTGAAACATCTTTTCCATCACTTTTGTGGCCAGCATACATTTTTCTAGTTTTTAAAGTTCGCCTCCCCATTAAAGTCTATTGTGGTTCGCCATAGTTTGCGCGAAATGAACTTTCGCGGGAGGTTCGCGATCCGAAAATCGGAGGTTCGGGCCATCTCTAGTTGGCACATTGTAAATCAATAATGATAATGATAATGTCACCCTGGGCCCTTATTATGGACCGTGGAAAAGCATGGATATCTCTTCTACCTCTTGTTGGCTGTAGGCTTTCAACTAAATGTATGATGATCAGCTGGTGTTTACCCTCCCATATCTGTATAAAGGAGCTGTGAGCTTGACCAACATTCACTTTGGAGTATGATCTTAGTGCAGTTGGTTGCAGTGTTTCTGAAAGGTGCTGTGTGTTAGGTTTGACAGTGTAGAACAGAGTACTAAAGGAATTAAATATTTTCACTTCTACTGCAATGAATTACCAATTTATGGTCTATAGACCACACTAATTACAGGGTTCACCAAATTTAAATTCAGTCAACACTATAAAAAACAGTTATTCCACCAGTACTCCACCACTTAAAAGTCCAATCCACTTTAATTTCTTTATTCTCTTCCTCCTGCATACAAAGAGAGCCTCTACATGGCATAATACCATTATACACTGTGTGACCACCTCACTGCTACACATGTGGTAATGCCCTCACAGGCTAGCAGAGAAAACTTGGGTGCTATTGCTCCACATGTGCTTTTTTTATTACATACCATTTGCACAACAAGGCTTATGGACTAGCTTTCCATGATACTCGACTGTTGCATCCATCTATTTGAATGCATGGCCCTTATATTATACCTCACAGAGATATACATGTTTATTCTGCATTAAATCATACTGCAATTGCACTAGAAAAGTAAAAAAAAAAAAACATTGAAGCTGGCCCTTGCTCAGGTGGCCTGCTACATATCGCGGTGTCCTGATTTACAATCGACCCATCCCTTTGGTTAAAAGCCGTTGTAAGACTCTCAAGTGGCACACTCATGACTGGCACATGACATTTGGGTTCCACCCACAATTAGAGTCTGCTCTACTTGTTTTGTCTTCTTATCAGACTCATCAGGATCATGTTGAGGCAGTAGCCATGTAAGAACGCATCTTGGTGAGCTCAGTGTTACATCTGTTTTCCTTATATTCTCTATATCCAATGCAACTTTATGGTTTTTTTAAAAAAATGAACTTGCCTTCTCAGAAACAACATCAAATGGGGCTCTCCTGTAAGGAAAGCAGGAATAATTTGGGATTGTGTGTCCTATTAAAACATCTAACATGAGGATAGTCCAACTTTTTTTTAATTACTTCCTTGAATGTTGTAGGCTGCCAACTAAAGTCTATGCTCATTGATAGCATTATTGTATTCAGAGTCCAAACCTCATTATTTTGTTTCCATACTTAACTGTATTTGATCCATTTTCACCACTCTCTGAACCTCCTGCCATCGTACATTATTCCTATACACTGGCGTAACAATAGGGGATGCGACCCCTTCCACCACTCAGGAACTTTTGTGGGGCAGGAGGGGTCTCAGCATAAGAGGAGAATGTGGCAGATCGGCGGGGAGGGGGGGCATTCCCCCCCTCCCTCACCTCGGGCTCTCCTCTCAGCGCTCCCCTCCTGCAATCAATCATTAGTGGCAGCAGCAGGGGCGGCAGCAGGCTGAATACATTACCTCCTTCTCGCCGGAGGTTCTCTAAGAGCTTCATGCAACTTCCTGTGTGAACAGGAAGTGTAAACTGTTTCAAACCGCCAACTGAAGGAGAACTCCACAAACACCAATGCAGGTTGTAAAATTCCAAAAAGTTTATTAAAAAAAAAAAATACACTTTCTACTCCATGTAACCAATGAGAATTACAAACAACACAATCTAATATCACAGTCTTCTTATTATCTTCTGGTCTTCTTTCTATAGAGCACTTCCGGAAGCTAGGAGGAAAACAACTGGTTAACAATAACACATAACCTTCCCACCCGGTAAGTATTTTCTCAGCGTTCCCACCCACTTTAATGAAAAATGGACCTTATTTGGATTTCCTAAACCCTGAGTACTAAAGTAATTTCAGTTTAATGCTTCCCTGACAAAACCATTATATAGTACTTTAACCTCTAAGTTTGCTGATCAGCAAAATCTTTCATAACTCAATAGTAAATAACAATAACAATAATATTTATATAGCGCTTTTCTCCCTGGGGACTCAAAGCGCTGTGACCCTGCATTATGCAGTCTCAAAGGCTAGGGAAAAGAGGTGAGTTTTTAGCCTTTTTTTAAAGCTGTCCAGAGAAGGAGCCTCTCGTACTGATTGTGGAAGTGAGTTCCATAGAGCAGGGGCTGCATAGGAAAAGGCCCGAGCACCAAATGTTAAGTGTATCCTGGGAATAACCAGCTTCATCTTGTTGGCAGAGCGGAGGGTGCGTGGAGGGGCATAAAGTTTTAATAGATCCGCTATGTATTTGGGTCCCATGTGGTGTAGAGCCTTGAATGTCAGCAGGCAGATCTTAAAATTGATTCTCCATTTTACTGGCAACCAGTGAAGAGTTTGCAGTACTGGGGTGATTTGTGAGCTGCGGGGGGCATTGGCTAGGAGTCTGGCTGCAGCATTCTGTACTAGCTGTAAGGGGCGCAGAACCTTATCTGTAGATCCGATTAACAGGGCGTTGCAGTAGTCTAGGCGGGAGGATACAAATGCGTGAACCAGGGCAGGTAGGTCTTCAGCTGGGATAAGGTGTTTGATTTTCGCTATATTTCTTAGATGGAAGAAGGAAGACTTGACGACAGCTGATACCTGCTGTCTGAGTTTTAGATTTCCATCCAGGATCACCCCAAGGTTTCGCACAGAGTCTTTATACTGTACAGTATCTCCCCCAATTGCTAGTTTGAGGTGGTGAGCGTTTTGAACTTTATCTATCATGTGTGGACCACCTACCACCAACACCTCTGTTTTGTCAGAGTTCAGCCTCAGCCAGCTGGTGTTCATCCAATTTTGTAAATCCACTAGACACGCATTTATGGATGCTGATGGGTCTTGGGTGCCAGGCTTGAAGGACAGATACAGTTGTGTGTCATCTGCATAACAATGGTATCCTAAACCATAGTTCCGGATTATTTTGCCCAGTGGGAGCATGTAGACTGCAAAGAGTAATGGTGATAGTACAGAACCCTGTGGAACTCAATAGGCAAGTGGCACTGGATTAGAGTAGTGTGTGCCCAGACATACTTGCTGTGTCCTGCCAGATAGGAAGGTCTGAAACCAGCTAAGAACAGTACCCCTTAGGCCACAGTAATTCTTCAGTCTCTGGATTAGTATTTCATGATCCACAGTATCAAATGCTGCTGACAAGTCAAGAAGAATCAGAATTGAGCAATCACCCTTGTCCCTTGCAGTAAGTAGATCATTCATTACTCGGACTAATGCTGTTTCAGTGCTGTGCCTTTTCCTGAATCCTGACTGAAAAGTATCAAAGATGTTGTTATCTGTAAGCCTGGCTTCTAGCTGGTTGGCAACTGCTTTCTCGATAACTTTTGATAGGAATGGTAAGTTCGCCACAGGTCTGTAGTTGGTTACAGAATCAGGATCTAGTGATGGTTTCTTCAGGAGGGGTTTTATGATTGCTTTCTTTAGTTCTTCTGGGAAAAGTCCACTTTGCAAGGAGCACTGAGTGATTTTGTGAAGTGCTGGCCTGAACAGCGCTGGGCACTGCATTAAGGATCCAGTTGGGCCAGGATCCAGGTCGCAGGTAGTGGGGCGGAGACTTTGAATGAGAATTCCAAAATCTTCTACACTCAGAGTGTCAAAGACTTGCCATGGTGGTACGGTAGTAGGCATATGCAACGTCCAGTGGTCAATTGATGTTGTTGGTGTAATGCTGGCACGGATGGTAGACACCTTGTTTGTGAAGAAGGCAGAGAATTCGTCACACCTTTCCCTGGAGTATGTGGTTGGGGCTTTTAGGCAGGAAGGATTGCAGAGTGATTCCACTGTGTGGAAGAGTTGAGCAGCTCTGTTGTTGGCTGTAGATATTTTGTGCGAGATAAAGTCTGATTTTTTCTTGGTTATTGCTTGTTGGTATTGTCTGAGGTGTTGAACTAGGCTAGATTTGTGCTCCCCAGTCCCTGATTTACGCCACTGTCTTTCTAGTCTGCGCCCTTTCTTTTTTAGATCCATGATGGTTTTGTCAAACCAATTAGCTTTCTGCTTCTATAGAGTACTCTTGTTTTTTTGTTCTCAGTCTGATCAATTATTCTGGCTATTTTTCTTGTTCAATAGTTCAGCCGTTTCTTAGGAAAAGCCAGAATAATAAATGTATAAGTTAGATGGTTAAAGGTTAATAAATTGGTTGGTTAATAAGTTAATAATAAATAATAAAAGAAATAAAATTGGTTAGTGAATTACTAAATTCTTAGTAAATTAATAAGGTTACTAGAATTAAATAAAGAAGAAGAAAATAACTCCGTCACTTGTTCCTATGAGCAAAACTACTCAATATGCTTGCCCAAAAAAACAGCAGAAAAATAAAAACACAACAGTTTCTTTATAAATCTCAGCTTCTGCCGATCCTGTATGTAATCTCTTCTGTTCTTTTGCAGGACCAGTCTATTGCCAGAAAAACAGTCTATTAACAGGTACTTCTTCTAAATCTTTCAACACTACTGGTAAATGGACATATTAATCATTCTCCTTTCTTTTACAGGAATCCAGCCGAACGACTCTTCCCATAGGTAAATATTTCTTCCAATATAACTTCACACTATCTTGTGCACCACACATAAAATAACCAAAACAAAATGGTTTCTTGCATTTATTACTTTGGTAAAGTCAGTAAGCTATAAGAGGTTAAGATAGGCCCCTAGCAGACAGGACAGTAGTTCATTTCCTTAAGCAGATTCACTTTTCTCTCAATATCACTATCTCTTAGTCTCAGGCCTAGTATATGGGTAATATGCAGTTTCTGTCTTCCATAACACAACTGTTTTCCCATTACAGCAACCATTCAGGCTACTTATAAAAATCAAAATAATATACAAGTGAGATTATATTAATCACAGTAGGGAGGATAATTCTCAATTCTCAGCCTCCTAACACTACACTTCAGAAGTGGGGGATATTACCAGAGCCAAATTTACTGTAATTAAAAATGTTTAAAAATCTTTCTTGTGGCATGCTGATTTATCAACACATTGATCACATTTCATATGTGTCATCTTGAACGATTTCTTTTCCAGCACTTCAGTGTCAGGAATCACTGGCTATCATCTGTCTGGCTCTCTTTCCTCTGTCTGAAATCTCTCTCCTGGCTTTCCCACTCCTTGTCAGCTTTACAGGACTGATGGCTGGCTTATCTTATGCAGGATTGAAGAATCATCATGGCTCAATAATTTTCTCCCAAAATGTCAACTATCGCATCGTCTGGCCTGCTTCTCTTCAGCTGTGCCTGCTGCATCTTTCCCCTTCTCCTGTCTGCTCCAACTGCCAACTCAACCCCTCAGAAAGCTGTTATATCTTCCCTAACGGCTCCCCTGCTTGTGTGTCTGGTTGCTTAGCAACCTTCCCTCAGCCATCAGCTCTGCCTACCCACACATTACACATTACAACTAAGGGAAAAATGCCCTTAATTAACAAACCTGTGTCAGCAGCGCCTCTATTTAAAGCTGCTGACCAGGTAATAATATAAAAATAAAAATAAACAGATCCCCCCTCTTTCTACCTGCTACAGAAGTAGCTCTTAGAGATCGGAAGACCTCCGGCGAGAAGGAGGTAATATATTCAGCCTGCCACTGCCGCTGCTGCTGCCACTACCAATGATTGATTGCAGGAGGGGAGCGCTGAGAGGAGAGCCCGAGATGAGGGAGGGGGGAGGAATGTCCCCCCTCCCCGCTGATCTGCCACACTCTCCTCTTAGGGCCGGTTTACACTTGCGGTTTTCTGCCAAACGGACCGGATGACCTGACCGGATCCGGACCGGATCCGGATCGGAACCGTGCGGTTCTGATCCGGATCCGATCCGGATCCGGTTGCATCAGGTGTTCATCAGGATGCGATCCGGATCCATTTGGCAAAAGATAGTAGAAATAGAATAAAAATGTTGGGGTCTGGGAGGTCAGCAGAAGGTGGACCTGTGGAATCAGGCCCTCCGCTGTTTAGCACTCACCTCCACCTCCGACATACTGCCAACATCTCCAGCACGTTTAAAGTCACTGCTGCTCCACTCCAAAATGCTTGCCCATGTGTCCCAATCCAAAATCGCCGCTACAATACGCATAGGAAGTGGGGTAGAACATCCGGATTTTTAGCCAGTGTGTTGTGCGCTCTCTGGTTCTCATTGGTTTGTATTGGCCGGATGGTGCAGTCCGGCTCCGCTCCGGATACGGCTGCCGGAGGAGCCGGACCAAAAAATAGCGCATGTTGGGTCTTATGCCGGAGTCCGGATCCGGTCCGGATCCGGTCCAGATGAAACGGACGCATGTGAACGGACGCATAGGCTTTCATTGCTATGCCGTGCGTCCGTTCCGTCCGTTCTGCATGCGGTCCGGCTCCGGCACGGCGATTCCGGACGGCGACCGCTAATGTGAACCGGGCCTTATGCTGCAACCCCTCCTGCCCCACAAAAGTGGGGCCCTAGGGAGGGCCCTAGGGAGGTGGGGCCCTAGGGAGGTGGGGGGCCTGATTTTTTTTTTGCAGGGGGGCCTGGGGATTTCTAGGTACGCCCCTGTTCCTATACCCCTTTTCCATAAGTCCTTTTGTAAGTACTGAACTTTGTAAGTAAAAGTTCAATGTGCTGCAGTTTCTGCATATTGCCCTCTCATGAATCCCCTCAACCATGTTGAATGGTGGAAAATATCCTTTTTATCCATTTTCAATTTTAATTCTTCACAACTTCAAGTGGTATTTAGTACTGCAAGAAAATATAAATGTGAAATTTTACTAATGATATTTGTTTCCTAAAAATAAGCAGAAACCTATTTGAATCTATCCATAAGATGTGTTAAATGGTAACAGAATAACAAATTACCTGATGAAAAAAAACTGTAACTTACGTGATATTTTAATTAACAAAAAATATTAACATTACCATTATCTTCTACAAATGGGATGTTGGTCTCCACACATTAAAATACAGACGACATCATGAAATATATTTAGTATGAAGTTTAAAATTAATTTCCATGGCATATCTTTTTACTCAGGGTAAAGAAGGCTCAGGTTTTACAGACTGGTTATTAAACTTTGTACAATGTGCTTTGGTTGTACATTAGTCATCAAGACAAGGCTAAGCCTGTGGTTGTCAAAGATATCATTAGAGTGAAGGTTAATGAGACAGAGATTGGGAGTCATTTTTCAAGACTGTTTTAGAGATAGATATGTTGATGGCACATATATGACAATTTTTAATAGAGATTTGTGTCCCTTTGAGATAAATGTGTAAAAGCTTTAAGACGCTGCCTTACTTAAACAGTAAAATCAGCAGGGGGATTTTTTAATCCCCACTATGCAAAACTCATAAGATGATCTAGAAATAGTGTATAATATTGCTATGAAGGGGGTTTTGTTTCCCTGAGCAGAAAAGAAAATGTAATTACAACATTTGACTTTTGTACCACGGATGCTCATTTTAATTAGGAAGTCAGATTTTTTGATAAAAAAAATGATAATGCCCTATAGCATTATATGAGAGAATCTATGCTGTTGAAATTAATATTTTTAATCAAACACCACATTAAAACATTCTGAATGAAATGCATGCGACTAGTTGTTTGTTTCAGCAAGTATTTATACATTTTGTAATACAAGTATTTATTATTTTTTTTCTCTAAAATTGTAGCCCTTACTTGAAAAAAAAAAAAAAAGATTGTTTGTAAGATATTTTCTTACATTCCTAGTTTCTTTACTGTCTATGGAAGCTTTAATTCGTAATCAGTGACCTATAGGAACTTCACTTTATCTTCATCCTTTTTATCTTAAAGAGGACCCGAGCTCAGAACTTCCTCTCTGCTCTAAATTATATGCAACAGCATAATAACCTTTAAAGAAAAGCATTTCTTTGTTACAGCTGGTACAAATCTTACAATAAATCTGCAGTATCTCTGCTTCCTGCTTTCATAGAACCAGACATATTGTTAACATCCAGTGTTTACCAATTACCTATCTGCCTCTCTGGCAGGCAGCTGACACAGCCGTGGGATTAAATTACAACTTGTGCTGGGTCACATATGAGAGGGAATTAGGCTAAACTCTCTAAATACATACAGGGTGGATGTATATCTTTTCCTTCTGTCCTGTGCAAGACTTCAAGTCCACTTTAAAAAGTGTAAACATTCATATATTATTTCCCTTAGTTGCCTTGAAATGAGTCCCTTACTGGCAGTAAGGGAAAGTAATGTTAGCCTCCCTTAGCTTACTAGCTTGGCTTATAATGTGTCTCATGTTGGTGCATGAGGCTTTGCCCAGTATACGATCTCTGAGTGATAGCTTAGCATGGGTAATCAAATTAGAGGGGAATGTGTGGCTTACTGCTCATCAGATATAATAATTATACTAAAGGATTTTTTGTACATACAATAGTAATCATGTTATATGCCTAATCAAATGTCCTTGTGATCTGTGGGTCATACCACATGGAAAATGTAGCATTATGAGTAAGGCCGGGCTAGCCATGGCAGCATGAAAACATGCTTGATAAGAGTTCCTCACTAGAGATGGCCCGAACGGTTCACCGACGAACGGTTCCAGGCGAACTTCCGTGGTTCGCGATCGCGGAGAACCCCAAACTTTTCTGGAGGTTCGGTTCGCCCCCATAGTGCATCATGAGGGTCAACTTTGACCCTCTACATCACAGTCAGCAGGCACATTGTAGCTAATCAGGCTACACTCCCTCCTGGAGCCACTCACCCCCTTATAAGAGGCAGGCAGCGTCAGGCTTTTCACTTACTCGTGTGCCTGCATTAATTAGAGAAGGAAGAGCTGTTGTGCAGACTCACATAAGGGAAAGCTTAGTTAGGCTCTTGTAGGCTTGTTAGCTTGCTCCTTGCTGATTCTTATTCCTAAAAAAGCACCCCTTAACAGCTCTTTTAAGAGCTAATCTTGTTCTTGTGATCAATTTTTTTTTGTGTGGCTCACTTGCATTATATACAGTCCTGTCAGTCAGTCACAGCTGGCCTTTGGCCCCTTGGTGGTATAATTACTGCTGTGCTAGGTGCACATTATAATACCCATCACTGCATATTATACCTACTACCTGTTGTTCACTTCAGAGCACCCACCTACCTACGTGAGCGCACACAGTGTCACTGTGCCTGTCCGGTACCTGTCTGTGTGTGACAGGTGCACATTGTAATACCCATCACTGCATATACCTACTACCTGAGCAATGCCATCTGTTCTCTCTGCCTCCAAAAATTGAGCCTTGCAAAGGCCAACACCCACATAGGGACAACTGCCTTCCGAAGGCACATGGAGAAAAGGCACAAACTGCAATAGGAAGAGAACCGGAGGAAAAGCAGCACACAAAAGAAAAGCCACCCTCCTTCTCCTCTTTCTCCTTCAGGTGCAGCATCTTTAGCCGCTTTCTCCCTTGCACCTTCACAGCCACCCTCCTCCACTCTGCCTCTGACCTTGAGCACTTCCTGCTCCTCTGCCCACAGCAGCCAGGTGTCTGTGAAGGAAATCTTTGAGCGGAAGAAGCAAATTTCTGCCAGTCACCCCCTTGCCCAGCGTCTGACAGCTAGCTTGGTGGAACTGTTAGCTCTCCAGCTGTTACCATACCAGCTGGTGGACTCTGAGGCCTTCCGTAAATTTGTGGCCATTGAGACACCACAGTGGAAGATGCCAGACTGCAATTATTTCTCTAAAAAGGCAATACCCAAACTGTACCGTGAAGTTGAGAGGCAAGTGGTGTCATCTCTGGCACACAGCATTGGGTCAAGGGTCCACCTGACCATGGATGCCTGGTCTGCCAAACACGGTCAGAGCAGGTACATTAGTTATACAGCCCATTGGGTCAACTTGGTGACCGATGGCAAGAGTACATGGCTGTGCAGCGAACCTAGTTGTGACACCCCCACGGCTTGCAGGCAGGCCCCCTGCCACCTCATCTCCTCCTGCTACATCCTCTTTGCTGTCATCATCCTCCTCCTCCTTGGCTGAGTGGCAGTTCAACTCTACTGGTGCTGCGATCTCCTCTCCAACTACACAGCCCCATCTCCCCAGGGTGTCACGCCATCTTAGACATGTTTTGCCTCAAAGCGGAGAGTCACACTGGAGCAGCTCTCCTGGCTGCTCTTAACAAACAGGTGGATCAGTGGCTGACCCTGCACCAGCTAGAGATTGGCAACATGGTGTGTGACAACAGCAGTGATCTCAATTCTGCTTTGAATTTGGGAAAGCTGACACGTACCCTGCATGGCATATGTGTTAAATCTAGTCATTCAAAGATTTGTGTCAAAGTACCCAGGCTTAGAGGACATACTGAAGCAAGCCAGGAAGTTGTGTGGGCATTTCAGGCGGTATTACACGGCCATGGCACACTTTGCGGACATTCAATGGAGAAACAAGTTGCCAGTGAGACGCCTGATTTGCGATAGCCCGACTCACTGGAATTCGACCCTCCTTATGTTCTCTCGCCTGCTAGAACAGGAGAAGGCCGTCACCCCCTACCTCTACAACTACAGTAGAAGGACACAGTCTGGGGAGATGGGGATGTTGTGGCCCAACAACTGGACACTAATGCGAAATACATGCAGGCTCATGCGGCCGTTTGAGGAGGTGACCAACCTGGTGAGTCGCAGTGAAGGCACCATCAGCGACTTGATCCCGTACGCTTAATTCCTGGAGCGTGCCATGCATAGAGTGGTGGACCAAGCTGTGAAGGAGTGTGAACAGGAACAGTTACGAGAGGAAGCGTTGTGGGATAAATTCTCATCAGAACCAGATGTTTCCTCAACACCTGCAGCAGCACAGAGGGGGAAGAGGAGGAAGAATTGTGTGGGGAAGAGGAGTCAGACTCGGATGATGAGGAAGGTGTTTCTTTGGAGGAGGAGGAGGCGGAGGCGGCGGCAGAAGAACAGCCGCAGCAGGCGTCGCAGGGGGCTTGTGTTGCTCAACATTCCTGTGCTATTGTTCGTGGCTTGGGGTGGAGGAGGACTTACCTGAAATCACTGAGGAAGAGCAAGAGGAGACGGATAGTACGTCTGCATCCAACTTTGTGCAGATGGGGTCTTTCATGCTGTCCAGCCTGTTGAGGGACCCCCGTATAAAAAAAACTCAAGGGGAATGAACTGTACTGGGTGGCCATGCTACTAGACCCTCGATATAGGCACAAAGTGGTGGAGATGTTTCCAAATCACCAGAAGACAGAAAGGATGCAGCACTTGCAAAACAAGCTGGCAACTATGCTTTACAATGCGTTTAAGAGTGATGTCACAGCACAACGCAATAAAGGTACCACTGCCAGTAATCCTTCTCCCATTTCCACGCAGGCAAGGACAGGATGCTCCAGTGATCTCATGGTGATGTCGGACATGCGGACATTCGTAAGTCAAACGTCTTGCCTTAGCCCTTCCGGATCCACCCTTCAACATCGCCTGGACTACTGGGTGCGCAGGCTTGACCTGTGGCCAGAGCTGTCCCAATTTGCCATCCAACTTCTGTCTTGCCCTGCCTCAAGCATCCTGTCAGAAAGGACCTTCAGCGCAGCTGGAGGCATTGTCACTGAGAAGAGAAGTCGCCTAAGTCACAAAAGTGTTTAGTACCTCACCTTTATCAAAATGAATGAGGCATGGATCCCGGAGGCCTACTTCCCGCCCCAAGACTAAGTCAGTCCCCACACACAGCATCTCTGCCTGCACGCCATATGACTGCCTGCCCCAAGACTAAGTCGCTCCCCACAAAGCATCTCTGCCTGCAGGCCACTTGACTGCCTTCTTCACCACCACCAACAGGGTCCACCAGGACTTCAAGCGGATTCATGAATTTTTAAGGCCGTTATACTAATTTTTCTGGTGCGTGTACATGTCTGCCTAATTTTTCTGCCTGCATTGCAGCTGCAACAACAAAACAAAAGTCATGTGCATGTGCTAATTCACCTTCGTGATCATTACCTTGCCACAGTGAAGGGGCTTGTGTATCACAATGAAGCAATGACCGACGGCTGTATGAGTGTCTTGGGGGGGCACACCCACGATAATAAGGCCATTGCTTCATTGTGGACAGACCAAACTTGATCAGCTCGACAGTCACTGTTGTTCTATCATTAAGCTACCACAGCCCGGTGACCATATGGGCTCTAAAACCGCCACGGCCTGCACTTTGGACATGGTGCGCACCAGTCCAGCATGGCCATCACTACACAAACAGCTGTTTGTGGTGCGTTACACAGTGAGTTTGGTGTGTCAGTGTGAAGCAGTACTCTAATTACACTCCCTGATCGATGTATACACATACAAGATGTTTTAAAGCACGTTAGGCCTGCAATTTAGCATTCAATGTGATTTCTGTCCTTAAAACCCTGCTTTGCGTCAAATCCAGAATTTTCCCTGGGACTTTTTGGTGTCTATCCCACTCCACCATGCCCCCCTCCAGGTGTTAGACCCTTGAAACATCTTTTTCATCACTTTTGTGGCCAGCATAAGTGTTTCTAGTTTTCAAAGTTCGCCTCCCCATTGAAATCTATTGCGGTTCGCGAAAGTTTGCGCGAACTAAACTTTTGCAGAAGTTCGCGAACCGAAAAGGTTTGTGACACTCCCGTGCAACAGCTGGTAACAAGGTACCTCAACACCTGGATCCTGGAGCAGAATGCAACCCAAATCTAATGAAACCAGCCAATAGTGTGAAGGGGGAGTGAAAGGAGGGGAAATGAGGAAGAGGAGGTGAGAAGAAAGCCAGGTGGATTGTGGGTAAATAAGTGCATGGAAACCAGAACCACTGAAAGATGAGACGGGTCAGAAAAATGTAACTAAATTAGTTGCCAACCAATGCTATGAGGTGGTGATACTTACCAAATAGACTTGGTAGTGTAAGTGAGGGGAGGGGAGAAAGAGAAGGAAGAGTAGAGGGGTTGGGGGGCCTGGATGTTTGTGGGAAGAGGTACCACTGAAGCAAGGGAAGTGGATGAGGGCAACATAAGAAATGGTGAGAAATTATCAATGTAAATGTCCCTAAAACTAAAATTTGCATTGATCCCAGAGAAAGATAACATTTGCAAAAATTCATTTTGATATTAATATTACACAAAGATCTTCTCCAGGTTGTACACTTACCAATCTCTTTTGGAGATTCCATGTTTTAATAGAGCATGTTCAGCTACAGGTGTCAACGTTTTGCTAAGGTTAAACTCCCTGTGCGCCAAACATTGTAAAATAATGCTTCTGTAGCCTGGTTTTTAAGTCATTTTTAGTTTCTCCCACATATTTGAGCTGACATGGGCATGATAAAACTGATCAAAATGCTTTTTCCAGTTAAGGAAATCTTTGATAATTTATTCTTTAGTGTGTTTCATATTTTAAAATGTTCTACAGGGTTTCATATGCAAGCAAATATAACATGAGCTGCATAGAAAATTGCCTCAGGCTTTACTTGTCTCAATGGTCAAGGAGGAGAAACAACTTCAATCTGCCCACTCTGTCCCCTTGTCTGATTGCTCATGTGCAGACAATAACATCATTGAGCCTTGTCCATACTTCAACATAGAGCCCTTCACCCAGCCAATTAACCACTAGAGATGTCGCGAACCTCCGATTTTCGGTTCACGAACCGTGTTCGCGAACCTCCGCGAAAGGTTTGGTTCGCGAAAAAGTTTGCGAACCGCAATAGACTTCAATGGGGAGGCGAACTTTGAAAAATGGAAAAATTTTACTGGCTGGAAAAATGATAGAAAACATGTTTCAAGGGCTCTAATACCTGGAGGCAGACATGATTGAGTGAAATATACATCAAAAGTCCTGGGCAAAAATCTAGATTTCACATAAACTCTTATTTTAGGCCTCCCTTTATCCCTTTTCCCTCCTCCCGGAGGGAGGAGGGTCTCATCTGCCAGGGAATTATACTATTTCAAAAACCAGTTTACATCATACCATAGCTGGGAATCGAACCCAGATCTCACTGTGTGGTGGGCAATACCTTAACCACTGTACCACAACACTACTAACTGAAGCTAGCCTAGCATTTACCATTTATGCTCAATCCAAGAGAAAAATTAGACAAGACAAATAACATTTATATCACGCTTTTCTCCTGGCGGACTCAAAGCACCAGAGCCGCAGCCACTAGGGCACGCTCTATAGGCAGTAGCAGTGTTAGGAAGACTTGCCTAAGGTCTCCTACTGAATAGGTGCTGGCTTACTGAACAGACAGAGCCGAGATTCAAACCCTGGTCTCCTGTGTCAGAGGCAGAGCCCTTAACCATTTACCATCCAGACATTGCTTAAGGATTTGTAGCCAGGCATGGCCTTTTACTTTTGTGTTCAACAGTTGTCAAGAGAAAAATTAGACAAGACAAATAACATTGATATTGCGCTTTTCTCCTGGCGGACTCAAAGCGCCAGAGCTGCAGCCACTAGGGCACGCTCTATAGGCAGTAGCACTTGCCTAAGACTTGCCTAAGGTCTACTGAATAGGTGCTGGCTTACTGAACAGACAGAGCCGAGATTCAAACCCTGGTCTCCTGTGTCAGAGGCAGAGCCCTTAACCATTACACCATCCAGACACTGCTTAAGGATTTGTAGCCATGTACCATTTATGCTCAATCCATTTATGCTCAAAAATGAAAGAGAGAGAGAGAGAGAGAGAGAGGGAGAGAGAGAGAGAGAGAGAGAGAGAGAGAGAGAGAGAGAGAGAGAGAGAGAGAGAGAGAGAGAGAGAGAGAGATGAATCTACCTGGCTATCTGGGGTTCTCTTTGGACAACTGTTGAACACAAAAGGCAAGGCCATGCCTGGCTACAAATTGTTAAGCAGTGCCTGGAAGGTGTAATGGTTAAGGGCTCTGCCTCTGACACAGGAGACAAGGGTTCCAATCTCGACTCTGTCTGTTCAGTAAGCCAGCACCTATTCAGTAGGAGACCTTAGGCAAGTCTTCCTAACACTGCTACTGCCTATAGAGCGTGCCCTAGTGGCTGCGGCTCTGGTGCTTTGAGTCCGCCAGGAGAAAAGCGTGATATACATGTTATTTGTCTTGTCTAATTTTTCTCTTGGATTGAGCATAAATGGTAAATGCTAGGCCAGCTTCAGTTAGTACTGTTGTGGTACAGCAGTTAAGGTACTTGCCCACCACACAGTGAGACCCGGGTTCAATTCCCAGCCAATGTGAGTTGGTATTCATGCTACAAATCCTTAAAGGGAACCTAAACTGAGAATGATATGGATGTTTCCTTTTACAATAATACCAGTTGCCTGAATCGCCTGCTGATCCTGTGTCTCTAATACTTTTAGCAACAGCCCCTGAACAAGCATGCAGATCAGGTGCTCTGACTGAAGTCAGACTGGATTAGCTGCATGCTTGTTTCAGAGTGTGATTCAGCTACTATTGCAGTCACAGAGATCAGCTGGACTGCCAGGCAACTGGTATTGTTTAACAGGAAACATCCATATCACTCTCAGTTAAGGTTCCCTTTAAGCAACCTAATGTTTCTATTGGATTGAGCATAAATGGTAAATGCTAGGCCAGCTTCAGTTAGTACTGTTGTGGTACAGCAGTTAAGGTACTTGCCCACCACACAGTGAGACCTGGGTTCAATTCCCAGCCACGGTATGTAAACTGTCTTTTGAAATACTATAATTCTCTGGCAGATGAGACCCTCCTCCCTCCGGTAGGAGGGTAGAAGGGGTGGAGGGTAGAGGTAGTGAGTAATATACAAGAGCCTATTTAAATTCTCCCTAGCAGAGTGTGTAGCAGCTGTCCCTTAACTAATTAGTGTAGGCAGACGAGTGAGTAAGGAGGCTCAAGGACCTTGCCTTTTATAAGGGGAGTGGGGCTCCAGGCGTGAGTGCAGTCTGATTGGAAATAATGTGCCTGCTAACTGTGATGTAGAGGGTCAAAGTTCTGCTCCATAGAGCATTATGGGGCGAATTGAACTTCCGAGAAAGTTCACCTTTGGTAGGCGAACGCGAACCACTGAAGTTCGTCTGGAACCGTTCGCCGGCGAACCGTTCGGCCCATCTCTATTAACCACTTAAGCCTTCAGTCGTTTTTCACCTTATGCATCCGAGCAATTTTCACCTCCCATTCATTTGTCAATAACTTTATCACTACTTATCACAATTAATTGATCTATATCATGTTTTTTTTTGGCCACCAATTTTGCTTCCTCTGGGTGGTACATTTTGCTAAGAATTATTATTTTCCAAATGCATTTTAATGGGATTATTAAGAAAAAAATGGAAAAAAAAATAATTATTTCTCATTTTTTGGCCATTATAGCTTTAAAAAAAATACACGCTACCATAATACCATAATTAAAACCCACATATTTTATTTCCCCATTTGTCCTGGTTATAACACCATTTAAATTATGTCCTGTAACACTTGGGGGTTATACTTTGATCACCCAGAGCAACTAGGCTGGTAGCTGAATAATGGTAGAGGCTACACAGGCTGCCCAGAGCAACTACAGCTCTGGGATTCCGATATCGCTTCAAATAAAACACAATGGCAGCGCAGTGCGATATTGCGCTGCCTTAGCGATAGCAAGCATTCCGTCAGGTACAAGGCAGGACTATAGATTGGAGCGTAACTAGTAGCAACCGCAGCTCACAGTCACATCCACAGAAGCAGAGCAAGCAGGCTAACAACAGTCACCAGCAAGCATCCACCCAGGCAAGACTACAGGATAGAATGTAACTAATAGCAACTGCATCCTATAGTTACGTTCCGAGAAACTAGAGTAGCAGGAATACTACCAGTCAGCATCAGCAACATGGTGATGGCAGAATCCAAACTATCTGGATAATGGACTTCACTGACCCACCGCGGATGCAGCGAACGCCCATTAAGCATGGAACTAGGCAATACACAATAATAAGAAAAATAACAAACGGCTCAACTAACGGATAAATATATATTAGCAAGTCTGCATATATATTTATCAAGAAACTAGCTAAAGCACAAGTAATAAGGTTGCATAGAACTTACATAACAGAACTATACAGAGTAACAAGGTGCGCAGCAGACCAGCATACTGAACGCTATGATGGACAAGGTCTAAAATGGGAGGCAGACTTTTAAACCAGCATCAGCCAATGGATGCAAGTATGCAAATTTCCACACAGCTGAATGGTAATCATTCAATCCTGAGCTGGCTTGATTACCATTTGCTAGCTGGCTGTGAATGAAAAGGACTACCATAGCAAATACATGCAGTATTATATAACAACATGCATGCAGGAAATCCAGGGCTATCTGGTCGCAGCTCAGCTGCAACAAGCAATTGGTGGAATGAGGACAGCATTCTGAGCTGCCCAGAACTGCAGAGTGATTACAAATGAAAATGAGACTTATTCCGAATGCACAACCGATTGCAAGCAGATAAGCCAGAACTGTCCATTTGCAGCTCCACTGCAATGGACAGAATACGCTACAGGAGGGATCCTTACATGTCCCTATCACAATGTATGGCGTCAATATTTAATTTGGAAATAAAAGTGTAATTTAAAAAATAATAGTAATAAACCCTCTTGACATACATATCAAAACATTTCAGACCCTTAGGTAACTATCAATGTTTTGTAATTTTTAATTGTAATTTTTTTTTAATTAAAAATTTGATTTGGGTATTTTTTGGAGTGTGGGGGGTAAACAGTTATTTTAAATTCAGAAGGTTAAAGAAGGGAGGAAAACAGAGAGCAGAGAATGGGCTTGATTCACTAAAGCATGCTAAGTGTTAGCATGCCAGTAAAAAGCCCTTCAGCATGTGCAAAGTGCCTTTGAATGCGCTAATATGCGCACAAAGTTTAGCACTGCGCGAGGTGCGTGAAATGTTGCACCGTCCGCATGTAAAATAGCCTGATAAGCGTACTTTGCACGCGGACAGTGCGACGTTTCATGTGCACCAAATAGCACGCGATCAGTAACAGCTTTGTCCGTGCAAACTACTTAGCACCCTAGTTTGCACGTGCAAAGCTTTTAGGCGTACTAATTGTGTCAGCATGCTTTAGTGAATCAAGCCCAAAATGTGAAAACTAATCAAATTCTTCAGGAAAATAAGAGAGCTAATAATAAAACATTTTTCCCTAATTTCACAATATTATTATGTAGTAACTAAAAAAATAATTAAATAAGATAAAATAGTGAATATTTTAGAAAATAGAAAATATGTCTGCCAATTGGCAATGGCACTCAGCCTGCCCTGAGCCCCTGTGGGTTCGTAGCACTGATAAGGCATGTTAACTTTGATAAGGTGTGATATGTTTGATAAGATGTGATATCATTGATAAGGTGTGATATTTGAGTTATCATGGTTTAGTGAATCAAGCCCATTGTGTGAAACAAACTAGAATTCTCATTGCTGTTGCCCCCCCCCCCCCAAAAAAAAACCACAAAACATTAATTACATATAATTAATCTTGAAGTAATTGTTTATGATTCAGTCAAAGTTTATTCGTTCTTGAAGGACTTCAGAATTTTGTAAGTTTTGAAGATGTGCCAAATGTTGTGCCTGTTACTCTTATGTGTTGGGTTCTCATTTAAGTACATTTGTGATGTAGTCAGGGTACAAGGTAACTTACTCTTGGATACATGACTTAAGATAGTGCTGCCTGATTTAACCAAAATCCCTTAGTTGTTCTTGTAATGTCTGCAATTATTTTACTACCATCCATGTATTTTATCCACACAGTTTAAAAAAATTGTTTGCCGAGGTAGATGCAAGAGGAAAAAAGCAAAATTAGCATCCATCACAAATGCCTGCCAAAAGAGTAGTAGTAGTATCCTCAAAAGATAATCGGAGCAACCTATAGTATGGTACTCTGTTTAGTGACCTCACCTAATAAGGAATTTTGCATTTGATAAATAATGTTGACCCATTCTGTAAGTTTAACCCAGAGAAGACAATTGATATAAGTAGACAGGGTCATATTTACATCTCAATAGCCCATAGGCACAAAAAAACCCAGCTGCCTAAACCTGATTTATCTATTCATGCAACAATCAAAGTTAGGCTCATTACATAGCGGAAAACTGGACACTTTTTTTTTTTTTTTTTAATTTAATGTAACCGTGCCTCCCACTAACTATAATTGAAGTGTGCAATATCAATACCATTTTCAGGAAATAAAATATATCCTTCCAGAATAGTAGAATACATGAAAATAATTAGGTCTGTAAGATAAGAAATACGGTGATTAGCTTTGCTTTTCATTTGAGCCAGAAAATGTAATAACAGTTACCTTCTGTGCATCAATAAATCAGTTGAAGCTGCACTCACCCCCAGCTGATGGACCACACATTATAACTGGGTAGTTTAGAGAGGCTTCTGCTAGTCACATATCCTCATAAATGCTCCAACTGGAATATTCTTCAAACACAAATACAAGTATGTCATAGTGTAAAACTGTATAAAAAAAACCCTTTAAAAGGCCGTAAACCTTAACTACTTTAGTCTCCTGGACGTACTAGCTACGTCCAGGAGGCCATGTGCGCGTGCGCGCGCTCCCGCAGCCGATCACGCACGTGCACACGCGCTCCCGACCCGCGGTTCATTAGCCAGGCAATCAGTGAATCGGGCTATGGTGCCCGATCACTGATTCCTGTCCCCCGCAGAAAAAGTGACAGCTTCTCTCGGAAGCTTCTCTTTTTCTGGCTCTAGCGTCCCCATGCATCCCTCTAAGCGTATGTGTTACGCTTAGAGTGACGTCATGTAAACAAACTCATGGCTGCCATTTTGTGGCCAAAAAGTAAAACTACAACCAAATGTAAAAAAAAAATAAAAATCAACACATATGTACTGAAAAAAAGTACTGTTTACATCCCACCCTCCCAAAAATACCCAAATAAAATGTTTAATATATAAAAAAAACAAAAACAAAATTACAATTAAAAAACAACAACATGTAAATATTTACCTAAGGGTCTATACTTTTTAAATATCAATGTAAAGATTAAATATTTCTATTTTTTAAATGCACCTTTATTTCCAAATAAAATATTGTCGCCATACATTGTGATAGGGACATAATTTAAACGGTGTATTCACTGGGATAACTGGGCAAATACAATACACGAGTTTTAATTATGAAGGCATGTATTATTTTAAAACTATAATGGCTGAAAACTGAGAAATAATGAATTTTTTTCAGTTTTTTTTTCTTATTCTTCCTGTTAAAATGCATTTACAGTAAAGTGGCTCTTAGTAAAATGTACCCCCCAAAGAAAGCCTAATTGGTGGCGGGAAAAAAAGATATAGATCAGTTCATTGTAATAAGTAGTGATAAAGTTATAGGCTAATGAATGGGAGGGGAATATTGCTCGGATGCATAAAGGGAAAACGACTAAGGGGTGAAGTAGTTAAAGCAAAGCCCTAAGGTGTATCACCAGCCAGGTGAGTGATGTTGTGGGCCAACCCAGGGCATAGAATTTAAGTGGTTCTCTAGTCTTCACCAAAGCACCCCTCAAGGGACCATGGACTTTTGGTCCAAGTGATTATGAAACTACTTAGAGGCAGGTTCCAGCCAGCCATAGCCCCAATGATCACTTCACCATAGGGGACAGATGCTTTACTTAGGAGACAGTAAACTTGAAGATAGTTTGGAAGTCAGGTTCAAGCATAGGTCAAAACTGGTGGCAGCAGAGCCAGGACAAAGTCCTCCAGCACCCAAGGCTGAGACACCAAAGTGCTCCCCTGCATCTTTCCCACCCCGGCTGTCACACACTGATTGCTATTAGACTAAGAGGCACCCCAGGGCCCACAACACCTTAATCTCTAGTTATCTGGCTTGCAATCACTGCCATATATATCCTTTTCTTATTTCTCTCAGTTTCAAACACAATAGGGTAATGACAGCTGAGTGAGTTGTGCGCCCCCTCCTACACTGCTCCTTGAGGAGCCTCTTTTGCCTCTGCCTCAGCCCGGCCCTGGGTGGAAGGCAGTCATTGGTCAATTTCAGGTGGAAAGTGGAAGGCAAACTGGTTGTCAAGGTGGGCTAGGTCAGAAGCAATAAGAGAGATAGAACCAGGTAATATGGGGCAACAATTCAGAGTTAGCAATAAGTACAAAGTCAAGAGGTCAGGAGATACTTTTGGGCCATCAAGATAAATTGTATGGACTCACAAAACCAGGTGTCTACAGAACACATGTTTAAATATCCACCCTAGCATGTGTGCCCAGCCCCCCACTCACAAACATATGCACGTTAGAGTTGTCTCGAACCTCCGTTTTTAGGTTCGCAAACCTTGAACGCGAACATGCAAAAAAAGTTTGCGAACATGCAAACTTTTCGAACCGCTATAGACTTCAATGGGTAGGCGAACTTTCAAAACTACAAACACTAATTGTGGCCACAAAAGTGATGGAAAAGATGTTTCAAGGGGTCTAACACCTGTAGGGGGCATGGCGAAGTGAGTTACATGCCAAAAGTCCCGGGGAAAAATCCGGATTTGATGCACAGCAGCGTTTAAGGGCAGAAATTACATTTTATTGCTAAATTGGAGGCCTAAAGTGCTTTAAAACATCTTGCATGTGTATACAGCAATCAGGTAGTGTAATTAGTGTACTGCTTCACACTGACAGACTAAACTCACTGTGTAACGCACCGCAAACAGCTGTTTGTGTTGTGACGGCCGCGCTGGACTGGTGCGCACCATGGCGAGAGTGCAGACGATGTCGGTTTTCAAGCCCATATGGTCAGGCTGAGGTAGCTGAATGACAGAACAACAGTGACTGAGTGTCCAGCTGATCGAATTTGGTCTGTCCACAATGAAGCAATGACCTTATTATCTATCTTCTTGGGTCAGCAGAGGCGTAGCTAGGGTTTTCAGCGCCTGGGGACAAAGACTATTAATGCGCCCCCTAAGGTGAAGGGTCGTGACCAAATGTGAGCGTGATTATGGGTGCTCCACATTTGGTCACGCCCCTTCAAATGTACATGGAGGTTAGCAGGCTCACGCTCACCCACCCTCCCTCAGTATGTACCTTCCAGCATGTTCCAAGACAAATTCAGCAATCATGAGCCCCCCCATCAAGACAAATTCCGCAATCATGAGTAAACATGAGGTCCCCAACATGACCAACTCAGCAATCATGAGGCCCCCAACATGACCAACTCAGCAATCATGAGGCCCCCAACATGACCAACTCAGCAATCATGAGGCCCCCAACAAGACAAATTTAGCAATCCTGAGGCCCCCAACAAGACAAATTCAGCAATCATGAGGCCCCTAACAAGACAAATTCAGCAATCATGAGGCCCCTAACAAGACAAATTCAGCGATCTTGAGGCCCCCAACAAATCATGAGGCCCCCAACAAGACAAATTCAGTAACCATGAGGCCCCCAACAAGACAAATTCAGCAGTCATGAGGCACATAAATAGACAGCATTTCACATAAATAGGCAGAATGCCCCCTTAATATGGTAGACACCTCTCACCTGGCAGCAGTTCCCCAAAATACACTCAATCTGACAGCAGTGCTTCCCCAAAAATAGGTAGCCCCAGGTCTATAGGTGTCCCCAGAATAGGTGGCCAGCAGTATAGATGTCCCCAGAACAGGTAGCCAGGGGTAGAGATGTCCACAGAACAGGTAGCCAGGGGTATATGTGCCCAGTATATGTAGGCAGGGGTATGTGTCCCCAGTATATGTAGCCAGAGGTATATGTGCCCAGTATATGTAGCCAGGGGTATATATGCCCAGTATATGTAGCCAGGGGTATATGTACCCAGTATATGTAGTTAGGGTTATATGTGCCCAGTATATGTAGGCAGGGGTATATGTGCCCAGAGTAGGTAGCCAGGAGTATATGCCCAGTATATGTAGGCAGGGGTATATGTGCCCAGAGTAGGTAGCCAGGGGTATGTGCCCAGAGTAGGTAGCCAGGGGAATATGTGCCCAGAGTAGGTAGCCAGGGGTATATGTGCCCTGAGTAGGTAGCCAGGGGTATATGTGCCCAGAGTAGGTAGCCAGGGGTATATGCCCAGTATATGTAGGCAGGGGTATATGTGCCCAGAGTAGGTAGCCAGGGGTATATGTGCCCAGAGTAGGTAGCCAGGGGTATATGTGCCCAGAGTAGGTAGCCAGGGGTATATGCCCAGTATATGTAGGCAGGGGTAAATGTGCCCAGAGTAGGTAGCCAGGGGTATATGTGCCCAGAGTAGGTAGCCAGGGGTATATATGCCCAGAGTAGGTAGCCAGGGGTATATGTGCCCAGAGTAGGTAGCCAGGGGTATATGTGCCCAGAGTAGGTAGCCAGGGGTATATGTGCCCAGAGTAGGTAGCCAGGGGTATATGTGCCCAAAGTAGGTAGCCAGGGGTATATGTGCCCAGAGTAGGTAGCCAGGGATATAAGTCCAGTATATGTAGGCAGGGGTATATGTGCCCAGAGTAGGTAGCCAGGTCAGCGCAGAGAAGAGCTGCTCTCCCTTCCTCGCTGTCCCCTCCAATGTCCGGGTGGCTGGCAGCGGCGGGCGGAACTTACCTCCGTCTCGTCGCAGCGCCGGATGGATCTGCCACTACTCTGGTCTGGTCCAGACCAGAGCAGCGGCTGCGCACCCGAACTTCCGCCCGGCGCTGGAGCGAGACGGAGGTGAGTTCCGCCCGCCGCTGCCAGCCCAGCCACCCGGACATTGGAGGGGACAGCGAGGGAGGGAGAGAGCACCTAAGGTAAGGGAAGGAGGGGGGATATGGCCCCCCTTCCCCACCGTCCGCACAGCTCTCTCTCTTCTCTGCGCTGCTCCCCTCACCCGCCGAAAAAAAAAAAAAAAAAAAACCCCGCAGCTCAGCCAGGCGGAGGGCGCCCTTGGGGACCAGGCGCCCCGGGGCACTTGTCCTACCCCGACCCCCCCTAGCTCCGCGCCTGCGGGTCAGGTGTGCACCCCAACCCCAACACACTCATTTAGCCGGTCATTGCTTCATGTGATACGCAAGCCCCTTCACAGCGGCAAGGTAGCGATCATGAAGGGGAATCGACACATGTACAATACATGCCTTTTGTTTTGTTGTTGCAGCCACAGTGCAGCCAGAAAAATTAGGCAGGCATGTACACGCACCAGAAACATTATTACAGTGACCGCTGCTAGGAGCGGCCTTAAAAATTCAGGAATCCACCTGGAGTCCTGGACCCTGTTGGTGGTGGCAGAAAAGGCAGTCAAGTGGCCTGCAGATATAGTAGTGTTGCCACCCAGTACTGTTCATTCCCCTTGAGTTTTTTTATATGGGGGTCCCTCAACAGGCTGGACAGCATGAAAGACGCCATCTGCACAAAGTTGGATGCCACCGTACTAGCCATCTCCTCCTGCTCTTCCTCAGTGATGTCAGGTGTGTTCTCCTCCTCCCCCCAGCCACAAAGAATACCACGGGAAAGGTGAGCAGCACAAGACCCCTGCGATGCCTGATGTGGTTGTTCTTCTGCCTCCTTCTCAAATAAACACCTTCCTCATCTGACTCCTCTTCCCCAGATGACTCCTCCTCCTCCCCCCCCCCTCTGTGATGCCGCAGGTGTTGATGATGCCGCAGGTGATGTTTCCAAAAACTCTTCCTCCTCCTCCTGTTCCTGGATACGCTCATCTACAGCTTGATCCACCACTCTACACACGGCACACTCCAGGAAGAAAGCATACGGGATCAAGTCGCTGATGGCGCCTTCACTGCGACTCATCAGGTTTGTCACCTCCTAAAACGGACGCATGAGCCTGCAGGCATTACGCATAAGTGTCCAGTACTTTGGCCATAACATCCCCAGCTCCCCAGAGCATGTCCTTTCACTGTAGTTGTACAGATACTGTTTGACGGCTTTCTCCTGTTGTAGCAGGCAGTCAAACATCAGGAGCGTTGAATTCCAGCGAGTCGGGCTATCACAAATCAAGCGCCTCACCGGCAAGTTGTTTCTCCGCTGAATATCGGTGAAGCGTGCCATGGCCATGTAGGACCACCTAAAATGCCCACACACCTTCCTGGACTGCTTCAGGACATCCTCTAAGCCTTTGTACTTAGAAACAAATCTTTGTATTATAAGATTGAGCACATGTGCCATGCAGGGTAAATGTGTCAACTTTCCCAAACTCAAAGCCGAAATGAGATTGCTGTCATTGTCACAAACCATGTTGCCGATCTCCAGTTGGTGCTGGGTCAGCCACTGATCCACCTGTTTGTTCAGAGCAGCCAGGAGAGCTGCTCCAGTGTGACTCTGGGATTTGAGGCAAGACATGTCCAAGATGGAGTGACACCGTCGTACCTGGCATGCAGCATAGGCTCTGGGTAGCTTAGGGTGTGTAGTTGGAGAAGATGTAGCAGGAGGAGTAGGAGGAAAAGAAGAGACGGTGGCAGAAAGCCTGCCTGCAAGCCGCGGAGGTGTCACAACTAGGTCCGCTACACAGCCACGTACTCCCTGCTTGCCAGCGGTCACCAAGTTGACCCAATGTGCCGTATAAGTAATGTACCTGCCCTGACCATGTTTGGCAGACCCGGCATCAGGGGTCTAGTCCTGGGAAAAAAGGTGGGTGGACTCTACCCCGACACTAAAAATGGGCGTGGCCATGCAGCAGAATGTGGGCGTGGTCATGGGCGTGGTCATGGGTGGGCCATAGTCCTGGAAAAAGTAGTGAGTGGGCTCACCCCAGCCACGGATGCCACCCCCCATACTCCCCACCCCCCCCTAAAAAAGGATATATACAGTGGGATTCGAAAATTTGGCCAACCTTGTTAATTGTCAGGATTTTATTGTACAAATCATTGGTTGATAGATACGATAAAAAATGTCAGTTAGATATAAACCTTGAAAGCTTTAAACTTTAGGAGACACACAAAGCGTGATATCTGAGAAGTGAAATTAAGTTTATTGGATTTACAGAAAGCGTGGAGTAATTGTTTAAACTAAATTAGGCAGGTGCATAAATTTGGACACTGATGTCATTTTACTCATTCCAAAACCTTTACAAGTATTATTGGAACTCAAATTGGCTTGGTAAGCTCAGTCACCCCTGCCTACATACCCAGGTAAATCCAAATATGAGAAAGAGTATTTAAGGGGGTCAAGTATAATAAGTTTCCCTCCTCTTTGAATTTTCACTGAAGAGTAGCAACATGGGGGTCTAAAAAAAACTCACAAATGACTTGAAGACAAAGATTGTTTACTGTCATGGTTTAAGGGAAGGAGACAGAAAACTGTCTGAGAGATTTCAGCTGTCTTTTTCCAGTTAGGAACATGTTGAGGAAATAGAAGACCACAGGCTCAGTTCAAGTTAAAGCTCGAAGTGGCAGACCAAGAAAAATCTTGTATAGATAGTAGCGCTATATGGTGAGAACAGTCAGACATTTCTTTTTTGTGGTGGCCAAATGTATGCACCAGCACCTGCCTACTTTTGTTTAAACAATTATTGCACACTTTCTGTACATTCAATAAACTTCATTGCACTTCTCAAATATCACTGTGTGCGTCTCCTATATGATATATTTAACTGACATTTTTTATCGTAACATCCAACATTTATGCAGGAAAATCATGACGACTAAGGTTGTCCAAACTTTTGCATCCCAATGTATATATATATATATATATATATATATATATATATATATATATATATATATATATATATATATATATATTAATTAATTACAAATGAGTGCAACATTAATTTTACATTGGAAGATCTCCAAAAAGTAACACGTTGTAAAACAAAGTTACTTAATATGCAGGGAAACGATTAGTGCTCATAAACCGTGAACACAGTCCTTTAGAAAACAGACCATAAACTAGAGTAACGGCGGCCATGGTTTTCATGCTGAACTTTTCTAGATTGAGAGTCATCTGCATTGCGATGTGTGGTCACCCATTTTTTAACATAGGGTAAAGGATCCCATTCATCTGCAGGAGGACCAAGGAGACTAATAAATAAAAGCGAAGACAAGCGTTCAATGCCAAGCATATTCCTAATGGGTGTCATCACTAAATTCATCGTACTGAATCCCCTCTCACAATCACCGGATGTCACTGGAAGGCTGTTCACTGCTGTCATAATTGGTTTTAGATTATCAGGAACCTCTTCACCACCATTATCAATGAAGTCTCTGAAACCTTCACAAATGGATGCATAGTGGATTCGGAATCTCTTACACAATTGTTCCAGCTTTATTTCTCCTTCAGTCCAAGGGCTTTCCACATTCATTGGCCAGCGTTGGCAATTCAGTATGTCAAGTTCAGAGACCAGAGTTTCAAAATCATCGGTCTGTGATGAATTTAAAGGTCTGTTGCTTGCAGTTGAGGTATATAGTCTGGAACGTAAATTATCCACTAAAGACTGGTAAAATTGGGGGAGATTTATCTTTACTTGGCCTTTGGTGCTTTCTGTATTGATGATAACACCTTTGAAATTCCCTTTCTCTACAGATTCCAGTGCTTCTTTCAGGTGTTTGCCAGGCTTCTCTTTCAACTTTTCAATTGCACGAACTGACCTATTGATGAGCTGGTAGGCCCGTGGCAGTGTGATGTCATCACGTTGTAGGGCTTCAGATAGGATTCCCATTTCATATACAGCATCTGCAACCCCTGCAAGGTTTACCAAATATTCTGCTGATGTCAGGACCTTGTTAAGGCCACTAAATACACATTTCTGCTTACTGTTATGAGCAGAACTTGAGCTTGCTTGTATGAAATGGCTGTGTAATGCAGGATATGACTCCCAAACTGCCCGTATAGCTCTTTGGCTGGAAGCAACCCACCGAACTGTAAAAACCTTTCCAATTTTAAGAATTTGCATTTCTAATTCTTTTGCGCATTTAGAGAGCTCTGATAGGTTTTTTGGTGACTGGTGATACACACTATACAACTTCTCAAAAAAAGAGGTTACATGGTGAAGTCCAGGAATAGCATCAACTGTATCTGCAATGCACAATTCAAGCCTGTGACATAAGCAGTGCCATTTCACAATCATTGGATATTTTGCACGGAGTCGTTCTAGAACACCTGACTTTCTTCCAAGCATTACGCTTGCACCATCACTACAAACCCCAATCAGGTTTTCCTTAAGAAACTCATGATTGAACCCATGTTTACCAAGACAAGTTAGAAGAGTGGCTTCAATTGACTGGGCATCAGTTTTAGGCAAATGAAGCAAATCAAGGAAAAAAGTGACTGGCTTATTTTCATTAATAGTGGTACGAATATAAACAATTAACACTGACTGTGAAGAAACTGTAGTAGACTCATCAATAAACAATGACAGTTTTGGAGCCTGTTCAACAATTTTCTGGCATAGCCTTTTCCTCATTTCACTGGCAATGCAATCTATTATTTGCGCACCGGTATATTCGCTATGAAGAATATGTCCCACATCTGTACCATTTGCAGCTTGCAAGCTAACAAGATCACGGAAGTCTGTGTAAGGGCGATTTTTTTTTGCACAATAGTAGGCAATGCGGAACACTTTAGAGGTGGTTGCAAATTTATGCTTTTGCTGTTCTTCAATATTGGATTGCAGTATCTGCTTTTTAGATACAGCTTGAATATCTATTGCCTTTCTGTGTGATTCGGAAACCTTGTGCCTATGTATTTTTTTACGCAGTGATGTCAGCATGTCTTTTTTGTTCAATCCATGTGCAGAAATTATACCAGTGCTCCATTCTTTTGAAATAGACAGACCATTCGCAATAGACACTCCAAGGTGTTTAACCTCACGACATACAGTGCATCCCAAAAGGCCCTTTTCTACAAATAGCCAAGGGTACTTTATTTTAACCACTAGCCAGTGATTGTGGTCCCAGCATTCTGGTAGAATAATTCTCTCACTGATATCAGCAGCTGTATCTTCAGCCACATCACTGGTAATTACGTCCAAATTACTGACTGGTGTAGTTTCTGATACTGGGTCATCTTGCTGAAGCAGAGGTTCAATCTGTGATGAGCAACTTGCAGACTCAGTGTGGGATTTCTTAGAAATCTTAGAAAAAAAATCAGTAATATTTTGCTTTCGTTTGTTCATTGTTCAATTTTTAGACAATATTTGTGGAGAAATTAGGTCACTTTTTTTACAATATATCTGGAGACAGCAGGTCACTTTTTAGACAATATATCTGGAGACAGCAGGTCACTTTTTAGACAATATATCTGGAGACAGCAGGTCACTTTTTAGAAAATATATCTGGTGACAACTGGTCAGTTTTTAGATAAAATTTGTGGAGAAATTAGGTCACTTTTTAGACAATATATCTGGAGACAGCAGGTCACTTTTTAGACAATATATCTGGAGACAGCAGGTCACTTTTTAGACAATATATCTGGTGACAACTGGTCAGTTTTTAAACAATATATCTGGAGACAGCAGGTCACTTTTTAGACAATATATCTGGAGACAGCAGGTCACTTTTTAGACAATATATCTGGTGACAACTGGTCAGTTTTTAGATAAAATTTGTGGAGAAATTAGGTCACTTTTTAGACAATATATCTGGAGACAGCAGGTCACTTTTTAGACAATATATCTGGAGACAGCAGGTCACTTTTTAGACAATATATCTGGTGACAACTGGTCAGTTTTTAGATAAAATTTGTGGAGAAATTAGGTCACTTTTTAGACAATATATCTGGAGACAGCAGGTCACTTTTTAGACAATATATCTGGAGACAGCAGGTCACTTTTTAGACAATATATCTGGTGACAACTGGTCAGTTTTTAGATAAAATTTGTGGAGAAATTAGGTCACTTTTTAGACAATATATCTGGAGACAGCAGGTCACTTTTTAGACAATATATCTGGAGACAGCAGGTCACTTTTTAGACAATATATTTGAAGACAGCAGGTCACTTTTTAGACAATATATCTGGTGACAACTGGTCAGTTTTTAGACAATATATCTGGAGACAGCAGGTCACTTTTTAGACAATATATCTGGTGACAGGTCACAGCAGGTGGTCACTTTTTAGACAAAAATATCTGGAGAAAGCAGGAGGTCAATAATATTATCAGGCAATATATTACACTGACACTGGTCTGACTGGTGGGTGGTAATGTAATGGTATTATATCTGGCTGGACTGGCACTGGCAGGCAGAGTTAAATTAAGTCTCCTGAGTCCTGTCTGTACTAGCAGGCCTGGCCTGCAAGAGCAAGGTGGTGCTATCTGGAGACAGCAGGTCACTTTTTAGACAATATTTGTGGAGAAATTAGGTCACTTATTTTACAATATATCTGGAGACAGCAGGTCACTTTTTAGACAATATATCTGGAGACAGCAGGTCACTTTTTAGACAATATATCTGGTGACAACTGGTCAGTTTTTAGACAATATATCTGGAGACAGCAGGTCACTTTTTAGACAATATATCTGGTGACAGGTCACAGCAGGTGGTCACTTTTTAGACAAAAATATCTGGAGAAAGAAGGAGGTCAATAATATTATCAGGCAATATATTACACTGACACTGGTCTGACTGGTGGGTGGTAATGTAATGGTATTATATCTGGCTGGACTGGCACTGGCAGGCAGAGTTAAATTAAGTCTCCTGAGTCCTGTCTGTACTAGCAGGCCTGGCCTGCAAGAGCAAGGTGGTGCTATCTGGAGACAGCAGGTCAATTTTTAGACAATATTTGTGGAGAAATTAGGTCACTTATTTTACAATATATCTGGAGACAGCAGGTCACTTTTTAGACAATATATCTGGAGACAGCAGGTCACTTTTTAGACAATATATCTGGTGACAACTGGTCACTTTTTAGACAATATATCTGGTGACAACTGGTCAGTTTTTAGATAAAATTTGTGGAGAAATTAGGTCACTTTTTAGACAATATATCTGGAGACAGCAGGTCACTTTTTAGACAATATATCTGGAGACAGCAGGTCACTTTTTAGACAATATATCTGGTGACAACTGGTCAGTTTTTAGATAAAATTTGTGGAGAAATTAGGTCACTTTTTAGACAATATATCTGGAGACAGCAGGTCACTTTTTAGACAATATATCTGGTGACAACTGGTCAGTTTTTAGATAAAAATTGTGGAGAAATTAGGTCACTTTTTAGACAATATATCTGGAGACAGCAGGTCACTTTTTAGACAATATATCTGGTGACAACTGGTCAGTTTTTAGATAAAATTTGTGGAGAAATTAGGTCACTTTTTAGACAATATATCTGGAGACAGCAGGTCACTTTTTAGACAATATATCTGGAGACAGCAGGTCACTTTTTAGACAATATATCTGGAGACAGCAGGTCACTTTTTAGACAATATATCTGGTGACAACTGGTCAGTTTTTAGACAATATATCTGGAGACAGCAGGTCACTTTTTAGACAATATATCTGGTGACAGGTCACAGCAGGTGGTCACTTTTTAGACAAAAGTATCTGGAGAAAGCAGGAGGTCAATAATATTATCAGGCAATATATTACACTGACACTGGTCTGACTGGTGGGTGGTAATGTAATGGTATTATATCTGGCTGGACTGGCACTGGCAGGCAGAGTTAAATTAAGTCTCCTGAGTCCTGTCTGTACTAGCAGGCCTGGCCTGCAAGAGCAAGGTGGTGCTATCTGGAGACAGCAGGTCACTTTTTAGACAATATTTGTGGAGAAATTAGGTCACTTATTTTACAATATATCTGGAGACAGCAGGTCACTTTTTAGACAATATATCTGGAGACAGCAGGTCACTTTTTAGACAATATATCTGGTGACAACTGGTCACTTTTTAGACAATATATCTGGTGACAACTGGTCAGTTTTTAGATAAAATTTGTGGAGAAATTAGGTCACTTTTTAGACAATATATCTGGAGACAGCAGGTCACTTTTTAGACAATATATCTGGTGACAACTGGTCACTTTTTAGACAATATATCTGGTGACAACTGGTCAGTTTTTAGATAAAATTTGTGGAGAAATTAGGTCACTTTTTAGACAATATATCTGGAGACAGCAGGTCACTTTTTAGACAATATATCTGGAGACAGCAGGTCACTTTTTAGACAATATATCTGGTGACAACTGGTCACTTTTTAGACAATATATCTGGTGACAACTGGTCAGTTTTTAGATAAAATTTGTGGAGAAATTAGGTCACTTTTTAGACAATATATCTGGAGACAGCAGGTCACTTTTTAGACAATATATCTGGTGACAACTGGTCACTTTTTAGACAATATATCTGGTGACAACTGGTCAGTTTTTAGATAAAATTTGTGGAGAAATTAGGTCACTTATTAGACAATATATCTGGAGACAGCAGGTCACTTTTTAGACAATATATCTGGAGACAGCAGCAGCAGGTAACTTTTTTAGACAATATATCTGGTGACAGGTCACAGGTGGTCACTTTTTAGACAAAAATATCTGGAGAAAGCAGGTAGCAGGAGGTCAATAATATTATCAGGCAAATAATTACACTGACACTGGTCTGACTGGTGGGTGGTAATGGACTGGTCTGGTCTGGTATTATATCTGGCTGGACTGGCACTGGCAGGCAGAGTTAAATTAAGTCTCCTGCTGAGTCCTGTCTGTACTAGCAGGCCTGGCACACACACTGTCTCTGTGACTGACAGTGCTGCAGTCAGTCAGTCCGGTAAGAAGACTCTCTGGAGGAGTGTGGACTGGGTCACTCTCAGACTCAGAGACAGTGACTCGTCTCAGGGAGCAAATAGGGCAGGCTAGCTAGCCTAGTAGCAGGTAATGAATGAACAGATGATCACTCGCAGTCGCAGTGTCGCACTAGAGCTCAGGAGCAGCAGACTGTCTCTCTCTGTCTGTCTGCTCTCTCTGCCTGTGTGGCTAAAATGGCGCTGGGGGCTGCTGGGCTGGGCTGGGCTTAGCCTGGCTGGGCTGGGCCTGGGAGGTAAGACGTCACGCCGCATTACGCGAGCGGCCGTCATTACGCTGCGGCTCCAGCTCCACCCACTAGAGGAGGGGAGAAGCCGGGAAAGAAATGCCCGGCGCGCCGAGCGGTCATGTGACTAAGCTGTCACATGACCGCAGCTCAGCTGCCACTCCGGCTCCGCCCACTAGAGGAGGGGAGAAGCCGGGAGAGAAGTGCCCAGCGCGCCGAGCGGTCACATGACCGCTGCGGCTGTTCTGCATAGTGTAGCCCAACTGCCAGCGCCGCCAACCAGGAAATGGGGACAGGGTGGACGGCGTTCACGTTGAAGAAAAGGTTTGTGAACGTCGTCCACCCGCGTTCACGCCCCACTCGACCACTGCCCGGCATCCATGGTCAGATGGAACCTTGACCCAACGCTGTGTGCCAGAGATGACACCACTAGCCTTTCTACATCACGGTACAGTTTGGGTATCGCCTTTTCAGAAAAGTAATTGCGGCCTTGTATCTTCCACTGTGGTATCCCATTCACCACAAATTTTCGGAAGGCCTCAGAGTCCACCAGCCAGTATGGTAACAGCTGGCGAGATACAGTGGGTTGCAAAAGTATTTAACCCCCTTGAAGTTTCCGACATTTTGTCATATCACTGCCACAAACATGAATCAATTTTATTGGAATTCCACATGAAAGACCAACACAAAGTGGTGTACACACATGAGAAGTGGAACGAAAATCATACATGATTCAAAACATTTTTTTATAAATAAATAACTGCAAAGTGGTGTGAGCATAATTATTCGTCCCCTTTTGATCTGAGTGCAGTCAGTTACCTATAGACATTGCCTGATGAGTGCTAATGACTAAATAGAGTGCACCTGTGTGTAATCCAATGTTTGTACAAATACAGCTGCTCTGTGAGGGCCTCAGAGGTTGTCTAAGAGAATATTGGGAGCAACAACACCGTGAAGTTCAAAGAACACACAAGACAGGTCAGGGATCAAGTTATTGAGAAATTTAAAGCAGGCTTAGGCTACAAAAAGATTTCCAAAGCCTTGAACATCCCACGGAGCACTGTTCAAGCGATCATTTAGAAATGGAAGGTGTATGGCACAACTGTAAACCTACCAAGACAAGGCCATCCACCTAAACTCACAGGCCGAACAAGGAGAGCGCTGATCAGAAATGCAGTCAAGAGGCCCATGGTGACTCTGGACGAGCTGCAGAGATCTACAGCTCAGGTGGGGGAATCTGTCTATAAGACAACTATTAGTCATGCACTGTACAAAGTTGGCCTTTATGGAAGAGTGGCAAGAAGAAAGGCCATTGTTAACAGAAAGCATAAGAAGTCCTGTTTGCAGTTTGCCACAAGCCATGTGGGGGACACAGCAACCATGTGGAAGAAGGTGCTCTGGTCAGATGAGACCAAAATGGAACTTTTGGGCCAAAATGCAAAACGCTATGTGTGGCGGAAAACTAACACTGCACATCACTCGGAACACACCATCCCCACTGTCAAATATGATATATATTACATTATGTGGGACACCATGTGACGATGAAGGGGAAGGACATGTCTGGTTAGTGGAGGGATGGGGGCGGGATCGGGGTCTATTGACACGCCCGCCTTGATCTCCCTGACTGCACGCCACGTAGGACGCTAGCGCCGCTTGACATGTGACGCATGCGACGTGGAAGTCGCATAGGTGTCCTGGTGTACCAGCATGGCGCTCCTCTAATTGGAGTATGGAGACGAGCGAGGGTTACGCCCACAAATGGAATTGGCCTGGAAAACTCTGCCTAGTGATGATAGCGGCGGTTGGGTAATGGACGGAGGGGAAGGCATTGGAGTTTGAATATTTCAATCAGGACCACAGCACGCCGGGGGCGTCTAGAAAAAGAGTTGCACAAGGTGCACTCAGGAATGTATGTTTAATGCAAATAGCTTTTTGATGGTTTACATTTTGCTAAGATAGATTGTGTTTACGTATGCAAATAATCATGATGTCATTGGTGAGGTCACTTTTTCCAGGTGGGGTATTGGGTATTAGGAGTGTATATAGAGGAATTGTTATGTATGTGCAGTGTAACCGTATGCCTTGATAAAGGGGGACCCTGTGCGGCCCCCGAAACAATTGTTGGAATCTTGTGGATACTGGCACAATAAAAGGTGTGCTTTAATCTGAAGTGTGCTGGTGAGATCTTTGACACTGTCAAATATGGTGGTGGCAGCATCATGCTCGGGGGGTGCATCTCTTCAGCAGGGACAGGGAAGCTGGTCAGAGTTGATGGGAAGATGGATGGAGCCAAATACAGGGCAAACTTGGAAGAAAACCTCTTGGAGACTGCAAAAGACTTGAGACTGGGGTGGAGGTTCACCTTCCAACAGGACAATGACCCTAAACATAAAGCCAGGGCAACGATGGAATGGATTAAAACAAAACATATCGATGTGTTAGAATGGCGCAGTCAAAGTCCAGATATAAATCCAATTGAGAATCTGTGGCAAGATCTGAAAACTGCTGTTCACAAACGCTGTCCATCTAATCTGACTGAGCTGGAGCTGTTTTGCAAAGAAGAATGGGCAAGGATTTCAGTCTCTAGATGTGCAAAACTGGTAGAGATATACCCTAAAAGACTGGCAACTGTAATTGTAGCAAAAGCTGGTTCTACAAAGTATTGACTCGGGGGGCAGAATAATTATGCACACCCCACTTTGCAGTTATTGATTTGTAAAAAATGTTTGGAATGATGTATGATTTTCAATCCACTTCTCACATGTACACCACTTTGTATTGGTCTTCCACGTGAAATTCCAATAAAATTGATGCATGTTTGTGGCAGTAATGTGACAAAATGTGGAAAACTTCAAGGAGGCCGAATACTTTTGCAAGCCACTGTATCAGGTAGGAGCAAGCTACAAGAGCCTAACTAAGCTGTCCCTATCTCTGCAGCAGGTTCCTCTCCCTTCTCTCACTACTGCAGCAACACCAAGTGAGATGATGGCCGACACTGCTGCCTAATATAAGGTGGGGCTGCAGGAGAGAGTGCAGCTTGCCACATGCCTGCTGACTGTGATGGAGAGGGTCAAAGTTTAGTCCAATGATGAGGTATAGGGGCGGGTCGAACTCACCACAAAGTTTGCGTTTCGATGCGAACGCTAACCACCGATGTTTGCACGAATAGGTTCACAGCCGAATTGTTCGGGACAACTCTAATGCACATTCGCACAAAAGCAAAAACTGCCCTCACAACATAGTCCATGGGACACGTGCACATATGTGTCTGCCCCAAGGCAATGGAACAAGTGCACACATGGGAGAGGTAACTATGCCCTCCCCTTTAAAGGCAGCTATCAAATAGCTTTTCCACTTGAACAGGTATGGAAATTAAGGAATCAACATGTTCTGTAATTTATAACAGCTTAAAATGTAGCCCTTAGTAGCGTAGTTGGGAGAAGTATGTGGATCTGCTGTATAAATATTACTTTACTGTGTAATGTGATTAGACAGTCTATAAAAAACAACATTACATGCCAGCTTGATGATATAAGTGATTGGTTCCTAGTATAAAGCTTTATGCTTTTGTGCCCATCACCCAATACTAATGGTATATAAATATGTACTTTATGCTATAAGGACTGTCTAACTGTACCGTGTCATAAATGAATATTTATACAGCAGTGCCAAATACTGCTCCTCATTACACTACTAAGGACTACATAGAAAATATTTACCCAAACATCTGGAATCCAAAATTTCCTCCACGTTAAATTTTTCACTGCCTTTCACGATGACTAAAGGAGAAAGAGAAGATGCGTCAGTAAAGCTATTCCGGGATACTTCCTTAAGAATTGTGTAACACTAGATGTTGTCCAAAAATTCTACAAAATTCTGCAAAATACACCCAATCTTGAACACTAGGTACCAAAGATCTGAATGAGTACCTAGAAAAAGCTGGATGAGTCCCATTATTGGCACAGAAAAAATGGAGACTGTAAAATTAAAAAATGAAGGGAGATTTATTTAATTGACCATTATTAGCATGTTATGCCTAATTATTTGAAAATAGGACACTGGCTGAAGAATTAGAAAAAGCCCATATGGCAGAGGTTTTACTTTTTATCACCTCTACTTCCTCTCTTAATTGTAATGATCGCTGCTGCAGCAGCTATTGCTGGAAGTAGTAGTGCTGCAGCTCAGGCAGTTCTGATCTATTTCCATGCAAGCTGCATAGCTTTGTCTGTCTTTCCCTGCTGTCAGCTTGTGACTGATTATCATTCACCTGTGTAGGAATCTGCATGGCTGCTCCCATTGGATGACCTCAGTATAAAGATCTGCTTCCTGCAGGGTTTCCTTGGGTTTTCATAGCTTCAGCTTAAGCTTGCCTTGCTGTCGCTTTAGCCCCCGATCGTGTTTCTTGTTATAAAGATACTTTGCTGGTCTTTGCATCATATATTGGTTCATTGCCAATATATATGCATACCAGCACGTTTATTATTTTCCTTGTATTTGTGTTACGTTGATACATCAGTGTCGCTGATGTATACGTACACGAACTGTTTATATCCTGTGTGCAGTTAGTCAGCTTTCCAGCACGTTTTGGTAGGTTGCGCGTACCGTGACCACCCGTGCTGAGGTAGTTACCCTGCTCCTGGTTCTGTTCGTGGATTGCGTTCATCTCTGCGAGGAGATAACGAATCCTTCTGAATCCTGTCCTGTTACCGTTTGTGGATTGCGTTCATCTCTGCGAAGAGATAACGAATCCTTCTGAATCCTGTTCTGTTACCGTTTGTGGATTGCGTTCATCTCTGCGAAGAGATAACGAATCCTTCTGAATCCTGTTCTGTTTCCGTTTGTGGATTGCGTTCATCTCTGCGAAGAGATAGTGAATCCTTCTGAGTCCTGTTCTCTGTATTACTCCATTCCTAGTCAGCGTTCCTGCTTATGTCATATATCGGTTCATTGCCGATATATACATATGTTAGTCAGACGTTACAAATAGTTTCATCGATAGCTGTAATGGTAATACGCTAGGAAAACATACTTATTGTATATTTATCTGTGTTACGTTCATCTATCTTAATCCTGCTATTTTCTGACTATCCTGTCCTGTCTTTGTGAGGCACGCCATCGCCGCATCGCATTGGCTGCCTCATTCCAGTCTGTCTGGTTTTGGACGCTTGCTGTCGCTAAGTAGCCGCTAGCTAGCAAGCGTTCATTCTGTCTACCTGTCCTGATCTCCTCAGTTCTTGTTTGTGCACTCAGCGCTACTTTGCGCTGAGACGTTATAACGAAAGCATTGTTTGTGGCTGTCAGATCTGCACCGGCTCTGTGCGCCACAATCTCCTATTGGAGTCAGTCCTCCCCTCCACTATACTAGGGATAGCCTGTTTCCTGGTGCTAGTGTGTGTACCTCCTCCACGCCAGCTCATGCGTTGCATGCTGACTGTGGAGAATACACCACCAAGCCTCACATTATGAAAACCCCATTACCAATCCCCATTGTGGGGGGGATTCCCAGAAAGTATGACACTGTTAATTATGGTTCCTGTTCCTTTAAGAAATTTGAAGAACTTAGCTCTGAAACAGAAAATGAGTTTTTCTCTGAATGTGCCAGGTTCCTGGCCAATCCTGATCTCCAAGCGACTCCTGTTTCAACCTGGGCACTCCAACTAAGTTATATTTTGTTTAAAGGGGAATTATTCCAGTGGGCATTTGATGTTCTCAATCATTCCGATTTGAAAGATAGACCGCTGGAATTTCTAGCGTTTGTGATCCATAACTGGTTGCGCATAGATCCATTGCCTTTTCCTCTTAATGAACTCCTGGCAGCAGGCCAATCAGCTACTCCTTCAATTGCTTGCAAAAATGTTCAGCAAGCAGAAAGTGTTACTGATAATTTTCCTGCAGCCTTGAATAAATCATCAAAAACAGCAGGGTCTAAGGCCAAACGCAAACGTTCTAAGAAACGTGTCCGATCTGCAGAGTCGTTATCCTTAGCGACTGAGACCTATAATGAGATTCTGCCATTAACAGATAATGAAATGCAATTGTCTTTCAGGGGAGTTAAATGGACTTATGAAACTACTAATGAACTTTCCTCCCTGGCTAGGGAAAATAAAGATTTTTGTTTAAAAGAATTATCTGAGTATGATTATGAGGAGATATTACAGAGTATTGAACAAATCAACTTATTTGTAAAGCAAGGAAAGTTTGCATACACTACAGTTCAGCACTTGCTACAGGTATTGGAGATTCTTAGGAATAAGGAATCTGCCAATCACCTGCTAATTAACCCAATATATGTCCCTGCTACAATCATATCTGCAAACCATGATCTGCCTGTTAAGTATGCTTGGAATCCTCCATTTGAGAAAGGAGAGATGGAAGCTCTGGTCAATGAATGGAAGAATGATTCAAGTTCATTTTGTCAATTTTACAGTGCAAAAAGTGAATTGGTATTGAATGCATGCATTAAGTCTGCCTATAACCTAATAAAAACTGGTGTGTGTGAGTATGACTTTGTGGCTCCATTGATTGATGTGTGGGAACTGATTTTGGATGATTTTTTTGTGACTCCGAATTCGCAAATTTGGCGTTCTGACCCGCCTGCTTCAGCACCTTTGGCTGATTCAGCAGGTGATTCGGAGCTCTTTTTGTGTGAAATTGAAGTTCCTGCAATTCCACCCTGTACCATGGATAACTCAGTGTTACTTCCCAGTAAAACAGAAGCCACTGATACATTCTTAACCTTGCCCTGCGCAAATTTCTCAGCAGAGAATCCAGAGGTCCTGCTGACTTCCGAGTCCAGCCTAGCCAGTACTCATGACTCTTTGTTTAGTGAAACAGACACCAGAAAAATCTTGCCTGTCTCTGCAAACACTTCTGCAGAAATTACCTGTGTTAATAAAGTTGAACTCCTGTCTGATCCAGCAGATGCGCAAACATTGTGTCTTGATCTTCCTGTTTCTACACCTCGCTCTAGTTTCGTGAATAGCTCAGAGCATCTGCTATGTGAACCTGAAATCGCAGAATTATTACCTTGTTCAGAAAATTTTCCAATAAATTTGCCCTGTACCATGAATTGTGCAGTAGATCTCTCCAATGAAACTCAGGTCACAGAATCATTATGCTGTCCAGCAGGTGCTTCCATGGTTTTGCCCTGCAATATGGACTGTTCAGTGATCCTGTCCAGTGAAGCTGTGGTCGCAGAGTCTTATGCTTCACCCAGTATTTTGGATACTTTAAACCCTCTAGCAGAGGAGGCTGAAGCACTGCTTACCTCAGTTGGTGTTGCAGTAATATTCGCTTGTCTAGCAGCTGTTTTGGAATTACAGTCTGCTCTAATAAAACTTGATGAATTTCTGCCCAGCAAAGCAGAAGCCATTGAAATATTGTCCTCGTCAGCAAGTGTGTCAGATACCTTGCCCTGTACACAGTCTGATTTAACCAATGTTGTTGAGTCCCTCTCCAGTGTTGTAACAGCCGAGGAACTCCAGCCCTGTCCTCTGAATGTTTCAGAAGTCTTGCCCTGTAACATGGATAATTCTGATTCTCTGGTCAAATTAATAGAAATCTCAGAATTTCAGTCCGGTCTGATGAGTGTTCCTGAAACCCAGCCCTGTATCCTGAAAGATTCTAGTTCTCTGGCCGCTGTGGCAGAGGTTCCAGAGTCCCCTTCCTGTCCAGGGAATTCCTCAGTTTTGCCTAGTCCAGTGGGGGCTGCTGCAATACTGACTTGTTCTGCAGCGCCTCATGAGCTCCAATCCAGTGTATTAAATGAGTCTCTGTCCAGTCCAGAGGTAGCTGTGGAGTCCCTATCTGGTTCAGTGCATACATCAGAAGATTTGTCCTGTCTTGTTAGTGCCCCTGAATCTGATTTGTTACTGACTTTGCTGGAGTCAGCGACATCTAAGTCTGATCCAGCATTCTCGTGTAAAAGTCCAGTAGTTGCGAAGTTTAGTCATGATGATTTTTTTTTGGCCAGTCCTGGTTTTGGTCCTGTCCTGGCTGACCCTGAGGCTCACAGTTCCTTGACATGCCCAGAGGTTTCTCTTGTGCCGGTGTGCCCAGATGTTCTTTGTGTGCCAGAATGCCCAAGTGTGTCTAAGGTGTTAGCGTGCTCTGATGCTTCCTTAGTGGGAACACGTTCTGATGTTGCCAGTCTGCCTGCATGCCCAGAGATGGTTCTGGTCCCTGAAAGCCCTGATATTGATGTTTGTCCTTGTGGCCCTGACTCGGGAATTGCCCTAGGTTCCATAGGGGTTCTTGATAGTTCTCCATGTGAGCCTAAGGGGCGTTCTGACCTATGGGGATCTCTTTGGAGCTTCAAGGTGTTCTGGGAGGTCTCTGAGAAAACCTGTCCTGGTGCCTTGGACTGGTTCAACAGTGGGTTTTGTGTTGGTAAAGACAGTACCGGTGGGCATTGCAAAGGCTTTGGCGTTTCTGAACGGTTCCTGGAAGGCGGTGGGTATCGCTCAGGGAATTTCGGAGGGCTTTCTTCTGGAAATCATGGTTCTGATGGGTGTCACACTGGGGCTTGTGGTACTGATGGGCGTGGTTCTGTAGGTTCTGGTTCTGATGGGTCCAGTCTTGTGGGGACTGATTCTGGAATTCGGTCTTGCCGGGCTGTCCCGGTCATCATGAATTATCAGTCAGACTGTTTTGTTGGGAATTTCAGTTTTGAAAAGCGTCTGGAATCCGCTTTTAAAGGCGGGGGTACTGTAATGATCGCTGCTGCAGCAGCTATTGCTGGAAGTAGTAGTGCTGCAGCTCAGGCAGTTCTGATCTATTTCCATGCAAGCTGCATAGCTTTGTCTGTCTTTCCCTGCTGTCAGCTTGTGACTGATTATCATTCACCTGTGTGGGAATCTGCATGGCTGCTCCCATTGGATGACCTCAGTATAAAGATCTGCTTCCTGCAGGGTTTCCTTGGGTTTTCATAGCTTCAGCTTAAGCCTGCCTTGCTGTCGCTTTAGCCCCCGATCGTGTTTCTTGTTATAAAGATACTTTGCTGGTCTTTGCATCATATATTGGTTCATTGCCAATATATATGCATACCAGCACGTTTATTATTTTCCTTGTATTTGTGTTACGTTGATACATCAGTGTCGCTGATGTATACGTACACGAACTGTTTATATCCTGTGTGCAGTTAGTCAGCTTTCCAGCACGTTTTGGTAGGTTGCGCGTACCGTGACCACCCGTGCTGAGGTAGTTACCCTGCTCCTGGTTCTGTTCGTGGATTGCGTTCATCTCTGCGAGGAGATAACGAATCCTTCTGAATCCTGTCCTGTTACCGTTTGTGGATTGCGTTCATCTCTGCGAAGAGATAACGAATCCTTCTGAATCCTGTTCTGTTACCGTTTGTGGATTGCGTTCATCTCTGCGAAGAGATAACGAATCCTTCTGAATCCTGTTCTGTTTCCGTTTGTGGATTGCGTTCATCTCTGCGAAGAGATAGCGAATCCTTCTGAGTCCTGTTCTCTGTATTACTCCATTCCTAGTCAGCGTTCCTGCTTATGTCATATATCGGTTCATTGCCGATATATACATATGTTAGTCAGACGTTACAAATAGTTTCATTGATAGCTGTAATGGTAATACGCTAGGAAAACATACTTATTGTATATTTATCTGTGTTACGTTCATCTATCTTAATCCTGCTATTTTCTGACTATCCTGTCCTGTCTTTGTGAGGCACGCCATCGCCGCATCGCATTGGCTGCCTCATTCCAGTCTGTCTGGTTTTGGACGCTTGCTGTCGCTAAGTAGCCGCTAGCTAGCAAGCGTTCATTCTGTCTACCTGTCCTGATCTCCTCAGTTCTGGTTTGTGCGCTCAGCGCTACTTTGCGCTGAGACGTTATAACGAAAGCATTGTTTGTGGCTGTCAGATCTGCACCGGCTCTGTGCGCCACAATCTCCTATTGGAGTCAGTCCTCCCCTCCACTATACTAGGGATAGCCTGTTTCCTGGTGCTAGTGTGTGTACCTCCTCCACGCCAGCTCATGCGTTGCATGCTGACTGTGGAGAATACACCACCAAGCCTTACATTAATATGTTGCTTCTTTGGAATCTCCTCCTTTGTGCTGGTCACTAGCTTCAACTGAAATCTGGTTATGTAGCTCATAATCACATAAGACCACCACCACCTTATCATTATCATCATCATCATCATCACTGGATACAAGTTGATAGTAAGGGTTACAAGAGGTTCTTAGTTCTGCATGCACCTAGTCATTGCCTTTAACATAGCAGAGAGAGATGTAAGATGCAACTTAGCCACTTTTTACTCAGAGCTAATTGGATTTTCAAATCAGATGTGCGGTAGACCCCTCACATGATAACCTTTCAGCAAACTTCTCAGTGTTACACTGTGGGAAACAAGACCGCACATGAGGAGGGTTGCTAAGTATTATATGTTCATCTTGAAACTAGTACCCATGGACCAGGGCAGCCATCAGGGGGGGACAACTGACACTGCAGTGAGGGGCCCAGTGCTTCTGGGGGCACTGGGCCCCCCAAAATGCTGGAAGGGCAACATGTGCTTGCTGCGGGCCTGTGGCACACTAACCAGCACACCGCGTTCCAGCACTGAGAGAAGAGTGACATCAGCGCTTGAACGTGGAGAGCAGATGAGTGAGCCCACTACAGCAGACTTTCTATACTGGGGCACTGGCTACAGGCTACCTGTACTGGGCCACCACCTATACCTGGCTACCTATACTGGGGCTGGAACCACCTATACCTAGCTACCTATACTGGGCCGTGGGACGAGCTGAGACAAAAGGGGACAAGAGGTAACACAGGGGGAAAAAAAGAGGCACAGGTGGAACAGAGGTGGACAAAAGAGGCACAGGAAGAAAAGAGATGAGACGGGAACATGAGGTCACACAGAGGGACACAAAAGAGGCACAAACTGAAGTGAGACAGAGAGGGACAAAAGAGGCACAGGAAGAAAAGAAGGGTACAGAAGAGAACGGATAAAGGATAAGAACGGACCTACAAGTCCCTATCTCATGTTTTAACCGGAGACTACCTTTTTTTGCTAGTATTTGGCTCCACCCACAACATACCATGATCATGCCCACTTTTTGTTGCATCACGCTGTGCATGCCGCTTTCTTCAGTGTCGGAGCCATGCACGATTTTTGGGGTCCAGGCCTGATGATGTGTGAGGGGCCCCAACATTTCTGATGGTGGCCCTGCCCTGGACCCATTTCACTTGGGATAGGCAAGCATACTATCATGAACCCCCTCAGGGTCTCCACCTCCAGTGCTCACTGCTCAAGTGGTTACACATGATATGTACAAGGGCTTCTAGAGCTCCCCCAAATCATGTTCCATGTGGGCTGGTATAGCTCGGAGTAGGGGCCTCATTTAGTCCAGGCCCTGAGTTATGGATATACCACCAGCCTACATGGATGACAAAGGGTTTAAGAGGCTTAAGGGAGGGATCCCACATCATTTTCTTAAGGTATTAGGTATATTTCTCAGGGAACCATAGATAGAAATGTTGCAAACATCAAATTTACCGTTTGCGGTAAAGTTAGTGTTCGCGTGAACCGGGCAAACTGCCATAGACATCAATGGACAGGCAAATTTTAAAACCTACAAAGACTGTTTCTGGCCACAAAAGTGATGGGAAACTTGTTTCAAAGGGTCTTACACCTAGACAGGGACATGCCATGCCAGAGGGGGATCCATGCCAAAAGTCTCACCAAAATTAAGGCGTTGATGCAAAGTCAGGTTTTAATCCCTAAAGGGCAGAAATCACAGTACGTTCCTCAATTGGTGGAATAAAGGACTGCTTTTAACCTCTTGAGGACTGCTGTGTTAAACCCCCCTAAAGACCAGGCACATTTTCATTAAATTGGCCACTGCAGCTTTAAGGCCAAGCTGCAGGACCGCAAAACACAGCACACAAGTGATTCCTCCCCCCTTTTACCCCCATCAACAGAGCTCGCTGTTGGTGGGGTCTGATCCCCCCCCCCCCCAGTGCTTGTTTGTTTATTTGTGTGTGTTTTTTTTTAATAAAAACAGTGTTTTTTTTTCCCCTGTTGTATACCCCCCTCCCTCCCCCTCCGGCCAATCCCTGTGATCAGCTGTCATAGGCTTCAGCCTATGACAGCCAATCACACGGCTGTCCCCAGTACAGCGCTGCTGCTGATCGCAGCACTGTACGGGTAATTAGATGGCGATTACGCCATCTAACAGTCTCCGAGCGACTATCGCCGCTCCACACTGGGGGGGTGGAGCTGCTGGGGCTGACGCCGTGGCCACGCCCATCGGCGTGACGAGGTCGGCAAAAGGTTAAATGTCTAGAGTGGTAGTGTAAGGGTTATGCCCGCTTCACACTGCCAGACCGAACACCGCGATTCCCTAGATTGAGCGCTAACAGGTCTGCAAGGCCCATAGGTGTTTGTAGTGCTGCATGTGCGCTCAACTGAATGGATCAGCGTGGCGTGTAGCAGAAGCCAGAATGGAATGTTAATAATGGAGCTATTTGATGAAAACAAACTGACAGGCTCAGTGTACAACCTATTTTTTTTATTTGTTTTAAGCCTATTTGTGAACTCTTCCATCAACTAGTTACGTGAACATAGCTCTGCTGGTCACCTCTGTAAAGATACATAATGCCGCTAATCACCCGGCACCTCTCTTGCCATGAATTCCATTGCGTAATTACAGTGTTTCTATCACTGTAATTACTATGCGCATAGGAGTCAAAGCATCTTTGAATCTGAAGCCAGGGCTCCCCATTGGTCTGCTGTCTGAGCCATTTTATTGGCTCAGACAGCGTACCAATGGGAATCCCTGGCTTCAGATTCAAAGATGATTTTCCCGGGCTCCTATGCACACAGTAATTACAGTTATAGATACACTGTAATTACGCAAAAGAATTTGGAGCGAGAGGCGTCGGGTGATTAGCGGCTGTATGTATCTTTACAGGAGATACCGGCAAATGCTACGTGGAGGCTTCTAACATGTGTGGCAAGCTGATGAGGAGCTCTAGGGGGTCTCCTTATTAAAGGAGACCCCCAGATGCTGCGGCGGAAGATGGCGGCGATGTTCGGCGTGTGAGTGCGCATGTGTGAGGAGCGAGGTCGTGGTGCTGAAGGACAACACCACAGCGTAAACCTCGTTCCCCATCACCCAGTAAAAGGGAGCATCACTCAGGCTTTCATCTGAGTAATGCTCCCTAACTATCGGCCATCGCGTGAAAGATGAAGGAAATGGGCAATAGAATTTGCTGATAATCCTCGCGCAATGGCAAGGTGATAAGTGGCTTCCATCTACCTAGAATAGGATATGACCCTTTGTGCTTATACCGAGGGTCCAGTAGCATTGCCACCCAGTACAGGTCCTCGTCCTTCAGCTTTTTTATACGGTGGTGCTTCAACAGACAGGACAGCATGAAAGACAGCATTTGTACAAGGTTGGATGCCGAGCTAGCCAGCCCCTCTTCCTCTTCATCAATGAGGTCACGCAAGGTCTCCTTCTCCTCCCTCCAGTAACGTACAACACCACCGCTACCCAAAGGGATGACCTAAAGCCCCCTAGGAATGCCTGAAGTTAGCCTTCCACCTCCTCCTCAAAGCCACCTTCCTAGTCTGACTCCTCTTTCTCCTCTGACTCCTCCCTCTGTGTTGTCGCAGGTACAGCAGGTGTCGACGACAAGCCTGGTTGTGGTGGTGGTAATGGTTCCCACAGCTCTTCCTCTTTCTGGTCATGCTCCTCTATGGCCTGATCCAGCACTCTTCGCAGGGCATGCTCCATGAAGAGCGTGTATGGGATCAGGTCGCTGATGGTGCCTTCACTGCCACTCATCAGGTTTGTCATCTCCTCAAACAGATGCATGAACCTGCAGGCATTGTGCATGAGCCTCTAGTGACGTGGCAAAAAAATCCCCAGATCCCCATGGCCTGTCCTACCACCATACTTGTACAGATAATTGTTGATGGCTTTTTCTTTGTTGGAGCAGGTGGACGAACATCAACAGCATTGAATTCCAGCGAGTCGGGGCTATCGCAAATCAAGCGACTTAATGGCAGGTTCTTTTCCTGCTGAATCTCTGAAAAGTGCACCATAGCCATGAATGAACACCTGAAATGGCCACATACCTTTCTGGACTGCTGGAGGACCTCGTGTAAGCCTGGGTACTTACATGGGTACTTACATGAAAATCATTGTATAATAAGATTCAACACGTGCCATGCAGGGCACATGTGTTACCTTGCCCAACTTCAGACTGCTTCTTTTGTCACACACAACTTTGCTGATCTCCAGTTGGTGCGGGGTCTTGTTTGTTCAGAAAGGCCAGGAGTGCTGGTCCAGTGTGACTATCGGCTTGCAAGCTAGTGATGATCAGCTAATTATGATTACGCAAAAATGTCCGTACATTTTCGCAAACCACGCCTATACGTAATTATGATTTGTAAATCGTAATTATGAAGAAGAGTTCTGCTTTTACTCACATGTTCATTCCATTGTTGTTTGTGTTTTGCAATAAGGTGCCTTTGCAAAACAGTTGTCCCTATGTAAGTGTTGGACCTCCCACGACTCAGTTTCTTTTGGCAGAGATTGCAGATGGCATTGCTGGTATCAGAGGCGCACAAACAAACAAAAATACCAGACTAGTGAGCTTTGGAATGTCAGCATTCTGGTGGTGGCAACAGTAGGCGTTGAAGGGCATGTTGGCTGGCTGACCCCAGGTACCTATACATGCTGTCTGACAGTGTCACTAGCTCCTTGCCACAAGCTCACCCTGCTAGTTTCGCCGAAGGGCGAAACGGTTGGCAGATGGGAGAGTGGCATCCTGCTGACATTATTTTATATGCTTTATCAACTGAGGGTCCCTGTAATAAGGGCCCTTATGTGAGTATTTGTATACTTTGTATTTTATTATTAAAGTGCCGGCTTTTAAACTAAAACAGAGTGCACTTAGATCTTGTCTATATTATATTTTCTTATGCTGGGAATACCATCTGAGGAATGATATTTGAAAAGTGGCAACAAGGAATCCTTTGATCGTGGGGAATATTGAACGTGCAGACCTTATAATCTGGGTCTTATTAGAAGCTGGTAAGCTTGCACTGTGAGTGGTGTTGGTGATGGATTCCTAATTTAAGAGACTATGCAGCGCTGAAGTTTGGAATTTATGCTTGTGTGGAGTCTCTCTGAGGACTTTTTACTTCTGGGCAGCTCATGGAACTCTTATAACTCTTTGCGCGGAAAATAGTGCTTACATAGTTAGATGTCCAGTCATGTGTTTGAACTTTGAATGTATAAGATGCAATTGCATTAACAGCTAGCTTAGAGGCTGCTCTGTGTGATTTCCCTAGATTCTAGCTGAGGGGATCACCCGCATATCTGCCACATGTGTGTGGATATAGGGAACCAACATTTTTTTTTTTTTAGGTGTTGTGTGCTCTACTAGCTGTGTGTGAATTTTGAACTGTGGTCCTTTTTTGCTCTGTTTATATGGGACAAATGGGAAAATTACCTATTTGAAAGATTTTTATATGATGTTATTCTTTCCTATTTTTAATAAATATTTTATTGGGGAAAGGAGGAGGGGATTGTGGAAACCGCAAGACTCACACAGCATTAAATCTAACTAACTCTTAAAGGGACACAAGCAGTGCAACAACTATGGAAAGATGCATATCATTTAAAGCTCTCTTTTTCCTCTTTCCAGCGATATGTAAACCGCCACCATACGCCTTTTAGTTTTCGCTATTTTCGCGATCGAAATTGCCGAAAACTAAAAGGCGTAGGGCCGCGGTTTAGGTGTCGCCAGAAAGAGGAGAGAGAGAGCTTTAAAATGATATCCATCTTTCCATAGTTACATTGTATTACACAGGGCGACTTTTTCTCAAAGTCAGCAGCTCCATTCAGCAGAAAAAGTCACCCTGTGTAATACAATGTAACTATGGAAAGATGGATATCATTTTAAAGCTCTCTTTCTCCTCTTTCTGGTGACACCTAAACCTACGCCTTTTAGTTTTCTCTATTTTCGCGATCGAAATCGCGGCTGCGGCAATTTCAATCACGAAAGCAGCGGTTTATATATCATTGGAAAGAGGAGAAAGAGAGCTTTAAAATGATATGCATCTTCCCATAGTTTCTGCACTGCTCGGAGTCCCTTTAAATCCTGGTTAGACTTTTTGCACCATAAAAGCTAAAGGACACATGTTGTTCATGACTCCTCTAAAATATGCCAAGCACAATATATTGGCGAATTCATCTTCGGTACAAAATATGCAGAATTAAACAAGCGGAAGAAGCATCTAGAAACGTTTGGAACTTCCTTTTATATTCCAAGGAAATGTGCACAGTAAATCAAATAAGCAAATGCATGTTACAACATTATGGAATGGATGTGTATCTGCTGGACCATGTAGACATGAGTAAAATTTACTCATAAATTCTGCTTAGAGTGTTTTGTATATCTTTTTTTTTTACATCGAAGCAGTAGTGAAAAGTTAGAAAATGTTTAATGTCAGAAGTTGTAAGCAGAGAAACTTGCTTTTGTTTTTCAATTACAACAGAGTATGCTGTGCAAAAAAGAAAAGATGAAATGTAGTGGTGAGATGTGTTCCTGTTGTTTAGCAGTTCAGCATTAGTTGTAAGCAGCAGGATTCCTCTTGTGCATATGTTGTACTGTAACTGATATGTGATGCACAGCTGGGTTCTCTGTTTTATGTACAGTACCGATACACTTCAAAGCAAATCAGCTCCAAAGAATGTTCTCAACGCTTCACTAGCAGCAAACTATTCAAGTGAAAAGAGACAGTATAAAAAACACAAATAGTAGTGTACTTCAAGCCTGAATTATAAATTTGGGGTTTAAATGAAGCAGATGTGACATGACATCAGTATTCCGCATGCAAGACATTTATTTTAACATATTGGTTCACAAATTTCTTCTGGTTTTTAATTTAACATGAAGAGTAGCATGTAGTTCAATATGCAAAGTTGAAAGACTGTTTGAGACTAGTGATGATCATAATCTGCTAATTACGGCCATAATTAGGCTTGCGTATCAAAATGAAGCAATGACCGACGGCTATATGAGTGTTGGGGGTGGGTGGGGGTGGCACACCAAAGATAATAAGGTTGTTGCTTCATTGTGGTCAAACCAAATTTGATCAGCTGGACAGTCAATGTTGTTCTATCATTGAGCGGCAAGGTAATGCTCACGAAGGGGAATTGACACATGTACATGACTTTTGTTTTGTTGTTGCAGCCGCCCGCAGTGCAGCCAGAAAAATTAGGCAGGCATGTACACGCACCAGAAAAATTAGTATAGCGGCCGCTGCTAGCAACGGCCTTAAAAATTTAGTAATCCTCCAGGAGTCCTGGACCCTGTTGGTGGTGGCGGAGAAGGCAAGCGGCCTGCAGGCAGAGATGCTGTGTGTGGGGACTGACTTAGTCTTGGGGCAGGCAGTCACATGGTGTGTAGGCAGAGATGCTGTGTATCGGGACTGACTTAGTCTTGGGGCAGGCAGTAGCCATCCAGGATCCATGCCTGAACACTTTTATGACTTAGGCGACTTCTCTTCTCAGTGACAATGCCTCCAGCTGCACTGAAGGTCCTTTCTGACAAGACACTTGGGGCAGAGCAAGAGAGTAGTGTTGGGCGAACACCTAGATGTTCGGGTTCGCGAACGTTCGCCGAACATCGCCGCGATGTTCGGGTGTTCGCGCCGAACTCCGAACATAATGAAAGTCAATGGGGACCCGAACTTTCGTGCTTTGTAAAGCTTCCTTACATGCTACATACCCCAAATTTGCAGGGTATGTGCTCCTTGGGAGTGGGTACAAGAGGAAAAAAAATATTTGAAAAAGAGCTTATAGTTTTTGAGAAAATTGATTGTAAAGTTTCAAAGGAAAAACTGTCTTTTAAATGTGGAAAATGTCATGTTTCTTTGCACAGGTAACATGCTTTTTGTCGCCATGCAGTCATAAATGTAATACAGAGAAGAGGTTGCAGGAAAAGGGACCGGTAACGCTAACCCAGCACCAGCATCAGCAGACGTGATGGAACAGGAGCAGGCGCAGGAGGAGAAGGCCACGCTTTGAGACACAACAACCCAGGCCTTGCATGAGGACAAGAAGCGTGCGGATAGCATGCTTTTTACCGCCATGCAGTCATAAATGTAATAAAGAGAAGAGGTTCCATAAACAGGGACCGGCAACGCTAACCCAGCAGCAGCAGCACACGTGATGGAACAGGAGCAGGCGCAGGAGGAGAAGGCCACGCTTTTTGAGACACAACAACCCAGGCCTTGCATGAGGACAAGAAGCGTGCGGATAGCATGCTTTTTACCGCCATGCAGTCATAAATGTAATAAAGAGAAGAGGTTCAATAAACAGGGACCGGGCATCAACGCTAACCCAGCAGCAGCAGACGTGATGGAACAGGAGGAGGCGCAGGAGGAGAAGGCCACGCTTTCAGGTGCAACTCAGGCCTTGCATGAGGACAAAAAAATGCGTGCGCAAAGCAATGCAATGAGTAGTTTTCAGGACACAATGGGCTATTCGGAGGAGCTATTCCCACCCCCACAATCTTCTACCTGTGAAAGGTCAATGGAACAGCCACAAATGTTATGCCCGGATTCACAACCTTTTTCTGTGGAAAATGCACCTCGCACTGAAATGCAAGGCGAGGCCGAGGATGAACATGACGTCAACAACTCAACATGACGCAAAATGGGGGCGGAACAGAAAGCTGCTTTCAATGTTTTGAAGGCCTTAATTGCCTCCAGTGGCCAGTTAGATGCATCATTCATCACACCCAAATCCCAGAGCAATGTGTGCAGGAATTTGAATCGCAGGAGGTGTACCGAGATCATCTGGACAAGTGACCAAGTGACCAAGTGACAAGTGACCAAGTGACAAGTGACAAAGTGAAAAGTGACAGTGACCAGTGACAAAGTGACAAAGTGACAAAATGACAAAGTGACAAAATGACAAAGTGACAAGTGACAAAGTGACAAAGTGACAAAATGACAAAGTGACAAAATGACAAAGTGACAAGTGACAAGTGACAAAGTGACAAAGTGACAAAATGACAAAGTGACAAAGTGACAAAGTGACCAGTGACAAAGTGACAAGTGAGAGGTTGTTCTGGGGAGCTCTACTCCACTGCACTCAGTCACATATGAGGAGAGGTCTCGTCGGGACTGCTGATCCTCCTCAGCTTGCTCAAAGCCTTGAGGGTTCCTGAAGATCCTCTGCTTGGAGTTCGCTGGGGTTCAGCTTGGTGTCGGGGTCGGCGGCGTCCTCCTCACTTCAAGTTCTCCAACGTGGCAGATCTTCTGTTGAAGGAAAAAAAAAAAACATTGTTTAAAGTCCAGTACCGGTTCTGAAGGACTCACCAAGAGATGCAGGATTGCTTCAATGTAGCGCACCATCACTCGCTGGGTGATGTCCCTCCCTACGCGCTGGAATTCTACGCTGCACATGCTAGCACGCTTTTGCGCAGTGCCGAGGCGCATTCCAGCAGCTAGCTACCAAGCTTCTGTGGATCTGATTGGGCCACCATGTTGGATCTCTGCCAAGTCCTCCAAAATTTTGAGCAATCCACGTTGCTTGTGACTGAGCACTGCAGTGACAACTCTACAGTCAGCATTACAATACCACTGCTGTGTTTACTGAAGAATTCAATGTTGAAGATGGAAACCGCTGGCATGATGCAAGTGGGGGATTCTGAAGATGAAAACGATCAGCGTGATGATACCAACATCAGGCAACCTGCCTCAGGAAACGCTGGTCCCAGCTATGACAAAGAACAGGACGAGGAACAGCTGGAGTTGGAGCAGGAATTGGATGCCCCCACTGCCGAGGGACAGAGCGGTGCACGTTGGACTTCCACAATTTAGCGGGAATGGACAGCAGAAGAGGAAGAAAGTGATGCTGGTGACGAATATGGTGCATCACAACAATCACAACGCTCACAAGAACATGAAGACAGAGGAGTCTGGCAGGACTCTCTGGCACACATGGCTCAATTCATTCTAGACTGCATTGAACGCGGCCCGCGCATTATTCACTATTCATTATTATTCATTATTCTGGAATCTGGACAACACCAATTACTGGGTTTATACCCAGTTTATACAAACACAATGTTAAAAAACTGATTGAAGAAAGTGTCCGACAGGTCAAAAATGGAACAATTCCAGAAGGCCCTTGAGGATGGAGACTTTAGAGAGGAGATTGACATCCTCCTACTTCTCTAGCCAGTTGTACGCCGACAGACTGACTTCAGCAAACCCAGGAGGACCAGGAGGGCAGCAAAGAACACAAGCTGCTGCTGCCTAGTGCCCAAAAGGGAATGGTATTGGCAGTGTCCTTGGAGTGGGAACATTTTCTGACACCCATGCAGCAGCCCACAGAACAGCAATCGGGCAATTCCACGTCCTCCAACACCAATCGCCTGGAATCTTCTCCAGGCGATTGGTGTTGGAGGACGTGGTCCAGGACTACAAGGTCCAGGACTACATGTCAGATGGCGTAGCTGTGTTGAACAATCCATCTGCAGACAGACGGTGAGTGTGACAGGCAGCACAGAAGGACCATGGCAACTCACTCATAGTACCACAGTTTGATAGTGCTGCCCAAAAAATTATATGGATCCGTGGACCCGGGCAGTACTGGGAAGTGGGAACGCAGATTTTAGTACCTAAACACACGATACAACATGTTTTCCGGGGTCGGACTCTGAGGCACATACAGATGGTCCCGATCATCATCCTCATCATTCAACTCTTCTCCTGAGTCTGAACCACCCACCACCTCTGCCACCCCAACATCCCCAGACACAGACCCCTCATCGTCCTCAACATTAACTTGGGATGCTGGCCTGAGCCCGACCTCCTCCTCCACATCAGGCCCCATCATCTCCTCAATGGCAGCCCTCAATAATCGCTCTGGCGCCGGACCGATGGACACAACGTTCTCCTCCGGGGAGGGCTGATGCTGACCACTGGCTGCTGGGGTGGATGTTATAGCTTGCGTGGGGCGTTGGCTGTTGCTGTTGTTGGGAGTGCTGCTCACAGCGGAGGTCTCTGAGGAACTCATGGTGAGCTCATATAGTGGTTGTGTACTGTTCCCAGCAGACACAGAGTGGCAGTAAACACAATGCTATATAGTGTGCTCGGTGAGCGGTGTACACAGAGTGGCAGTAAACACAATGCTATATAGTGTGGCTGAGCGAGCGGTGTACTACTGTTCCCAGCAGACACAGAGTGGCAGTACACACAATGCTATATAGTCTGGCTGAGCGGTGTAAACAGAGTGGCAGTACACACAATGCTATATAGTCTGGCTGAGCCGTGTACACAGAGTGTCAGTAAACAATGCTATATAGTCTGCCTGAGCCGTGTACACAGAGTGTCAGTAGAAAATGCTATATAGTCTGGCTGAGCCGTGTACACAGAGTGTCAGTAAACAATGCTATATATAGCGTGGTTGAGCGAGGTACACAGTGGCAGTACACACAATGCTATATAGTCTGGCTGAGCGGTGTACACAGAGTGGCAGTACACACAATGCTATATAGTCTGGCTGAGCCGTGTACACAGAGTGTCAGTAAACAATGCTATATAGTCTGGCTGAGCCGTGTACACAGAGTGTCAGTAAACAATGCTATATATAGCGTGGCTGAGCGAGGTACACAGTGGCAGTACACACAATGCTATATAGTCTGGCTGAGCGCTGTACACAGAGTGGCAGTACACACAATGCTATATAGTCTGGCTGAGCCGTGTACACAGAGTGTCAGTAAACAATGCTATATAGTCTGGCTGAGCCGTGTACACAGAGTGTCAGTAAACAATGCTATATATAGCGTGGCTGAGCGAGGTACACAGTGGCAGTACACACAATGCTATATAGTCTGGCTGAGCGGTGTACACAGAGTGGAAGTACACACAATGCTATATAGTCTGGCTGAGCCGTGTACACAGAGTGTCAGTAAACAATGCTATATAGTCTGGCTGAGCCGTGTACACAGAGTGTCAGTAAACAATGCTATATATAGCGTGGCTGAGCGAGGTACACAGTGGCAGTACACACAATGCTATATAGTCTGGCTGAGCGGTGTACACAGAGTGGAAGTACACACAATGCTATATAGTCTGGCTGAGCCGTGTACACAGAGTGTCAGTAAACAATGCTATATAGTCTGGCTGAGCCGTGTACACAGAGTGTCAGTAAACAATGCTATATAGTCTGGCTGAGCCGTGTACACAGAGTGGCAGTACACACAATGCTATATAGTCTGGCTGAGCGGTGTACACAGAGTGGAAGTACACACAATGCTATATAGTCTGGCTGAGCCGTGTACACAGAGTGTCAGTAAACAATGCTATATATAGCGTGGCTGAGCGAGGTACACAGTGGCAGTACACACAATGCTATATAGTCTGGCTGAGCGGTGTACACACAGTGGCAGTACACACAATGCTATATAGTCTGGCTTAGCCGTGTACACAGAGTGGCAGTAAACACAATGCTATATATAGCGTGGCTGAGCGAGGTACACGGTGGCAGTAAACAATGCTATATATAGTGTGGCTGAGCGAGCGGTGTACTACTGTTCCCAGCAGCGACACACAATGACTAAGGGGGACCCTGGCTAGCGTGGCTGGAGAGCGAACTACCCTGCCTGCCTACCCAAAGCTAAACCCACAGAGAAATGGCGGAGATATGACGTGGTTCGGGTATTTATTTACCCGAACCACGTGACCGTTCGGCCAATCAGAGCGCGTTCGGGCCCGAACCACGTGACCCGTTCGGCCAATCAGAGCGCGTTCGGGCCCGAACCACGTGACCCGTTCGGCCAATCACAGCGCTAGCCGAACGTTCGGGGAACGTTCGGCCATGCGCTCTTAGTTCGGCCATGCGGCCGAACGGTTTGGCCGAGCACCGTCAGGTGTTCGGCCGAACTCGAACATCACCCGAACAGGGTGATGTTCTGCAGAACTCGAACAGTGGTGAACACTGTTCGCCCAACACTACAAGAGAGAAGTTGGATGGCAAATTGGGACAGCTCTGGCCACAGGTCAAGCCTGCGCACCCAGTAGTCCAAGGGTTTATCATCGCTGCTCGCAGTGTCTACATCCACAGTTAAGGCCAGGTAGTCGGCTACCTGCCGGGCCAGGCGTTGGTGGAGGGTGGATCCGGAAGTGCTAAGACTAAAGAATGTCCACATGTCCGACATCACCATGAGATTGCTGGAGCGTCCTGTCCTTGCCTGCGTGGACATGGGAGGAGGAGGATTACTGGCAGTGGTACCTTTATTGTGTTGTGCTCTCACATCACCCTTAAACGCATTGTAAAGCATCATTGCCAGCTTTGTTCTGCAAGTGCTTCATCCTTTCCGCCTTCTGTTGAGTTGGTAACAGGTCCTCCACTTTGTGCCTGTACCGAAGGTCTAGTAGCATGGCCACCCAGTACAGGTCATTCCCCTTGAGTTTTTTAATATGGGGGTCCCTCAACAGGCTGGACAACATGAAAGAGGCCATCTGGACAAAGTCAGATCCAGACGTACTATTCATCTCCTCTTGCTCTTCCTGAGTGACGTTACGTAAGTCCTCTTCCTCCCCCCAGCTACGAACAATACCACGGGAACATGGAGAAGCACAAGCCCCCTGTGACGGCTGCTGCGGTTGTTCTTCTGCCGCTGCCTCTTCCTCCCCCACAGAAACACCTTCCTTATCATCCTCCGAGTCTGACTCCTCTTCTTCCCCATATGACTCCTCTTCTTCCTCCTCCTCCCTCCTCTGTGCTGCCGCAGGTGTTGAGGAAACATCTGGTTCGGATGAAAATTGCCCCCACGACTCCTCTTGCTGTAACTGTTCTTCATGCTCCTCCACAGCTTGATCCACCACTCTACGCACGGCACGCTCCAGGAAGTAAGCGTAGGGGATCAAGTCGCTGATGGTGCCTTCAGCGCAACTCACCAGGTTGGTCACCTCCTCAAACGGCCGCATGATCCTGCATGCATTTCGCATCAGTGTCCAGTTGTTGGGCCACAACATCCCCATCTTCCCAGATTGTGTCCTTCTGCTGTGATTGTACAGGTACTGGGTGACGGCTTTCTCCTGGTCTAGCAGGTGAGAGAACATGAGCAGGGTCGAATTCCAGCGAGTTGGGCTATCGCATATCAAGTGTCTCACTGGCAAGTTGTTTCTCCGCTGAATGTCCGCAAAGCGTGCCATGGCCGTGTAAGACCACCTGAAATGTCCACACAACTTCCTGGCCTGCTTCAGGACGTCTTCTAAGCCTGGGTACTTTGACACAAATCTTTGAACGACCAGATTCAGCACATGTGCCATGAAGGGTACATGTGTCAGCTTTCCCACATTCAAAGCGGAAAGGAGATTGCTGCCGTTGTCACACACCACGTTGCTGATCTCCAGCTGGTCCGGGGTCAGCCATTGCTCCACCTCTTTGTTAAGAGCAGCCAGGATAGCTGGTCCAGTTTGACTCTCCGCTTTGAGGCAAGACATGTCTAAAATGGCGTGACACCATTGTACCTGGCATGCAGCGCAGGCTCTGGGGAGATGGGGCTGTGTAGTTGGAGAGGAGGAGATAGCAGCACCACTAGAGTTGAACTGCCACTCAGCCAAGGAGGAGGAGGAGGATGACAGAAAAGAGGATGTAGCGGGAGGAGAAGGAGAGGAGGTGGCAGGAGGCCTGCCTGCAAGCTGTGGAGCTTCCACAAGTTGGTCCGCTGTGCAGCCACATACTCCCTGCTTGCCATCGTTCACCAGGTTGACCCAATGGGCTGTGTATGTAATATAGCGACCCTGCCTGTGCTTGGCAGACCAGGCATCTATGGTCAGGTGGACCCTTGACCCAATGCTCTTCGCCAGAGATGACACCACTTGCCTCTCAACTGCACGATACAGTTTGGGTATGGCCGTTTTTGAAAAATAATTGCGGCCTGGTATCTGTGAGAATCCGTGTGGCTGCCTGCGCAGGTAGGCAGCCTTTTGACCACTGTTCAGGTCTGCATTCTGCAGGTCTCTGCAAGAGAGACCTTTTGTCAGTTGTGCAGCTTGCTGCTGAGGAATTTGCATACGTTTGTCATGCAGATTGCCTAGCCACATCCCTTGTGGGCTTGCTCTATAAAGAGCTATGTTTCCCACAGTAAGTTGCTGGTCATAAGAGTTAGTTCCTGTGTAACACTCGCCTGGAGTGTCAGCCTTGCTCTTTGTTTGAAGATTAGCCTAGAGTAATTCCTGGAACTGCACTAGGCAGTTTCCCTAGTGCTGTTAGGATTGCATTATTTGTATTGCCTGTTCTGTCTGTCTGTGGGGTGCTAACCAGAGCAGCGGTTGTTGCTGGTAGGCCCTTCTGTTCTGTTGTTGCCTTACTTGGATCACACTCGCTCTGACGGAAAGAGCAGTGGATCGTATCTCTTACGTATTCCTGTTTCCATGTATCTGTCTTGTCTGCTACGAACGCTTGCTGGAGGCTCGGTGAGGTAACCGTTAAGCAAGCGCTCCCGTCCTCTGTTTTATGTTTGTCGGTGGTTAGTTAGGTGTGCTTGTCCCTGTTGTGCTTATCATGCAGGGTCCGCGCATAAAACGCGTGCACTGTTGTGAATGAGTGCGGTGTTCGCGTTTAGCTAGCGTTTGTTATTTTCCTTATCTCCTCATTGTATGATTTGCTGTGCCTTTGCTACTCTTGTGCTCTGCCTTGCTGTAGCCTTGTGTCACCTCTGGCAATCGCCTCTCCCGCGATTGCGTTCCTACTTCCTATCTGCTGTTGTGCATGCACCGTCGCGGGTTGGCGACTAGTTTGGTGCACACACATACAATCTGTCCCTTTGCTCACTCTCTTTCAGGGCTATCTTGCCCTGCATTTCTTCCCTTCGTGCAATTCCTGTCTGGCGTGTGTGGCAGGGCAGATGAGCTGTTCCTCTGCACTCCACAGCTCCCCCTGTCGACAGGAATTTCCCTCTACAGGTGCATTGCACCTTTTGCTGGGTTCCCGCAAATTATACTCTTGTGGAGGATTTCCGCAGTGTCAGCGCACGTCTTGTGCGCTGATCACGGAGAGAATTCCACAATCGTTACAGTATCTTCCACTGCGGTGTCCCAATGGCCACAAATTTACGGAAAGCCTCAGACTCCACCAGCTTGTATGGTAATAGCTGGCGAGCTAATAGTTCCGCCACGGTAGCTGTCAGACGCCGGGCAAGAGGGTGACTGGCAGAAATTGGCTTCTTCACTCAAAGACTTCCTTCACGGACACCTGGCTGCTGTGGGCAGAGGAGCAGGAACCGCTCAAGAGCAGAGGCGGTGTGGAGGAGGGTGACTGTGAAGGTGCAAGGGAGAAAGCGGCTGAAGATGCTGCACCTGAAGGAGAAAGAGGAGGCGGAGGGTGGCTTGTCTTTTGGGTGCTGCTTTTCCTCAGGTGTTCTTGCCATTGCTGTTTGTGCCTTTTCTCCAGGTGCCTTCGTAAGGCACTTGTCCCTACGTGAGAGTTGGCCTTTGCACGGCTCAATTTTTGGAGGCAGAGACAACAGATGGCTTTGCTCCGATCTGAGGCACACACGTTAAAAAATTTCCAAACTGCTGAGCCCCCCTGGGGTGATGGCACTATGGTGGCATCAGCAGCTGACGTCAAAGGGCATGATGGCTGGCTGTCCATAGCTGGCGATACATGGCGGCGGATACTGCCCCCAGCTGTTTCTGAGGACGAGCTCACTCTGCTTCTTTCATGGACTCATCTCCTCCTACTCCTCTCTGACTCCCCCTCTAAACTGTCCCCCTGGTCATCTCCTCTCCTCTATTGGGAACATACGTGGCATCCGAATAATCATCATCATAATCATCCTGCCCAGCTTTGCTTTCCTCAGACACCTCCACAACTGCACCAACACCAGGTACTTCATCATCCCCCTCCTCACACGTTCCGTCCATACTATCTCCACCTAACTCAGACGTATGAGGTGGTGTAACTTGCTTAGCGCCTTCATCTTGTTGTAGCAGTATTGGCTGTGAGTCAGTGATTTCCCCACCAAATAACTCCTGCAAAGTGTCAAATGCAGTGGATGTGGTGCTTGTAGTAGCGCTGGTGGCTGTGGGAGATGAGGTTTTCTGTGTTAAATAGTCAAGCACGTCCTGACAATCTTTGGAAGTGATGGCACGTGCCTTCATCTGAGCACTGTACTTTGGGCCAGGGCCACATGAAATCACATCAACACGACCTCACACAGACCTGCCGGTGTCAGGTGGCCTTCCTCTGGGTCTGCCTCTACCTCTTCCTCTACCTGGTTTGTCCATTTTGTCCATCTCGGGGGGATGCTAGGTATATGCAGTGAGGTGGGTTCACTCAACACAAAAGGTAGGTATATGCAGTGAGGTGGGTTCACTCAACAGAACAGCTAGGTAGATGCAGTGAGGTGGGTTCACTCAATATAAAAGGTAGGTGGATGCAGTGAGGTGGGTTTACTCAACACAACAGCTAGGTATATGCAGTGAGGTGGGTTCACTGAACACAAAAGGTAGGTAGATGCAGTGAGGTGGGTTCACTCAACACAACAGCTAGGTAGATGCAGTGAGGTGGGTTCACTGAACACAAAGGTAGGTATATGCAGTGAGATGGGTTCACTCAACACAACAGCTAGGTATATGCAGTGAGGTAGGTTCACTCAACACAAAGGTAGTTATATGCAGTGAGGTGGGTTCACTGAACACAAAGGTAGGTATATGCAGTGAGGTGGGTTCACTCAACACAACAGCTAGGTAGATGCAGTGAGGTGAGTTCACTCAACACAAAAGGTAGTTATATGCAGTGAGGTGGGTTCACTGAACACAAAGGTAGGTAGATGCAGTGAGGTGGGTTCACTCAACACAAAAGGTAGGTAGATGCAGTGAGGTGGGTTCACTCAACACAACAGGCATAGGTATATACAGTACTGGGTATTAAATGTGCACCTGTGTCACACAGGTAGTCACTGAATGTGCTGGGCTGCTGGCAGTGGCACACACACAGTATGAATTATCAAGGCTGTCTATGCAACACAAGTGTCAGTGGGACACACAGAAGAAAAAAAATAGATCACAAGAACAGGATTAGCTCTGAAAAGAGCTGTTGAGGGGTGCTATTACAGCAATAATATCCACCTAGGAGCAAGCTAACAAGCCAAGAGCCTAACTAATCTTTCCTTAGGAGAAGCAATCTGCAGCAGCTCGCCAAACTCTGACTATTGCAGGCACACGAGTGAGTGTAATGGCCGGTGGAGCCTGCCTTATGTAAGGGGGGGAGTGGCTCCAGGGCTGAGTGTAGCCTGATTGGCTACAATGTGCCTGCTGACTGTGATGTACAGGGTCAAAGTTGACCCTAATGGAGCATTATGGGGCAAATCAAACTTCCGTGAAAGTTCGCCTTCACCGGCGAAGGCGAACCACCCAAAGTTTGACGGGAACCATTTGCCGGCGAACCGTTTGGGCCATCTCTAGACATCATTACTTACCTACAGGGTCTCCCCACATCTGTATGGGATGTGCTATCTTCTCCCCCCTGACCGGATGCAAGTAAGTCTCTGTACTCGTATACATGGACTATATCTCCCAGGATGCATTGTTGTGCGTGTGCACAACACTGCTGGCAAGATACAAATTGCTATGGCTGGTCAGGTGGAGAAGATAGCGCATCCCATACAAAAGGGTGAGACAGAGTAGCAGCACCCTGTAGCTAAGTAAAGATGTCCCTTCACAACGGCACACTCACTATTGTGTGGTGCTTGGTTCTCTTTAAACATGTCATGTGTCTACTATAGACTAAACATAAGTTGTAATTACATTTGTATTGCATTTGTGCTGTATTTGTTATTATTTTCTTTAATAACATACACAACTTCATTCTTAACAACAATGTATACCTTCAGCTGTTACTGCTGTGAATTTGTACAAGAAAAAAATCTGAATTTAAGTGTGAAGAGCAAAATATAAATGTAATTTGATGTTTAATCTTCTACTGATTTCCCTGAAATGTCATTAAACATGGGGAAATTATACCTAAAAGAAAAGTATAGTCAGTAAGAATAACTTTAATGTAACCTAATTATATCTAATTATCATAAAATGCATTATAGTGTAAACCAGATGCTCAGTTATTTTCTAGAATGCATTTTATTCTCTACTTAATTATGTGGAATTAGATATTTCCCCCTTAAAGTGATAATTTACTTACGCATTAAACATCTATTCATCATATTTAGAAGCACTTGTTTGTGAAGCAACTCAGAACACATGTGAAAACATATAATGCATTTTAATTACATAGCACATCAGGGCTGCTCAGACATATGTTAATGATGTTAGAGGTGTTTTGCCCTGCACTCTGAGTTCTACAGGAAAATATTTTCTTTTAGAATAAAATATAGCAATGGTAAATTCCATGTACTAAATATGTTTAGATTGATGCTAATGTTTTTTTTTAATAAACAAACAAGTATTTTTTTTTCTCAATGCAATATGTGTTGCTATGACTCCTGTTCATATTATGCATAGGTCTTCTTGTTTTCATTGCATTCTATATCTCTCAGGTGAATGTATTTTGTTACAGTAATTTAAAACGAGCTTGAGGAAAAAAATAATTATACAAAAGCTGAAAGATGCAAAACAATGATTTTCCCACATCAGGTGCCATATTTTTTGAATACTACAAATGTACCCTTTTAACAGTTACATCAATTAAAGTAAATACAGCACACGTTAGTAAAGTATGGTTACAGTACAGATCTATAGTGTAAGTTCCAGACAGCTTGACATATGGGCAAATTTAACAGAGATAGACACACTTGCTAAGACACAATCCCCATTTTGTTCTTTCTTTAAGAAAAATGTATGCTCACTACACAGCCCCTGCCCTGCTCATCCCTTCCTCCCTCTGATACAGAAATCCAATGCTATGCTGTGCAGTGTTCCCCTCCTGTCCTCTCTCTCCCTCCTCCCATGTAGGATTCAAGCAGCTGCAGGTACTCACTATCTGTGACACTTTCTGACTACATTACACTTCTGTGTTGTAAGGGTTGTCACTTGATGATATCATCAAAAGGGGGCCCTTAAAGATACAGGAAAATGCCATCACTATACTGTAGATGTCAATGCTGTCAAGGGGACTAAGGGTCAGTGACTGCTGCTGCACTGCTTGAATCTTTATATGGGAGGGAGGGGACAGGAAGGGAACACTGCACAGTGCAGCATCTGTCGCCAGTGGGACACCTGGGTTAGTGATATGCCATTAATAAGCAGGGTCCTTATGGAGCAGCAGGGGAGGGTCTGGCAGTGCAGGGGCCCATGCAGAGGTCGGGGGCCCTGGGGAAATTGCCCCCCTTGCCTCTATTTCAGCACCTGCCCTGAACAGCAGTAGTGTGCACATAGCTCTTGGTGTCAGTGGGCTGTGGAGTGTCACACACACAAAAAAAAAGACACAGTTGGCCAATCTGCTAGCCCTCCAAAAGGGCTGTTTGGAGTACTTTCACAGCTATTGAGGAACAAGGACACAGGCCTAGCTAATACTTTCCCTACCTACCTACCTGCAGCAAGTCTGACCCTGCTCTCACTAACAGTCAGCAGCCAGTAGAGAATTGATCCAATATGGCCAACACAACTGCTTTTTGATAGGGTGGGGTCCAGGAAGGGGTGCTAGCTGATTGGCTGCCATGTGTCTGCTGACTGTGAGGTAAGGGGTCAAAGTTTAGTCCAATGATGATGTATAAGGGGCAAATCGAACACGTCAAATGTGCGCTGTTCGCTGCAAATGCAAACAGGGAATGTTCACAGAGTACTGCACGCCGGCGAACTGTTCGAGCCATCTCTAACGCATCATATTGCTAATTCATACAAGGCAAGCTCAAACTGATGAATGTCTTATCTTACTTGGGTATTTGGGATCACACAAGTGATGCTTATTAGGCAACACCCCCCCACCCTCCTCCAAGTATTCAGTGACTCCCATCTGAGCTATGGCTAGTTCATGTCACCTTACTGAAACTGGAGAAACCAGTCCTGGTATGATAGGAGAAACACGTGCAGGCACCCAGTGGGCACCACCGTGTGGGTCACTGTCTCCTTTGAGTATGTAAAGCTTGTAAGAGGAAAACAAAAATTGCTGATGGCTCAGCAATGTCTCAGCAAGCCTTAGAGGCTGTGAAGAGATGAATCAGTGCCAACCCCAGCCAGAGGCTGCCAAAATTTTCAATCCTGAGGAATGCCATCCAGTACATAGAGAGGCTGCAGAGTTCCCACCCCATCTCAGATACAGCACAATGCCCCCCCCCCATATATTTCCCCTGCGCCCAACAAAATCCATGCCACCTTGCTTACATTTTCATTGTTGGTTGATGCATTTTCCATGATCACTTCATGGCAGTACTGATAAAGGCAAAGGACATGTGAATTAACAGCTGTGTTTTGTGAACCAGCTCAGAGCTGTGTAGTGGCATGGCTACAGTTCACAACCAGTGTTTCTGACAAGGCTTTGAACTATGCAAAGCTGATACAGCTCTAAGCATGTTTACTATGCACCGCTCTAGATTGTAAGCTTACGAGGGTAGGGACTTCCTCCTACTGTTTCTTAGTTTGCTGTAATTTACCACATGAATGTGTAGCAATTTTGGTGATCTCTAAATTTGCACATTAACTATGTATGCATTTGTACTTGTATTACTGGATGGCATGACTGTGTACAGTGTTGTGAACTTCTCATGTACATATGTTCTTAGAATACTGGTTTTGTACTATTTACAGCCCTACAAAAGATCCCAGCACTATATAAATAGAAAAATATTAATAATAATAACAGCTGCCGATGTTCAAATTAATCGGTACACTCACATGTCCTTTGCATTTGGCAGGGCTGCTGCAGGGAGTTTGAGGAAAGTGCACTGACCACCAATGTTGAATACAGTGTGGTCTTCCAGTAGCAATGGTGGCTCTGGGTAGTGTTGGGCGAACACCTGGATGTTCGGGTTCGGGCCGAACAGGCCGAACATGGGCCAGATGTTCGGCATGTTCGGCCCGAACGCCGAACTCAATGGAAGTCAATGGGACCCCCGAACATGGGGGCCCTATGGGGTCGCAGGCATAAGGGGGGAGCATGCCCCGGTCGCGGGGGGGTCAGAAATTCCCCCCACCCCCTCCGCTAGCGCTCCCCCCTCTGCCCGCTTCCCCATAAAAAAAGTTATAGTACCTGGTGCCTGGTGGCTGGCAGTGGAGTGAGGAGGAGGAGGAGGAGTCCGAGTAGCAGAGTGGCGTTGAGGCCGGGCAGCGGGCGGTTCAGCGCTAGTACCCTTGTGGTACTTCCGCCCTTTCTCTGACCTCACGTCCTCTGCATACGAGGGTACGCATCACGCGTACCCTCGTATGCGTCATCACGCAGAGGACGTGAGGTCAGAGAAAGGGCGGAAGTACCACAAGGTACTAGCGCTGAACCGCCCGAACCGCCCGCTGCCCGGCCTCAACGCCACTCTGCTACTCGGACTCCTCCTCCTCCTCCTCCTCACTCCACTGCCAGCCACCAGGCACCAGGTACTATAACTTTTTTTATGGGGAAGCGGGCAGAGGGGGGAGTGCTAGCGGAGGGGGTGGGGGGAATTTCCGACCCCCCCCGCGACCGGGGCATGCTCCCCCCTTATGCCTGCGACCCCATAGGGGGGCAGTATTCGGCCGAACAGGGCCCTGTTCGGCCATGTTCGACAATGCATTCAACAGTTCGGGCGAACCCCGAACAGTTTGGCCGAACACCACCAGGTGTTTGGCCGAACTCGAACATCACCCGAACAGGGTGATGTTCTGCAGAACCCGAACAGTGGCGAACACTGTTCGCCCAACACTAGCTCTGGGCCTGGTAAGGGAGGAAGGAACTGACAGCAGCAGCCAACAATGGAGGCTATGGATGCTAATGCTTTTGACAAACATCAATCCAGCAGGAGTAGCGCTCCAATCCACATGTCTTCCGAGACCAGGGATCACCTTGTGGAAAGAATATATTGCACACAGTGCATGAATCTGCCACAAATCACCAATGTGGCCATTGCAACACAAACAGGATAGTGCCCATACCAGGAAACACTGATAAAGAGGACACCGCTCCCCTCCCCCAGTGGGTTACACTCACCGTGTACCCACTTATACTATGCACATTAGCCCTACTTAGACCTTAAATCCAATAACAGATAGCTTTAAAGCACAATGTGATATATCTCCATAGTGTAAAAATGTAACACGTATTGCCATACAATCCAAAATATGTGCCCACACAATGTGTGAGTAGTAGTTAGGCTTATCTAAATGGAGCGTCAGCATCTGCCGTGGTTGGACTCCACTGCACGCCTCCAGCCATCTTTACTATATCCACTACTCATCCTTCCAGGTCTCCCAGCCTCCACATGTTTCCAAACTCCTCCCGGATGGAGTATGGAGACACGTGGACGCTGGGAGTCCTAGAAGGAAAACGTGGATACTGGAAGACATGGAAGTAGGAGTAGTGGACACAACGAAGATGAATAAAGAGGCAGGACAGGAGTGGATTCATGCATACTGTACAAGTCTCATGCAGGCAGTAACACTATGCCATGTGCTACATGTGAACTTCAGGTCACTCAAGTGAAAAAAAATAGGCTTGGAAATGCTGGATCATGGAGAGTGCATTTAATTACATTCTTCAAAATATTTGGTGCAGAGGACAGGGACAAATGTTGCTGCACTCCTGGGAAGTGCTTGTGGTGTACCAGGGTGCCAAAACACCCAGTTTGAGAACCCTAACTTTATATTCAGTTGTGAATATAGAGTAGAGATCCAAGGTTGGCACCAAATGCACTGGCAGGGAATACTAGCGGCCTTGAGTGGTTTACTCACCGTAGGTCCGGCACAATACAATTTCCAAGCAAAGACAGTACACTAATCCACACTTAACTTAAGCAATTTATTCCCTTGTGACAACACACACAAAGTGGATACTCTTTGTTTCCTCTGCTGAAGCAGGTGAGCACACAAAATAATTGTTAGGCCAATGCCTGTTTAATCCTTATAGTGTTGGACTCTGTAGGTGTTGTCACTAATGAATAAATCACCTGAGTGTGCCCTGCATTTACTTCTCTTGGAAATTATATTCAGGGGGGCAATGTAAGTTTAAACAAAACATAAAAACAGTTTTAGAGTATCTGAACTCATGCTACCAGCTAGAAATGTGATCCACACTGGGTGGCATTGCTGATGCAGTCTACTCAGCTCATGCTAACAGAGCCCACTGCCTCCTCCTGCTGGTGTCGCCTTTCAGTACGCCATTAACACAACTGGGATTTACACTTCTGGGTGGGATTGCTGAAGCAACTTACCCAGCTCATGCTGCCACTGCCAGATAGCAATGCCATCCATTCTCCATCTCAGGGACCACTGCCCCACCTCCTTCTGATGCTGCTGCTTTTCAGTACTCCATTGTTGCAACTTGTATGTAAACTTGTGCATGGCATGGCTGATGCACTTCACCTAGCTTACATTTCCATCTTGCAATATGATCCATACACCATCTCAGGGCTTGCCACCTCCTCCTCCTGCTGCCGCCACGTTTCAGTACTCCTTTGACACAATTTGTATGTACACTTCTTGGTGGCATTGCTTATGCATTTCACCCAGATCATGCTGCAAGCTAGAAATGCAGTCCATGCTCCAGCTCAAGGTCCACCACCTTGTCCCCCTGCTGACACCTTTCGGTACTCCAGTGATGCTACTTGTATGTACTCTTCTGGGTGGCATTGCTGATGCACCTCTCCCAACTCATGCTACCAGCTAGCAAGGGGGCCTCCTGGTGAGAGATGATTATATGCCACACGTTGCTACTGATCTCGCTAACCTATGCTCCATCTCAGGTCCTCCACTCTTGTGTCTAATGTCACCAGGCTTCTTCTAGACACCTACATGGGGAGCATTCATCAGAATGTCATCCAGTTCATGATATCAGCTAGAAAAAAATGGTCTCTTGCTGTTTTGATGGCAGAGCTTGCTGCTAGTGGGCTGAAATGAAACGTAGCACCACCATCAATCTCAGGTCCCACTTCTGTGGCCTAATGTTTCCACTGCCTTCTGTAAGCTGTTCATCATGCAAAATTCCTATTTGCCAGCTGTCACTTTAACTGCCATTTTCTGAAAAAACACAAAGTGTTCTGGAAAATGTTTTTACCTTTTTGCCACAATCCTCCTACACATTTTTAGCAATTTGTTGGTTCTAAATTATATAGGGGCTTTGACATTTACCTTTAAAGTCTTCCTATTGACTTTAATGGGATTTGCAAATTCATTAATTAATTTGATTCATTCATTTCTGATACCATCCTGTTGGGACAGCAGTAGCAACTTATATGTTTTTTTTTATATATATATTTTCCTGGTACACATTACTGTTATTCTTTTCCATTATCATCTTTGTTCACAAATATTTCAAGTAATTATATTAGTACTTTAAAAAAATTAAGTGTTACTGTAATTTTCAATGCATTTTTAAAAAATGAAATTATGATTCTAAAATCTACCACAAGTGCTCTCAGATGTAATTATGGCATTGTCAGTAAAAAAAAAAATCAGAACAAGTTGATTTTAAAAGTAATGTGTGTGCTAAGGATTATATTACAAGCATTTAAATTGCTGTTCACTATGCTAAAAGAAAAAAAAAATATTACTATCTCTAAGGATGCAGAATGGGCTTTCAACATCTTATATCTTAAGTAAACATTATATAAATGTGGTAAATGTAATTTTTTGCACTGTATGTGTTCCATCTGCTAGGGTAATAATCAAGGGTTCTTTATCAAATTTAGAATCAAACTGCTAATGGAACCAAGCAGGGGTGCCCCTTGCCTCTGTTACTGTTCATTCTCATAATTGAACTATTATTACAGAAAATTAGAGATGATGTAAGTATATCTGGTATAGAATGTAGGAATTATACTCATAAAACTGCAGCTTTTGTTAATGATATTTTGGTTTTTATAACAAACCTTAGAAAATTCCAAACGTAATAACTTGTTAAACAATTTTAATCAGTGATTACACTATAACATAAATTATTCTCTAGAGATGTAAAGTAAAAAATAAAATAATGGTCAACTTTACTTTCAAAAAGGTTAATTAACCAATAGCATTTGGAACATACTTTTTTTAAACAATTGAAATCAATGAAATACTTTGAATTGTATCCACTCACCAATGTGAAAATACATTTATGTAATGAAATAGACAATTTCATTCATCCCACGGCGCCTCCTACACTGTGTTCCAAGCCGCGGTCACTTGACTACAAACACTTCCTCCTTCCGGGTTGAAGGAGAAAGTGGCTTGGAATGCAGCGTCGGAGGCGCCATGGGACGGATAAAAGAAGACACATGCTGGGTACGTTTAACCCCCCTTTACACACCCGCTCAGCTGCATTAATTAGGAGGATGAAATCCGAATGAAACACATTTGGATTTTATCCATTTTTAATCCGTTGCTCATCCCTGTTAGCCAGTCCAGCAACTTTACCCTCAGTTTCTTTAGCAAGACCATGGTCATCTTGGAAGTGTGTCTGGGGTCATTATCATGTTAATATTCTGCCTTGCAGCCCAGTTACTGAATGGAGGGGATGTTCTGCTTCAGTATGTCACAGTAAATGTTGGCAATGGCATTCATGGTTCCCTCAGTAAAATGTAGCTTCCCAGTGTTGGCATCCACCTACTAGTAATACACCCCATTCAATTGTCCTGGGTGCCTCTAATTGTTTGTATACAAAATCATGGCTTTGGATGCATTTTTTTATAATTTATAACGTGTCTCACTGCATTTTTATCAATTAGACTGGCATTATTTTTTAAGTGGTGCATGGTCATTGCACAATGAAAACTACAGACTGATTTCCCAACATTAAATATCCTTTCCTATAATCAGTATTACCTTTTGTATTATGAGCTCTGAAAAAAGGTAAAAATAGCCAAGTACTAAGCATCATTTGTAATGTAAAGGGTCAATCACAAAGGAATGTTCTCTGAAGTAAATCTGAAGTGCAAATAAATTAATGAGATCATTAATTGTATGTGTAGTACAGATAACAAATAGAACATTATCAGCAAAGAAAAAAGTCTCATGTTATTTTCCAGTACAGGAATAGTTAAGGTGGCCATATATCAGGCGACTTGGTGGATGTTTAACCATTCAATTTCATTATTATAATCAAATCGAATGAAAATCAGTGCCGCCAAGAGCATGCCCCAACCAACAATGCATCCAACTTCAGGACAAAATGAGTTGCATGTATCGATCAGACATGCTACAAGATGTAGGGCTGGCACGCATGCTCGATCGGGTGCTCGGCGGAAAAGGTGTGAGATATCGGGATGAGCAACTAAACCCCCTGGCATTGTCCCCCCAATGTAAAATGTGTCCCCCTGGTGCCTAGTGCAGTATAATTTACTTGTCGTTTTTGCCCCTGGCTCTGGGCTCTATCCGTAATCCACATACACGCGCCCCGTGTCGTTGCTGGTGTAACGTGGCTGTGTGTCATATTTTCTTCTGCTGTTATTTTATTCAGTTGTCCTGTCATTTCTCTTCAAAAATATTTTAACTGTTCCTCCCCATGTCTGTGCCCATCACATAGCTGATGCCATTTCTAGAAATGACTAAGCCACCTATGTTTAGATGGATGTCTTGGGTAGAATAAGACAGGGAATTGCAGCTTGCTTCATATGTGTCTGAAAGGTTTTTCCGTCCACAGGACCTGTGGATTCTAATACTGTACCATTTCAGATCTACAACAAGAAAAATAACTTCAGTTTTGCTTGCATTTGATAGTTGTTTTTTTTTTTTGCTTATGATATATACAAATAAATCCTCCTATAGCTCTCTCTATTTTTTTAACACCAAATAAATGGGTAGTTTCATCTAACCTACTCTTTCTAATTAGGGTGTGTTTTTTCCTCCAGTTGCCACTATCAAAATGATTTCATATTTGTAGATTAGAATTTGGAATTTCAACCCATGCACATCTTGGAAAGTGTATTGTCTTTAGGATTTTTCCTGTATCTCCAGGGTCCTGGATCAGATCCAACGCATTATCTGTAAGGGCTCTGTTTGATGAGTCATAAGCTTCTTCTGCTACTAATTATGTAATATCCCTCAGTGATTTTACTATACACTTCTAAATAGTGAGAATGCTGTGGCCCATTTGTAATTCACTTTTTTTATCTTAGGTGACATTTTTTTTTATTTTCTTTCGCAATTACAAAAAGTTAGAAAAGTAGTAGAAAAGGTACAATTTAATTACTTTTGTGTATTTTCCTGCTTGATGGGGGTTTAAAAGAAATTTTATTGACAAGGTGTGAAAATATCAACTTGGAGATAAGTAAGTGTAACGATTGGTGTCAGCCCACAGAGAGAATCTGATTGTTGGTGATCTGCAGAATCGCCAAGAATACAGATATACCCGATTATGAATGATCTGCAGAATCATCAATAATGCGAGTATGAACTAACCTCTGGACGCCTAAAGTGTGAGTGCTTGGTGCAACAGTAACAAATTAGGAATTCCTGAGGAGCAGGAGTCCCAGGAACACAAATGATTCACAGACACTACTGCAGGCAAGGATCAATAGACAATAAGATCCTAATCTGCAAAGTAATGAGATCACCAGGTGGAATGAGGTGATCAACTATGCTGCTACCGAGAGTCCCCAAGGCTAGGAGACCTCGGTTTAAGGCTGAACACACCAAGATGGGAATGGGTGATTCAGACCTTAATGCAGCGTCGTATTTCCGAGGAGCGGAAAAACTGGAACCCCTCAGGCTAGATACCTAGACTGAGGGTAGCGTAGTCAGACAGGCAGGTTCAGCAACTCACGGACAGAGACAGTACAGAATCGAGAGACATGATCAATGTGTAGAGCAATTGGTAATAGTTCGGCAACGAGATCAGAAAGGCAAGGTACAGAATCAGAAGACTAGAGCGTAGTCAGGCAAGCAAGAGGTCATAACAGATAAACAATGTAATTAGTACTTTAAGCTATCAAGAAACTGACTCAGTGTGGATTCCCAGCTCCTGCCGGTTCTGGCACACTGTTGGATCTAGCTAAGGTCTGAGAGCTAGCACATATAGTATTCGCAACAGCAGACAGGGAATGACTGGCATACAGGTCCTATATGTACTGGAAGAGCTCCTCAGCTCCGCCCCAGTCATTCATCCAATCAGAAGAGTGGAAGGAGTCAGCTGACCGGCTTGGTCAGCTGACAGCCCTTCTACTAGCATAAAGGTCCTGTCGCTTGGCCCGCGCGCGTGTAAGCCTCAGCCTCTGAGTGACAGAGAGACTGTGTGCAGTATCCGTGTTGGCAAGAAGATTAGTAGATGCTGGCTGAGTAGTGGAAACCGCTGCCATGCCGCCGGCCGCGGCGGCGGTGTCCCTGCTGCCCTGAGGCAAGATGTCACAAACTGACTGTGTGGTGGAAACCGCCAGCTGAGCCGCAGAAACCGCCGCCCTGCTACTGCTTGCGGCAGCGGTAACTCTGCTAACCTTCACAGTAAGGAGAAAAAATGAATTGCGTATGGGCCACGTGGCCATATGCAATTCACTTTTTCTCCTGAGTTTTCTCCTAGGAGAACATTTTTCATCTTAAATTTAAAATAACTTTTGAGAACACAATGGAAAAAGTACCAAAAACTAGATGAAAAGTACTGTCAAAATTATGTTTAGTATTTGTTTGCTTGTTGGTGGCTTAAAAGGAATTTAATGTACAAGGTGTGAGAAAGAATATCACCTAGGAGAAAACTTAGGAAAAAAGATGAATTGCATATGGGCTATTATGTCTTAGAGCAAATGTCCTTGTTCAAAAAATAACATAAAAAATGAAAAACAAAAGTTAAGCTATGTACACAGATGCGATAACTGTTGGCTGAAATGGCCGGTAACAACCACTTCAGCCAATGATCGTTATATGTGTACGGCGGATGCCAATCAATATTGCTCCATCCCGTTGGATCCTTAACAACCCCTGATGCCTGAACATTACCGACCGATGTGCTATTTTCAACCCCAGTTGGCCAATTGAAGCAACTGTAGAAGAAGTCATCCATAGTTTTAAAAGTGTCAAATACATTTTAAGGAAAGATGTGAAATTTGTTTGGGTTTGTTTTGTTCTTAATCAGCCACAAACATAACAATGTTTCAGCTTCATTTCAGTAATGGAAAACTTTTTTTTACTACATAATAGCTCACATGTATGCGAAACCTCAATATTTAGTCTGCTATGTGCAGAATAAAAAAAAATGTGCTTTTAATGAAGTCACATTCACGTAGTAGCATAGCGATAGACATTGCAACATAATAAAAAAGAAAATAGAATATGCCATAAACTTGTATGGTTTATGTTGATACTTTAGATCCTATGGCTACTGTATTTCTTACCGGTTAAAAAAATATATGACAAGCAGAGAATGCATCTCTTCTCATTTGTGAGCACAGCCAACTGTAGCAATGCTATTTGCTACTAGACTTCATTATGGAAATGTATAAAAAAGACAGCCACGGGCAAGGAAAAACACACGCATTACATCGCTGAGATGTTTTCCCTTAGTTAAGAATGATTGAATAAAAAAATTAAAAAGTAAAAAAAGGCTCCAGAGCCAACCATGTATTATAGTAATCAGCTGTAATGAAATTTGCTCCTGCAATGTTCCTTTTTTAAAATCCAGATGTGGGAAATATAATTTAAACTATCAACAATGCCAAGGTGTGCACACCATTTGACACCACTGCTAGAGGGTGGAGTGGTGTAGCCCCATTTAAATACTTGCCAACTGCTCCACGCCAATGGGCATGAATGCGGCGGCAGCCTCAGGACAGTTCCATGCCACTTAGCGTGAACGGCCTTCTATGGGGCTAGCAGGAGATCTATATACTGCACTGTAAAAGATAGCGGAATAGCTGCTGCATGCTCTGACGGCGTGGCGGCTGTTTCCGCGTCTAGTCCGGCGGTTTATGCGCGGCGACATGTGTCTGATCTAGTGCAGCCTTCATGTGCACATAGGCTGAGGAATACTCGCGCGCGCGGAGAGGCAGAAGCTTTATGGGAAACAGAAAGGGATCAGCTGACTCCCTTGGTCAGCTGATCCTAGGATGCATGCGGATTGGCTGGAAGGGACTGGGCGGCGCTGATCAGCGCTGCACTATATAACCACTCTTCCCTCAGTCTCACGTTGTCTGCCGTTGCAAATGCTTATGTGTTAGCACACAGACCTCAGTCAGATCCTACAGTGTGTTAGTACCAGGACGGACCTGGGAAATCACACTGAGCTAGATTCTCTCGCTTTGTCATGCTATGTTATGCTATAGACTAGTTCCAGGGTGTTGTGACTACGGACCTCACACCCAAGCTTAGGAAACTGTCTCAATGCTATGTTATGCTATAGACTAGTTCCAGGGTGTTGTGACTACGGACCTCACACCCAAACTTAGGAAACTGTCTCAATGCTATGTTATGCTATAGACTAGTTCCAGGGTGTTGTGACTACGGACCTCACACCCAAGCTTAGGAAACTGTCTCAATGCTATGTTATGCTATAGACTAGTTCCAGGGTGTTGTGACTACGGACCTCACACCCAAGCTTAGGCAACTGTCTCAATGTTATGTTATGTATGCTAGTTCTAGGGTGCTGTAACTACTTTCCTCACACCCAAGACTAGCACTGTGTGTCTTTACTACTTTAGCTCGCCACTAGGGTGAAGAGAGGCAGGATCTCTCATCCAGTAGGGCAAGTTGGTTCATTTAGCAGCAGGGCTTCCTGCAACCTAGCCCAGGCCCCTCTCCTAGGGAGCCTTTGGGCTTATAGGGATTCACCCACAGTCCGGGGTGAATTCCCTTCATCTTCTGACCTCCAGTTCCTCTGGTGGTTCTCACTCAAAGTGTTACTGTTACACCAAACGCTCACATAGCTATAGGTGTTCAGAGGTTAGCAATATATCTGATTATCGGTGATACTTCAGATCATCAATTATCGGGTATATATCTGCATTCTTGGTGATACTGTAGATCACCAATAATCAGATTCTCTCTGCGTGCCGACACCGTTCATTACAGAATGGCAGACCAAAACAATCTGGACACACTTGACAGTCGTCTGCTTGCACTCACCACCTCGGTGGAGAATTGTATCAGCGTGCTGGATAGTCATCAGACCCAGATCAATGCCTTGTCTGGGTCTATACAAGCCCTTCAGACGACTGTTAATACAGTGCGATCCCCTCTTGTTACAGACTTACGTATGCCGGTGCCAGAGAAATTTTCTGGTCATGGATCTGACTTTCGAAACTTTAAAAATTGAGTGTTATCTTACTTTGAGTTGAGACCTAATACTTCAGGTACTGCCGCACAGTGAATTATCTTTAACACTAAAACACTGTTGACTGGGGATTCCCAGACCTGGGCATATGGCCTTCAACCAGGGGATGGGGCCCTGACCTCTGTGGAGGAATTCTTTAAAGCAATGGCTATAATTTACGATGATGCGGACTTTGCCTCGACCGCTAAGCGGAAGCTCAAGATGTTGCGGCAAGGCAAAGATTCAGTGGAGACTTATGCAGCGGAATTCAGGAAGTGGGCGGTGTCAGCTAGATGGGGCTCATTTGCATTGTTAGATTGTTTCTTGTCAGGATTATCAGATGCAGTGTCTAATCTGATGCTGGGATATCCTGAGCCTAAAACTATTGATGAAGCCATTTCTCTAGCGATCAGAGTGGACCGTCGCCTACGGTACCAGAGACAAAGTCGGGGTAGGAGTAGTGTGAGATACGTTACCTATGCTTCTCCTCCACCTACGTCACCCCCTCCTGAACCCATGCAGATTGGACGGTCAAAATTGTCCCGAGTTGAGCAGAGTCGTAGAAAAGCTCAACAGCTCTGCATGTACTGTGCAGAGGAGGGGCATAAAGCGCAGGACTGTCCCAAAAAGTCGGGAAACGCTGCCGCCTAGGTGTGGTCAGAGGTAACACCCTAGGCGCGCAGAATTTACCTCTTAAAGACGATAGACTGCTCCTCCCATGCACCATTTCATGGAAGGACCAGACAGTTCCTACTGAAGCCTTTGTCGACTCTGGCTTGGCCGCCAATTTTATTGACTATGATTTTGCTAGAAACTTGGGAATACCTATTGTTCCATTAAGTCATAAGGTGTTGGTTACTGCGGTGGATGACTCTCCTCTGCAGAGTAAATACCCTCTGTCCCAGACTCCAGAGTTGGGGGTCACCATAGGGGTTTTACATAAGGAGAGTCTGCAGTTTTTTGTGTTACGGATGGCAACTTCCACCATTATCCTTGGTCTGCCATGGTTACGGCTTCATGCCCCTCAGATTGATTGGGCCTCTGGTCAGCTAATGAGCTGGTCTACCCGCTGCTCTCATCATTGTTTGGCAAAGGTAACCATGGGTAACACCAGTATTCAGGTGGAAGGTTTGCCAGAGCAGTATAAAGATTTTGCTGATGTCTTTTGTCCTAAATCAGCAGACAGATTGCCCCATCGTCCCTTTGATTGTCCAATTGAATTAAGATCTGGTTGTACGCCCCTAGGGGTCACCTTTATAACTTTTCCGGGCCAGAGAAGTTGGCAATGCAGGAGTACATCAAAGAAAATTTAGCTAAGGGTTTCATTCGCCCCTCCCGGTCACCTGCGGGCGCTGGGTTCTTTTTTGTAAAAAAAAAAGATGGAGGCTTCCGTCCCTGCATAGACTACCGGGATTTGAATAAGATCACTGTGAAAAATCGTTACCCGTTGCCTCTGATTGATGATTTATTCTCCCAGATCACCAATGCTAAAATTTTCTCGAAATTTGACTTAAGGGGTCAGGGACGGTGACGAGTGGAAGACAGCCTTTAATACACCCGATGGGCATTATGAGTACTTAGTGATGCGCTTCGGGTTGTGTAACGCCCCGGCCGTCTTCCAAGAGCTGATTAACGAAGTTTTTAGACCAATTCTGGGTAAATTTGCATTAGTATATCTCGATGATATACTAGTCTTTTCAGCCACTTTGGCCGAGCATCGGATACATGTTAAGTATGTGCTGGAAAGACTAAGACAGAATCAATTATACGCCAAACTGGAAAAGTGCATTTTTGAGGTGACCTCTGTGGCATATCTGGGGTATGTAAGATCTACCTCGGGCCTCTCTGTTGTTCCCTGGGAAAGTCTCTACAGTACTGGACTAGCCACAGCCTGTAGGTCTGAAGGCCCTCCAGAGATTCCTGTGTTTTGCGAATTACTACAGGAGATTTATTAAGGGGTACTCTACGGTGGTTGCGCCCCTCACCAGTCTCACTAAGAAAGGGGCTGATACTCACCACTGGTCCGAGGAAGCCCTCACGGCTTTTGACACCCTAAAGAAACTGTTCTGTTCTGCCCCTATCCTGCCCCTATCCTGAGACATGTCGATGTCACCTTCCCTTTCATTGTAGAGGTTGATGCCTCTGAGGTGGGGGTGGGGGTAGGGGCTGTGCTGTCTCAGCGTTCCGGTTTGCAGATTCTCTTTTATAATTACGTACACTCCTGGTAGTAAGAACGTTAAGGCTGATGCCAGGTGTTTTGAGCCCGAGATGGCACAGTCCTCGGCACCCGAGACTATTCTGCCTCGGAGGGTGGTTTTGGCAGCCACACAGACCTGGAAGGATTGGGCTGCCACTCTGGCCCCATATCAGCAGGATGTTCCAGAAGGAAAGCCTGAGGGAGTGTTGTTTGTGCCCCTGCCCTTTCGTTTACAGCTCCTACAGCTGTTTCACTCCCATAAGAACGCTGGTCATCCCGGGGCCACCAGGACACAGGATCTCCTTGCCAGGTGTGCATGGTGGCCATCTCTGTCCACAGATTGTAAGGAGTTTGTGAGAGAGTGTGCTGTGTGCAGTGCTGCTCGGATACCCCTTTTCAAAATCCGGATCCGATTCAGATCCGGATACCCCGCTGTCCGATCCGGGTCGGATATCCGAATTCAAAATTTTCCGATCCGAATCCGGTTCGGATATCCGACCGTAGTATCCGACCGGATTCGGATATCCGGGTTTAATCCCGGAAGTGGCCTTTAAATTGCTTTAAAAAGGTTTTTTAGGGTATATGGGGCATGTAGCATCATAATTTTGAAAAGGGAAACACTGATGATGTGGGGACTTAAAATCCCCCCCCCCCAAAAAAAATGGCTGTCAATCAACATCAGAGTGGTATCTGGAAGCAGTCGTACTGCCGCAGTTGGGGCCTGGCCACAACTCGGACAGCACAGAGACCTCCAAAAAAATTACACAGCTATTGTGTTTAGATAGTTGACGATGGCACTGTTGTAGGTACCACGGCACAGTAAAAAATTAGGAGAGGTTCAGGGAAGCGGTCGTACTGCCGCAGTTAGGGCCTCCCCACAACTCGGACAGCACAGACACCTCCAAAAAAATTACACGGCTATTGTGTTTAGATAGTTGACCATGGCACTGTTGTAGGTACCACGGCACAGTAAAAAATTAGGAGAGGTTCCAGGAAGCGGTCGTACTGCCGCAGTTGGGGCCTCCCCACAACTCGGACAGCACAGACACCTCCAAAAAAATTACACAGCTATTGTGTTTAGATAGTTGACCATGGCACTGTTGTAGGTACCACGGCACAGTAAAAAATTAGGAGAGGTTCCAGGAAGCGGTCGTACTGCCGCAGTTGGGGCCTCCCCACAACTCGGACAGCACAGACACCTCCAAAAAAATTACACAGCTATTGTGTTTAGATAGTTGACCATGGCACTGTTGTAGGTACCACGGCACAGTAAAAAATTAGGAGAGGTTCCAGGAAGCGGTCGTACTGACGCAGTTGGGGCCTCCCCACAACTCGGACAGCACAGACACCTCCAAAAAAATTACACAGCTATTGTGTTTAGTTAGTTGACCATGGCAGGTACCACGGTTCAAAAAATAAGAACCTGGCTTCATGAAGATGGAGTCAGGAGGTTGTGGTGGTAAAGGGTGGTGAAGCAGGCATAGTGATTACCACTCAGCCACTTCATTTCCCCCTCTTGCCAACAACAGGGGCCAGGAACTCACCAACCGCCCAAGCCTCGTTCATCTTTATAAAAGTCAGTCTGTCCACAGACTGGCCTGACAGACAAGAGCGCTTCTCAGTGACCACGCCACCGGCCGCACTGAAGCACCTTTCCGACATAACGCTGGAAGGCGGGCAGGACAGCACTTCCAGGGCGTATTGCGCCAGCTCGCCCCAGATATCCAGGTGCTTCACCCAGTACTCCAAGGGGTCCACAGGGGTGTCGGTGTCAAGCCCGCTATAGGACCCCATATAGTCGTCCACCATCCGGGTCAGGTGCTGGTTCTGGCTTTGAGAGCCGGATGCTGCTGCAGGCAGCTCCTCTGTAGGCAGCGGTACTGGTGTGGCATAGAGCGCCTTTGTCAGAGACAGCAGGTTTGTTGGGCGCCTGCTGATGCTGGATGCAGGTACCTGCTGCTGTGCTGGCTGGACTGAGACAGCAGGGGGGGTGGGAGTCCGGGGGAAGGCTTCCTCCAAGCGCCGAACCAGAATCCGCTGCAAATCCCTGATTCGGTGCACAGGGTCTCCTCCTACAGGCAGGAACTGAGCCAGCTTCCCCTTCAGCCGTGGGTCCAGCATCAGGGTGATCCAGATGTCCTCCCGAGCACTCATCTGCTTCACCCTTGGGTCTTTGCGCAGGCACTGCAGCATGTGCACTGCCATGGGGAAGAGGGCTGCCATCTCTGCTGACCTATCATCTTCTGCACCGCTGACAGTGCTGTCGTCCTCCTCTGATTCCGGAGCCTCATCTTGCTCTCTCCACCCCCGCACTACTGCAGCTGCACTCCGCTGTGCCCCCTCCTCTTCAAGGTCAGGGACCTCCAACTCCTCCAAGTCCTCCTCCAACTCCTCCGAATCCTCCTCCTGCTGCACAGAGGTGGACTGCAAAGTTTGCTGCTGCTGCTCCTGCTGGATCAAGGCTTCCTCTCCCACTTCCAGCAGAGCATCGAGGGCCTTGTCCAGCATGCACACAATGGTCAACCACTCACACAGCGACGCATGGTCCCGGCTGACCATGTTGGTGGCCTCCAGGAAGGGTGCCAGCACAAAGCACACCAGCTGCATTTTCCCCACTCAGCAGGGCGGATGATGTCTGGGAGGTGGGTGGTGCCGGTCCCCAACAAGTTGGCATCCATGGTGGGTCTGGCCAGGTACAGGTTGACAGCCCGCCTCTGTTCAACCAGACGTTCCAACATCGCCAGGGTGGAATTCCAGCGTGTTGGAACATCTATAATGAGGCGGTGCTGTGGGAGGTTCAGCTCCAGCTGCACGGCTGTAAGGGTCGCTGTGGCACTACCCGAGCGGCGAAAATGACCCACCATTTTCCTTGCCGCTCCCAAAAGAGTGTCCATCCCCTGGTAGGTGTGCAGGAATTTCTGCACCACTAGGTTCAGGACGTGGGCCAGACAGGGGATGTAGGTGAGGTTTCCCCGCTGGATGGCGGCAACTAAGTTTGCCCCATTGTCGGCCACCACCTCTCCGACTCTGAGGCCTCTGGGGGTCAGCCAACTCCTCTCTTGCTTGTTCTTGCCCACCGTGACCATCTGCAGCAGCGCTTGGCAGTGGTGAGCCTTCACGCTGCTGCTGAGGCGGGGTTGTTTGGCGGCGGATGGAACCGGATCAGAGCTGGAAGCTGCTGCACTTCCCCTGACCCTGCTGCGGGGTGGCACCACCCACCGGGGTGATGATGCTGCTGTCTCCTCTTCACCCCCTTCCACCAAACTGACCCAGTGTGCGGTGAAGGACAAATAGCGGCCTGTCCTGAACCGGCTGCTCCATGAGTCCATTGTCACATGGACGCGTGCACCAAGCGCATGATCCAGCCCACGCTCCACGTTGGCCTTCACAAAGAGGTGCAGTGCTGGGATGGCCTTGCGTGCGAAGTAGTGCCGGCTGGGGATTGGCCAATCCGGCGCTGTGCACTGCAGGAGAGCACGCATCCGGCTCCCCTCCTGCACAAACGAGTACAGGAGGAGCTGGGAGGACATGGCCTGTGTCAGCAAGCCGTTCAGCTGACGTATGCGACGGCTGCTGGGAGGCTGAGCCTTGACCACAAAAGAGTCACTCAGCAGGGTCTGGTGGTGGGGGCGTTTTAGGCTTGCACGTGAAGCCGAGGAGAGAGCAGAGGAGACCACTGAGGAGGACTGGCTGCCTGAACAGGCCTCAGTGTCAGCAGGAGTGGCAAAGCTGGTTATAGTGCTCTGACCTCTGCAAGGGCCAGCGCCAGCTTCCTTCAGCCTCTTGAATTCCTGATACTCAGGTTTGTGCTTATTGCCCAGATGGTTTATGAAGCTGGAGGTGCCATAACTGGAGGGGTGAGACCCTCTGCTCAGCTTCACATGGCATAATTTGCACGTTACAAATTTGCTATCCAGTAAGGGCAGATGGAAAAACTGCCATATTGGGGATTGGAGTTTTCCCTTACGTGGCTCAGAACGGGATGCTGCTATAAATTTTCTCCCGGTGGAGGTTGGGGCCTGGGGTTGAGTGGAGCGGCTGGTGGTAGTCGTGCCACTGACAGATGGAGCAGCAGCCTGCGGGTCACGTATTCCATGCCCACTGCTGCTCCTGCCAATCCCTGCAATGCTCAACCTGCGTGCCAGACCCACTGACTCCTCCTCCTCAGAGTCAGAGCTGACATGCCCCTCCGGTCGCTGGTAGTCCGGGTCCTTCACCTCATCATCAAACTCCCCTTCGTCAAACTGCTGGGATGATGAGCCCGCCTCAAACTCCTCTTCTGCTGACACATCATGGACGGGCTCCCCCCGCCAACAATTACTGTCAGCATCTCAGACTCTTCTGTATAGCCAATTTTGCTGAGAATATTTTCTCTAGGGCTAGGGCTGGTGGTGGTGGCCTCACTGCCACTGGCTTGCTCCTCGTCATGCGCCATCTGCTGCATCACAGACACGGCGTCCTTCTCCTCCAATCTGCGCCGCTAACCCTGCTTGAAAATTGATGCAACACGCTGCTGAGTCTCTGCAGTGTGACTGCCAGTGGGTAGCGGCGGAATGACTGATGCGGCACAACTGCTGCCAGAGGCCGCAATGTTGCTCACTCTCCTTTTGGCCTTGCCCCTCCCCCGGCTGACACTGCCAGTGCCAGACATAGTACAAGACTCACTGATTAGTCAACGTCACAGATGATGTGTGTGGGCCCGGGGTACTTGGTGCACTTTTATTATTGGCGGCGGGCTTGGAAATTATCAGCAGATTGACAGACAGGAGCAGAGTACAACAGCTAAACACACTGACACTGCTCACTCAGCAGCAGCACAGCAGCAATAATCTGTAGTACTAGCACTGCAACTACACAATATAAAACCACAGTATAATAGCAGCCCAGCCAGCAGCAAGGAGCCTGGAGTGTGTGCACACAGACACAGCACACACAAAGACACAGGACCTAGTAGCAGGCACAGGCAGCTGCTGCAGCTGAAAGACTGACTGACAAGACTGACTGACACTAACAAATTACACAGACTAGCTAAGCTAACTACAACACAGTAAAACAGTAAAACCAGAAGGTGTTTTAGTGTTAAAACGCTGGGTTATCACTGGGATAATGTACTTGCTTCAGCCAAACACACTGGACAACCTATCACAGTGGTAGTCACAAAGCAAGGACGAGATTCTTAACATGGCCCCCTCCTTATATACAGGAGGGACTGGCCAAGGTTCCCCTCTGTGATTGGGTGCTTGGGCTTAGGCTGGGAGCGCTCTGATTGGCTGAATGACGTCATGGACGTCATCTCCATGGTTACAGTACCCAGATTTGGATATCCGACCGGTATCCGCGGGTATCCGGGTTATGCGACCAACTATCCGCATAGAGCTATCCGGATTACCGTCCAGATATCCGGAATCCGGATCCGATCGGATAGGCCTAAAAAGTTCGGATATCCGAGTCTACTCGGATATCCGGTATCCTGATGAGCAGCACTGGCTGTGTGTGCTAGGAGCAAACCTTCCCGACAGGCTCCAGTGGGGACCTTACAGCCTTTGCAAGTTCCAAATGAACCGTGGACCCATCTGTCCATGGATTTTGTGGGTGAACTCCCCAGGTCTGAGGGCATGACTGTCATCTGGGTGGTAGTAGACAGATTCAGCAAGATGGCCCATTTTATCCCTCTGAAAGGACTCCCCTCCGCCCAAGAGCTGGCTAATCTCTTCATCCAGCACATTTTCCGGCTGCATGGCATTCCAGAGAATGTAGTGTCAGATAGGGGAGTCCAATTCGTTTCTAAGTTCTGGAGGGCATTTTGTCATCTTATGGGCATGGATCTTTCATTTTCATCAGGCTACCACCCACAGACAAATGGCCAGACCAAGAGGGTCAACCAATCCATGGAACAGTTTCTCGGGTGCTATATGGCTGATGCACAAACTGACTGGGTAAAATTTCTGCCTTTCGCGGAGTTTGCGCACAACAACCTGAAGAGTTCTTCCTCTGGGTTTTCCCCTTTTCAGGTGGTGTCAGGAAGGTCTCCTAAGTTTGCTCCCTTGCCCGTGGTATCCACTCCTTTCCCAGCTTTAGAGGATTGGCATTTGGCAGGTGGCGCTAAAACAAATTTGGGCGCTGGTGAAAACAAATTTGGGGAAGGCTTTCAAGTCTCAAAAAAAAGCAGGCTGACAAGAGACGCTCTGCTGAATGGGACTTTTCACCAGGAGATTTGGTCTGGGTGTCTACGCGACATCTGGCACTGAAACAACTGTCACCCAAACTAGGGCCTAGGTTTATTGGGCCGTTTCCAGTCACCAAAAGAATTAATGCTGTCACTTATACTGTTGATCTTCCTACCAGTATGCGCGGTGTAAGATCATTCCACGTGTCATTGCTCAAGCCAGCAGTACAGGTGGATTCCACTCCCCCCCCCCTCCCATATTAATTGATGATCAACCCGAGTATGAGGTTGAGAAGATTCTGGACTCCCGGCTGGTGCAAAATTCTCTGCAATATTTGGTACACTGGAAAGGTTATGGTGTGGAGGATAGAACTTGGGTACCAGAATGCCGCATGCATGCAGAGGAATTGAGGAAAGAGTTCCATGACTTACATCCTGGAAAGCCGGGTGGCAAGTGTCCGGAGTCCACTCCTCGGGGGGGAGGGGGTACTGTAAAGGATAGTGGAATAGCCGCCACGTGCTCTGACGGCGTGGCGGCTGTTTCCGCGTCTAGTCCGGCGGTTTACGCGCGGCGACATGTGTCTGATCTAGTGCAGCCTTCATGTGCACATAGGCTGAGCAATACACGCGCGCAGAGAGGCAGAAGCTTTATGGGAAACAGAGAGGGATAAGCTGACTCCCTTGGTCAGCTGATCCTAGGATGCATGCGGATTGGCTGGAAGGGACTGGGCGGCGCTGATCAGCGCTGCACTATATAACCACTCGTCCCTCAGTCTCACGTTGTCTGCCGTTGCAAATGCTTATGTGTTAGCACACAGACCTCAGTCAGATCCTACAGTGTGTTAGTACCAGGACGGACCTGGGAAGTCACACTGAGCTAGAGTCTCTCGCTTTGTCATGCTATGTTATGCTATAGACTAGTTCCAGGGTGTTGTGCCTACGGACCTCACACCCAAGCTTAGGAAACTGTCTCAATGCTATGTTATGCTATAGACTAGTTCCAGGGTGTTGTGACTACGGACCTCACACCCAAGCTTAGGAAACTGTCTCAATGCTATGTTATGCTATAGACTAGTTCCAGGGTGTTGTGACTACGGACCTCACACCCAAGCTTAGGCAACTGTCTCAATGTTATGTTATGTATGCTAGTTCTAGGGTGCTGTAACTACTTTCCTCACACCCAAGACTAGCACTGTGTATCTTTACTACTTTAGCTCGCCACTAGGGTGACGAGAGCCAGGATCTCTCATCCAGTAGGGCTAGTTGGTTCATTTAGCAGCAGGGCTTCCTGCAACCTAGCCCAGGCCCCTCTCCTAGGGAGCCTTTGGGCTTATAGGGATTCACCCACAGTCCGGGGTGAATTCCCTTCATCTTCCGACCTCCAGTTCCTCTGGTGGTTCTCACTCAAAGTGTTACTGTTACACCAAACGCTCACATATCTATAGGTGTTCAGAGGTTAGCAATATATCTGATTATCGGTGATACTGCAGATCAATAATCGGGTATATATATGTGCATTCTTGGTGATACTGCAGATCACCAATAATCAGATTCTCTCTGCGTGCCGACACCGTTCATTACATGCACATTTGCTTTTGTGACAGTGGTCACTGGAACAGGCAGTGAAAGTCTCATCTAAAAGAGGACTCAGGAAGGAGAAAAAAAAATTAGTAGAAGTTTTATCACTTCTACATTGTATTTTTTATGTGTCTATTTAAGATATATCCCTCAGGTCCTTTTTTTGGGTGATAACAGTGGAAGCAGGAAATTTAGGCTAATGGACAATTTGGGCACCACCATGGGCGCTAATGCAAATATCAGCTAATAGGCGCCAAAAGCAGAAATTTGGGCACCTTATAAATATCATTTTGAAAATGAGAACTTTATTGCTTTTAAATTTTGTATTATTTTGAGAAAAAATTATTATTTTGAAATCTATTCTTTTGAAAATTATAGGATTAAGAAGGGGAGTTTTATGGTTAGGAATCAGGAAGTGGGGTTTTAGAGTCATCAGGAAGTGGGGAGTCTTAGGGTTAGGCATCAGGAAGGGTGGTCTTAGGGTTAGGCATCAGGAAGGGGGGTTTTAGGGTTAGGTATCAGGAAGGCCTTTTACAAGAAAAAATTTCAAAATAATTTGCTCCAAAATAAGTATTGAGTGCCTCTCTGGGTAGAGAGGCGCTCACTACCCTGGCTTACTTTCCCTTTGGCACTGTACTGGCCTAAGGAAGTGGGTTTAGACCCACAAAATGCGTTGCCTGTGCCTAATAAATATTTTTGACATACAGTATGTGACGTTGATATTTAGCTAAGCCGCCTCTTTTTTTTTATTTTAGTGTGTTTTTTTTCACTTTAGTTTTATATGTCCCTTTGCGCCTCTTCTTCCTTGTGCTGTTTATAACCCCAGACCCTTGAGTTCTGGAGGGAGGGCACTGTCTCAGCCCCACATGGTCTACACCATTACATGGGCTATAGATATTGTTTTCCTCTGCAGAGTGATTACATCTAGTCCAGGTGGACACCCTGAGTGAAGTCGGGTCTAACATCTCCACCTGCTACAAATACAATACAATACAATACAATACAATAACATTTGTAAAGCGCTTTTCTCCCATATGACTCAAAGCACATAGCTGTGTCTCAGATTAATACAGGGTTGCAGGCTGGGTTGTGTTACAGAGGAGATAGTCAGATGTTCATGAATGCCAGACTGAAGAGGTAGGTTTTCAGTTTAGACTTAAATGCTTCCAGGGATGGAGCTGTCCTGATTGGGTGTGGCAGGGAGTTCCAAAGTGTAGGGGCAGCATGACAAAAGGCTCTGTCTCCAAAGGTTTTGAGGTGGACTCTGGGGGTGACCAAGGTGTTACGTCCTTTTGATCTAAGAATGTGGGGGGTGTGATGCAGTTGCAACAAGTCCTTCAAGTATCCAGGGCCCAGATTGTGCAAGGATTTGAATGTCAGTAAGCCAATCTTAAACAGAATTCTCAATTTTATCGGTAGCCAGTGGAGTGAGCACAGGGTTGGTGTTATGTGGCAATGGCGGGGTTGGCTCGTTAACAGCCTTGCGGCGGCATTCTGTACTAATTGCAGGCGGCATAAGTCTTTCTTATGCAGGCCTGTGTAGAGGACGTTGCAGTAGTCTAAGCTTGATGTGACAAAGGCATGAACCAGGGTTGGAAGATCCTCTGAAGGAATTAGGTGTTTAATCCTTGCAATATTCCTTAGGTGAAAGAAGGAATGTTTTACAACAGCTGAGATTTGATTCCTGAATCTTAATTTCCCATCAATCAGTACTCCCAGGCTGTGCACACAGTCTGAGTTGGTTGCCCCGCTATGCAACCCTCCTTTGTGAGTAATATTCCATTACATATACAATTACAATCTGTTTGCAACTACATATTGCACTATTTGTGCTATCGTTGTCTCTGTTCTCATTTTTTCAAGGTGCCAAGACACCCAACTTTCGAATTCTTTTTGGTCATACTCTAGTATCAGAAAGTCCTGACTGCAGAGTGAGTGCTACGTTTCTTTACAAACAAGAACTAAAGGATGACTGGTCGCATTTATACTAGGGATGGTTGGAAATGCCAATTTCCAATTCTACAGAAATTCTTATTTCTGCCAATGTCGATTACCGATTCCACGGATTTCTGATTTCCTTTTTCCAATTCTGATTTCCAATTAATCTTATTTGTATTTCCTGATTGACCAAATACTTTTGAGTTGACGCTGCATTCTCTGATTGGTCCAATTCTTTCAAGTTCTGTGATTGGGCTAAAATCCAATTTCTGATTTCCGAGGAGTCTTTTTTGGTCATTTTTTTGCATTCTCTGATTGACCAAATACTTTCTTCTTTCTCTGATTGGTCCTATGCTTCCGAGTTCTGTGACTGGGCTAAAATTACAGAGTTGCAGTAATTTCCCAGTTCCAATTGAAAATACTGATTTCTGATAGGAAGTGCGGAAATTCTATTTCCGCAAAATCTGAATGAGCATCCCTAACTTCTGGTAGTACTACCAGGAATGCTCAAAATGAGTGTTCCCAGGTATATGAATCCTGATTCAATTATGAAACTGATAACAAAGTGCTAACGTGAAAACAAAAATAATTATAATCACTCCAAATAAATACAACCAAGTACCAAATTGTGCAATTCCAAAAAGCAATATACTGTATATATTTGCAAGCAAGCCGACCCGCATGTGAGCCGACCCCCAACTTTTACCTGACAAGCCAGGGAAAAATGATTGACTCCCCATATAAGCCGGGGGTAGGAAATGCTGGCCGCGTGATCCCCCCAGTGTGTCCCAGTATAGCTAGTATAGTGCCCAGTATAGCCAGTATAGTGCCCAGTATAGCTAGTATAGTGCCCAGTATGGGTAGGTAGCCCCCCCAGTATACCTAGTAAAGCGCCCCGTATAGCTAGTATAGTGCCCAGTATGGGTAGGTAGCGACCCAGTATAGCTAGTATAGTGCCCATTATAGCTAGTAAAGTGCCCAGTATGGGTAGGTAGTCCCCCAGTATAGCTAGTAAAGTGCCCCAGTATAGTGCCCAGTATAGGTAGTCTAGTGCCCAGTATAGCTAGCATAGTGCCCAGTATAGCTAGTATCGTGCTCAGTATGGGTAGGTAGTGCCCCAGTATAGCTAGTATAGTGCCCAGTATGGCTAGTATAGTGCCCCAGTATGGCTAGCATAGTGCCCCAGTATGGCTAGTATAGTGCCCAGTATAGCTAGTATAGTGCCCAGTATAGCTAGTATAGTGCCGAGTATGGGTAGGTAGTCCCCCAGTATAGCTAGTAAAGCGCCCAGTATAGCTAGTATAGTGCCCAGTATGGGTAGGTAGCGACCCAGTATAGCTAGTATAGTGCCCAGTATGGGTAGGTAGCGACCCAGTATAGCTAGTATAGTGCCTAGTATAGCTAGTAAAGTGCCCAGTATGGGTAGGTAGTCCCCCAGTATAGCTAGTAAAATGCCCCAGTATAGTGCCCAGTATAGGTAGTCTAGTGCCCAGTATAGCTAGCATAGTGCCCAGTATAGCTAGTATCGTGCCCAGTATGGGTAGGTAGTGCCCCAGTATAGCTAGTATAGTGCCCAGTATGGCTAGTATAGTGCCCCAGTATGGCTAGCATAGTGCCCCAGTATGGCTAGTATAGTGCCCCAGTATGGCTAGCATAGTGCCCCAGTATAGCTAGTATAGTGCCCCAGTATAGCTAGCATAGTGCCCGTATGAGTAGGTGGGTAGGTGGGTAGGTGGTGCCCCTCCCCGCTCCCCCCGCGGCCACCGTTGCTGTTACTTTAGGCGGCACCGCTTCCTCTATTCCCCTGTCCTGCTCCGGCGGTAACTATTTCACAGCAGCGCACCCCTCGGCGGCTGCTGTGTGATGACGGAGGAAACCATAGAGAGCGGTTCCCATAGTAACGGCGATACATATCGCCGCTACAGGAAGCCACTCTCTATGGTTTCCTCCATCATCACATAGCAGCGCCGAGGGGCGCGCTGCTGTGAAACAGTTACCGCCGGAGCAGGACAGGGGAATAGAGGAAGCGGCGCCACCTAAGGTAATAGCAGCGGCGGCCGCGGGGGGAGCGGGGAGGGGCACCACCTACCCATCCACCTACCCATCCACCTACCCATACTGGCACTGTGGCACATGACTCGCAAGCAAGCCGACCCCCCAACTTTTGGGCCACTTTTGGGGGGTGAAAATTCGGCTTGCTTGCGAGTATATACGGTAATGCAAAGTGCTAATATGCCAATGCATATGATGCTGGGATAGCCCACAAAAAATAGTGCATAGAAAAGGATCATATGTCACCAAGGAAATAATGAATTGAATAAAGGTGTCTCAAGGTCAGCAAGGCCGAGGAAGGGAGATTGGGGCAGACTTCTCCACCTGTTACACGGCAGTCCCATCATTTTTCAAAAGTGGGCAGTGGCACTTTGCAGTATATTGCTTCTTGATATTGCACCATTTTGTACATGATTATATTTATTTGTAGTGATTGTAATTGCTATTTGTTTTCTCTTTAGGAATGATCTATACTATGGGCTTGATTCACTAACCGGCGCTAAGACGGTTAGTGTGTCCTAAGTGTTAGTGTGGGCAAACCACGGCGTTAGGTGGTTTGCACCCACACAGTTGAAATAATCCCGCTCACTGCATAATAGTGCGCATTGCTGGTCCTTAAAAGTCGCACCTGATGCGACGAAAATGACGCATCGGGTGCCCGTTAAGCAGCGCTATGATGTGCCACTTCAGGGGGCACCCGGTGTGTCATTTTCGTTGCATCGGGTGCGACTTTTAAGGGCCAGCAGGTGCAACGTTATTGTCGCATCACGCACTAATATCGGCTCACCCGCACAGAGTAGGTTTGCACACACTAGTGGCCAAAAAGGACTTTTCACACCAGTGCTAACACTTAGCGCCGGTTAGTGAATCAAGCCCCATGATGCTAAAGTATGCACTAGAACAGTGCTGGGCAAACTACGGCCCTACAGCTATTCCCCTCCTTCCCCCCTCCCTCTCTGCATAGTTGCGAGTGGGCACCGGGGGGGTTTGAAACTCACCTTGCTCACTGACACAAAGTAGTGACACCGAGAGCCCAGTATAGTGTAATATGTACCGGTAAATGGATAATGTTAAAGAGTACAAGTATAAATATTCACAAACCTGGGTTACCTCCAAGGCAACCATTGTATAGGCAGGTGAGGAGATTTGACCTGTCCCCACTCAGGATTAAGAATTTGCTCTCTGTAGATAGGAAAAGAGGGGTATCCCCCTCCACCAAGGGTGAATGCAAGAACTATGTGGTAAACAAAGGCACCAGAAGTATAAAACAAGTTAAAAAGGTTAAAAAATGCTTGGAAGGCAGTGGTGGACTTGCCTGCTTTAAGCAAAAAACAAGGGAGCACACAACAGTTAAAGGTTATTTGCTCGGCTACACCTATTATTCAGCAACACAAAACCGAACCTAGCTTCTGAAGAGTCACTACTATTGTTGACTAGAGTGTGTTTAACCATTTTATTTGCAGGTCTAGAATCAGCCAGTCAGTGGGTTCTTCTGTCCCATTTGAACAGAGGTGGTGGCAGTTATACCCTGAAATGGTGTGTAATTTGTATTACCGTAACTCACAGGCTCCCTTCTAGTCGGTCTGCTGCCAAAATCCCAGCGGTTTCTGCGCACCGATTGCGACCACAGATTGCATGGTCTGTGCGCTGAAACCGATTGGAAGGCATTGTGCGGTCCAGCCACTAGGTAGCTTGTGACAATTACCAATCACTGCATATACCTACCTGTTGTTCACTTCAGTGCTCCCACCTACCTACGTGACTGCACGCAGAGGCGGGACAAGGTCCTCCAGCACCCAAGGCTGAGACACCAAAGTGCGCCCCTCCATCCCTCCCACCCCAGCCGTCACACACTGATTGCTATTAGACTAATAGGTGCCCCAGGGCCCCCAACCTCCCCAACACCTTAATTTCTAGTTATCTGGCTTGCAGTCACTGTCATGTATCCCCTTTTCTTATTTCTTTCTGCTTCAAACACAATTAGGAATGACAGCTGAATGAATTCTGCGCCCCCTCCTACACTGCGCCCTGAGGCTGGAGCCTCTCCAGCCTATGCCTCGGCCCGGCCCTGACTGCACGCAGTGTGATATTTAATACCACCAGTCACTGTATCTGTTCACGAAATGTGTGTGTGACAGGTGCACATTTGTAATACCCATCACTGCATATTCCTAGCTGTTGTGTTCAGTGCACCCATCTACCTATGTGAGTGCACGCAGTGTGATATACCACTCCGTGCATACCTGTTAACTGCACCTGTGTGACTGCACATTGTATTAGTCAAGTCAGTGCATACCTTTCACTTCATCCCCCCAATATGGACAAAACGGTCATAACAGGTAGAGGCAGAGGTAGAGGTAAAGGTAGAGGCAGACCCAGAGTAAGACCACCCGGTAGGTCTGTGCGAGGTCGTGCTGATGTGATTTTGTGCGGCCCTGGACCAAAGTACAGTGCTCAGAAGAAGGCAAAGTCTCATCAACTCCCAAGATTGTCAGGACGTGGTTGAGTATTTAACACAGAACACCTCATTTTCCGCAGCCACCAGCGCTACTACAAGCACCACATCCACTGCATTTGACACTTCACAGGAATTAGTTGAGGGGTAAATCACTGATGCACAGCCATTATTGTGACAACAAGATGAAGGCGTTAAGCAAGTTACACCACCTCATATGTCTGAGTTAGGTGACACTATGAATGTAACGTGTGAGGAGGAGGATGATGAAGTACCTGCTGTTGGTGCAGTTTTGGAGGTGTCTGAGGCAAAAGAAGCTGGGTAGGATGATTATGATGATGACGATGATACGGATGCCACGTGGGTTCCCAATAGAGGAGATGAACAGGGGGACAGTTCAGAGTGGGAGTCACAGAGGAGTAGGAGGAGATGAGGTCCTGAAAGAAGCAGGAGGAGCTTGTCATCAGAAACAGCTGGTGGCAGTGTCCGGTGCCATGTATTGCCACCTATGGACTGCCAGCCAACATGCCCTTCAATGTCAGCTGCTGATGCCACCATAGTGCCATCACCCCAGGGGGGCTCAGCGGTTTGTAAATGTTTTAATGTATCTGCCTCAGATCAGAGCAATGCCATCTGTTCTCTCTGCCTCCAAAAATTGAGCCGTGGAAAGGCCAACACCCACGTAGAGACAACTGCCTTACGAAGGAACATGCAGAAAAGGTACAAACTGCATTGGGAAGAGCACCTGAGCAAAAGCAGCACGCAAAAGAAAAGCCACCCTCATTCTCCTCTTCCACCTTCAGGTGCAGCATCTTCAGCCGCTTTCTCCCTTGCACCTTCACAGCCACCCTCCTCCACTTCACCTCTGACCTTCTGCGGTTCCTGCTCCTCTGCCCACAGCAGCCAGGTGTTTGTGAAGGAAATCTTTGAGAAGAAGAAGCCAATTTATGCCAGTCACCCCCTTGCCCGGTGTCTGACAGCTGGCTTGGTGGAAGTTTTAGCTCGCCAGCTGTTACCATACCAGCTGGTGTACTCTGAGGCCTTCTGTAAATTTGTGGCCATTGGGAAACCACAGTGGAAGATACCAGGCCAAAATTATTTCTCTAAAAAGGTGATACCCAAACTGTACCGTGAAGTTGAGAGGCAAGTGGTGTCATCTCTGGCACACAGTGTTGGGTCAAGGGTCCACCTGACCACGGATGCCTGGTCTGCAAAGCACAGTCAGGGCAGGTACATTATTTACACAGCCCATTGGGTCAACATGATGACCGCTGACAAGCAGGAAGTATGTGGCTGTGCAGCGGACCAACTTATGACACCTCCACGGCTTGCAGGCAGGCAGGCCTTCTGCCACCTCCTCTCCTCCTGATACATCCTCTTCGCTGTCGTCATCCTCCTCCTCTTTGGCTGAGTGGCAGTTCAACTCTAGTGGTGCTGTGATCTCCTCTCCAGCTACACAGCCCCAGATGGGGTTGTTCTGGCCAAACAACTGGACACTCATGCGAAATGCATGCAGGCTCATGTGGCCGTTTGAGGAGGTGACCAACCTGGTGAGTAGCAGTGAAGGCACCATCAGCGACTTGATCCTGTATGCTTACTTCCTGGAGCGTGCCATGTGTAGAATGGTGGATCAAGCTGTGGAGGAGCGTGAACAGGAACAGTTACAGGAGGAAGCATTGTGGGATCAATTTTCAGCAGAAGCAGATGTTTCCTCAACACCTGCGGCAGCACAGAGGGGGGAGGAGGAGGAAGAGTCGTGTGGGGAAGAGGAGTCAGACTCGGATGATGAGGAAGGTATTTCTTTGGAGGAGGAGGCGGCGGCAGAAGTGCAACCACAGCAGGCGTCGCAGGGGGCTTGTGCTGCTCAACGTTCCTGTGGAATTGTTCATAGCTGGGGGGAGGAGGAGGACTTACCTGACATCACTGAGGAAGAGCAAGAGGAGATTGATAGTACATCTGCATTCAACTTTGTGCAGATGGCGTCTTTCATGCCGTCCAGCCTGTCCAGGGACCCCCGTATAAAAAAACTCAAGGGGAATTAGCGGTACTGGGTGGCCACGCTACTAGACCCTCAGTATAGGCACAAAGTGGCAGAGATGTTTCCAAATCACCAGAAGGCAGAAAGGATGCAGCACTTGCAGAATAAGCTAGCAACTATGCTTTACAATGTGTTTAGAGGTGATGTCACAGCACAACGCAATAAAGGTACCACTGCCAGTAATCCTTCGTCCATGCAGTCAAGGACAGGACGCTTCAGCGATCTCATGGTAATGCGGACATTCTTTAGTCCAATGCCTCGTCTTAGCCCTTCTGGATCCACTCTCCACCAACATCTGGACCAGCAGGTAGCTGACTACCTGGCCTGAAGTGTGGATGTAGACACTGTGAGCAGCGATGAACCCTTGGACTACTGGGTGCGCAGGCTTGACCTGTGGCCAGAGCTGTCCCAATTTGCCATCCAACTTCTGTCTTGCCCTGCGTCCTGTCAGAAAGGACCTTCAGTGCAGCTGGAGGCATTGTCACTGAGAAGAGAAGTCACAAAAGTGTTCAGTACCTCACCTTTATCAAAATGAATGAGGCATGGATCCCGGAGGGCTACTGCCCACCCCAAGACTAAGTCAGTCCCCACACACAGCATCTCTGCCTGTACGCTGTGTGACTGCCTGTCCCAAGACTAAGTCAGTCCCCACACAGCTCCTCTGCCCGCAGGCCGCTTGACTGCCTTCTCCACCACAACCAACAGGATCCAGGACTCCAGGTGGATTCCTGAATTTTTAAGTCCGCTGCTAGCTATACTACTTTATACTATTTTTTGGTGCGTGTACATGCCTGCCTAATTTTTCTGGCTGCACTGCAGCTGCAAACAACAAAACAAAACAAAACACATGTACATGTGCCAATTCCCCTTCGTGATCACTACCTTGCCGCAGTGAAGGGGCTTGCGTATCACAATGAAGCAATGACCAACGGCGATATGAGTGTCTGGGGGGGCACACCCAAGATAATAAGGATGTTGCTTCATTGTGGACAGACCAAATTTGATCAGCTGGACAGTCACTGTTGTTCTGTCATTGAGCTACCTCAGCCTGGCAATCATATGGGCTTGAAAACCGCTATCGCCTGCACTTTCGCCATGGTGCGCACCAGTCCAGCACGGCCGTCACAATTCAAAGAGCTGTTTGCAGTGCATTACACAGTGAGTTTGGTTTGTCAATATGAAGCAGTTCTCAAATTACACTCCCTGATTGATGTATACACATGCAAGATGTTTTAAAGCACTTTAGGCCTGCAATTTAGCATTCAATGTGATTTTTGCCCTTAAAAAGCTGCTTTGCATCAAATCCAGATTTTTCTCCCGGACTTTTGGCGTCTATCCCACTCATCCATGCAAAAACTCAGATGTTAGACCCCTTGAAACATCTTTTCCATCACTTTTCTGGCCAGCATAAGTGTTTCTAGTTTTCAAAGTTCGCCTCCCCATTTGAAGTCTATTGACATTCGCGAAAGTTCGCTTGAACCGACCTTTTGCGGAAGTTCGCGTTAGCAGCTTGCGAACCGAAAATCGGAGGTCCAGGCCATTTCTAAGTATAGTACGCTGTCCCGCCCTGATGTCATGTCATGTGACGTCCTGTTGCCATAAGTGAGGTGAGTTTCAAACACCCCAATGCCCACTCGCAACTCTGCAGGGAAGGAGGGGGTAGAAAATAAAAGAATGCGGCCTGCGGCCCACACAACGTGGCCTGGCTCATGTAAACTTTGCCTAGGCCTGCATTAGAACTTTGTTATCAGTTTCTTAACTGAAACTGGCTTCATATACCTGGGAATGCTCTTTTTGAGCTCTACTGGTAGTACTTCTATTCTATAGCCTTATACAGCAGAGTCCACAGTACCTGGCACCAGTGGGGATCACCTGATGCTGGATACCTGTGCTTGCTTGCTTGAGCTACCGGGATGAAAAAGCACAAACCTCCCCCCACTAAATACTTACTGAGCCTCCAGTTACATCTTGTAGCCTTTCTGCAGCTCCTAGCGGCTTTCTGGCATCCAGAAACTTACCCTCTTAAGAACACTAAAGATCCTTGTCCTATAAAAATTCTGCATAGACACAAGCAGAGGATGGTACTCAAAAAGTAAACAAGTTTTTTTTGCAAATAAAGGTTTAAAATAGTTTGTAAATGTTTCTCTACAAGAATGCTGAAATGCTTAATTGTTTGCACAGGGCATAGGGCATCTAAGATATTTAAGGTATTTTGTTTTTAGGCCAAGCAAACTGTAACACTGTAAAATGAAATGGTATTTAGATAGCCCTTAGAACAATTTTGCTAGATTCTGCACAAAACATTACTGCTACAATATGAAATATTTGTCCTTAAATTGCAAGCTTTTGCACAAAACATTACTTCTAAGATATGAAACATGTTTCCTTAAATTGAACACTGAACATAAGCCCCTTTAGACTGTAAAGGTGTAAGAGGATTCACCGTTTGTAAAATAAAACTACAAAGCTAAAATTTATATTTTATACTCTTTACCAGACAGAAATATGTCTGTAATATATTTTTAGCTGATTTTTCCCATGGAACATAAAACTTCCATCAGCTTTGTATAACCCTGTCCAATTATCTGTATTAGATATTAAAGGTACAATATCAAACGGGTCTATGCAAGACAAGACTTAAATTAAGTTTTAACAAAATATATGAACTCATGCAGGCTTTGACACTGTAATGATATTTAAACATAAAACAAGGAAAACATTTAATAAATACCTGTGGTAGTAATTTGTGCAACAACATAAAATATGGTTTGCATGGCAAGCAATGGAGTAAAAAACTCTCAATATACACAATATATACTTGCTTTCCAAACCATAACTTCAGAAAAGTATTGTATGTGCATTTGTTTAATGTGTGGATGCTTTATGTACACTTCATTGGCTGCTGGATTATACAGTGTGCTACATAAATACACTGTACGTCAATGATTTTGTATAGGCAATGGCAGCTGTCTTGATATGGGAATGCAGCATGTTAAAATTATGCTTGTGGCTGCCTAAGCCTGATGTGGTGTAGTTTTAACATCTACAGCTTGTGTGCATGGGACGTGATCGCGGGTCCCCGCCGTCACAGAACTCAGCTGTCTTTATCAGTCAAGAGCCATTTTGATTGGATCCTAACCATCTGATCACTGTGAGCCAATCACAGTGATCAGAAGGAAATTAATTGAAAAAAAAGACTTCAGTCCTTAACCACTTTGTCTTTTTTTGACGTAGAACTACGTCAAGGAGGCCATGTGCGCTCCCGCGTGCTCCCGCGGCTGATCGTGCGCGTGCATGCCCGCTCCCGGCCATGGATCGTTAGCCCAGGAATCAATGAATCGGGCCATGGTGCCTGATCACTAATTCCTCTCCCCCGCAGAAAAAGCTTTTTCTGCCTCCTATGTCCCTCTGTAACGATAGGTGTCAGCAACCAGAGAGAATCTGATTATTGGTGATCTGCAGTATCACCAAGAATACAGATCTATACCTGATTATGGATGATCTGCAGAATCACCAATAATACAGATATAGTACCAACCTCTAGACACCTGAAGCGTGTAAGTGTTTGGTGTAACAGTAGGAATTGAACCACCGGGGTAGCAGGTGGTCCAATAAGTAGAGAAAGACTCTACTGCAGTCAAGGGCTCCAGGAGGGAGAGTCCCCGACTGGTTTTGCAGCAGGGCCCCCCTCTGAGGAGCAGGGGACCCCTGCAGGAGGACTGAGCACCCAAAGGTTGGGTGACAGCCAGAAGGGTCGGGCAGGCTGGGTCGGCAACACACAGGCAGATAAAGTACAGAGACAGGAGACAGATTCGGTAACCAGGGACAGGCAGGGTCGGCAACAGTAGATCAGATGTGCAAAGGTATCGAATCAGAAAACAGAAGAGAAGTCAGGAGAGATACAATTCATAAACAGATATCCAATAATGCCTAGTCTTGAGTGTGAGGTCCGTGGTCTCACACCCAGGGGCTGGTCTAAGGAATAACACAGATGATATACAATATTCCTAGTCTGGGGTGTGAGGTCCATGGTCTCTACACCCTGAAACTGGTCTAAGGAATAACACAGATGATATACAATATTCCTAGTCTGGGGTGTGAGGTCCGTGGTCTCTACACCCTGGAACAGGTCTAAGGAATAACACAGATGATATACAATATTCCTAGTCTGGGGTGTGAGGTCCGTGGTCTCTACACCCTGGAACTGGTCTAAGGAATAACACAGATGAGATACAATATTCCTAGTCTGGGGTGTGAGGTCCAAGGTCTCTACACCCTGGAACTATGCTAGAGAATAACACAGATAATAATACAGTGAACTGGCTAAGTGTGGATTCCCAGGTCCTCCTGGTTCCACCACACTAAGTGGATCTGACTAAGGTCTGAGTGCTAACACATAGGTATTCGCAATGCCAGACAACCAGCAACTGAACAGCAAGCGATATATATAGTAAAGCGCTCCACAGCGCCGCCCAGCTCCCATCAACCAATCACCTGCTGAGCTGGGATCAGCTGACCGCCTCGATCAGCTGACCCTTCTCCTATTGGCATAAAGAGCCTGTCTTGCGGCGCGCGCGCGTGTAGCTCTCCATCTGTGTGCACTACTAGGTCCAGACAAACCAGAAGCATGTTGCTGCGGGGAAACCGCCGCTCTGTGTGCGGATTACGCCGCCTCACTGCCAGAACGCGCGCGGTTTCTCAGCAATCCGTCACACCCTCTAAGCGTACATTGTACACTTAGAGTGACATCATGTGGCCAAAAAGTAAAACTACATCTAAATGTAAAAAAAAATAAAAATGCACATATATTTACCCAAAACAAATACTATTTACATCCCACCCTCCCAAAAATACCCACATAAAATGTTTAATACTAAAAAAAAACATTACAATAAAAAAAAACATAAATATTTACCTAAACTTTTTAAGGATCTATGTAAAGATGAAATATTTCTTTCTTTTTTTTTTATAAGCTTTATAAGCTTTTTATAAGCTTGTAAATAGTGATGGATGCAAAACGGAAAAAATGCTCTTTTATTTCCAAATAAAATATTGTCGCCATACATTGTGATAGGGACATCATTTAAATTGTTAAATAACCGGGACAAATGGGCAAATACAATACATGGGTTTTAATTATGGAGGCATGTATTATTTTAAAACTATAATGGCCAAAAACTGAGAAATTATGAATTTTTTCCATTTTTTTCTTGTACTTACTGTTAAAATGCATTTACAGTAATGTAGCTCTTAGCAAAATGTACCACCCAAAGAAAGCCTAATTGGTGGTGGAAAAAACAAGATATAGATCAGTTCATTGTGATAAGTAGTGATAAAGTTATAGGCTAATGAATGGGAGGTGAACATTGCTCGGATGCATACAGTGAAAACGACCGAGGGCTTAAGTCAGTGGTTCCCAACCCATGCAGCTTCGGGTATGTGTCGCCGTGTCAGTGCTCTGTCTCCCTCCGTGCTTCTCTGTTGTCCTGCTATGCCTTCCCCTTTCGTTCTGTCCCATTGTAGTTAGTAGAGGACTACAAGAAAATGGCCGCCAGCATCCACATTTGTGGACAACGGTGGCCATTTTCTTGTAGTCCTTTATCTACTATGGGACGGAACAAAAGGGGAAGGCACTGGCAGAGCGGGGGCAACAGAACAGCGTGGAAGATAGCGTCCCGGTTGAGGAGGAGGAGCGGATGGAGAGGCAATCTGCAGTGAGGAGGACAGTGAGTAAGGCACTTTCATGCCACCTCTGCAAAAAAATTAGGTAGCTCCCGTTCCAGCAGCAACCCCTGGCTGTGAGAGAAGCAGCCCCTCTGCCAGCAGCAACCACCACCAAAATAGCAGCAGCCCCTGTGCCGGCAGCTCCCACTATGCCAGCAGCAGCAAAAGCCACTATGCCAGCAGTCCCCACTATGCCAGCAGCCACCACGCACCAGCAGCCCCCACTATGCCAGCAGTCCCCACTATGCCAGCAGCCACCACACACCAGCAGCCCCCACTATGCCAGCAGCAGCAGCAAAAGCCACTATGCCAGCACCACGCACCAGCAGCCCCCACTATGCCAGCAGCCCCCACTATGCCAGCAGCCACCACGCACTAGCAGCCCCCACTATGCCAGCAGCCCCCACTATGCCAGCAGCAACCACATACAAGCAGCCCCCACTATGCCAGCAGCAGCAAAAGCCACTATGCCAGCAGCACCCACTATGCCAGCAGTCACCACACACCAGCAGCCCCCACTATGCCAGTAGCAGCAGCAGCAAAAGCCACTATGCCAGCAGCCACCACGCACCAGCAGCCCCCACTATGCCTGCAGCAGCAAAAGCCACTCACCAGCAGCCCCCACTATGCCAGCAGCAGCAGCAGCAAAAGCCACTCACCAGCAGCCCCCACTATGCCAGCAGCAAAAGCAACTCACCAGCAGCCCCCACTATGCCAGCAGCATTAATGGCCACTCACCAGCAGCCACCACTATGCCAGCAGCAGCAGCAAAAGCCACCCACCAGCAGCCCCCCTATGCCAGCAGCAGCAGCAAAAGCCACTCACCAGCAGCCACCACTATGCCAGCAGCAGCAAAAGCCACCCACCAGCAGCCCCCACTATGCCTGCAGCAGCAAAAGCCACCCACCAGCAGCCCCCACTATGCCAGCAGCAGCAAAAGCCACTCACCAGCAGCCCCCACTATGCCAGCAGCAGCAAAAGCCACCCACCAGCAGCCCCCACTATGCCTGCAGCAGCAAAAGCCACTCACCAGCAGCCCCCACTATGCCAGCAGCATTAATGGCCACTCACCAGCAGCCACCACTATGCCAGCAGCAGCAGCAAAAGCCACCCACCAGCAGCCCCCACTATGCCAGCAGCAGCAAAAGCCACCCACCAGCAGCCCCCACTATGCCAGCAGCAGCAAAAGCCACCCACCAGCAGCCCCCACTATGCCAGCAGCATTAATGGCCACTCACCAGCAGCCACCACTATGCCAGCAGCAGCAGCAAAAGCCACCCACCAGCAGCCCCCACTATGCCAGCAGCAGCAGCAAAAACCACTCACCAGCAGCCCCCACTATGCCAGCAGCAGCAGCAAAAGCCACTCACCAGCAGACGCCACTATGCCAGCAGCAGTAATGGCCACTCACTAGCACCCACCACTATGCCAGCAGCAGTAATGGCCACTCACTAACACCCACCACTATGCCAGCAGCAGTAATGGCCACTCACCAGCAGTCGCTAGTGTACGTGTCACGGAGATCTGAACGTTTGATGTGATGTGTCACGACTCCAAAAAGGTTGGGAACCACTGGCTTAAGTGGTTAAAGAGGCCAGAGCCTGCAGTAGTTAAAGTAAAAACTGACATGAAAACAAACTTATGAGATAAATAATTTGATGTGTAGTACCAGTGATGAAGAAAACACACGAAACATAGAAACTAAACTCATATTTTTATTTTAAGTTTAGTGGCTTAATTTTTAAAATTGCATCATACTGTCATGGTTACTGTTTAGAATCCACGCTCTGCTTTTTTAAGCTAAAGGAGAAATAGTAGTAACTTTCTGAAGTAAAAACCTCATTAGAAGCCTTATCTCACTATTTCTCAACTGTTTTAGTCACTATTTACTTTTCAGGAAACCAAACTAAATTTAACAAGTTGTTCAACAAGTTCTGTTTCACTGTTTTAACTCTTGCTGTACTGGAAAACTGAAAGGGACTTCAAACAGTTTCTTCTAGGGCTAGTATTATATGTTGTGATGATCTTCGGATTAAATCCGGGTGAAAGCCGAATGGGTTTCATTCAGATTTCCTCCACCTAATTAGTGCACCTGAGTGACTTGGTGAGGGAGGTTAAACGTACCCAGCAGCCGTCTACCAATCCATCCACGGTGCATTCCACGCTGTGTTCCAAGCTGTGTCACGTGACTACTACGCTTCCTCCTTCAACCCGGAAGGAGTAAGTATTTGTAGTCACGTGATGCAGCGTGGGACGTGCCATGAGACGGATTAAAGAAAATGGCTGCTGAGTTAGTTTAACCCTCCCTTGCCCACCCACTCAGCTGCACTAATTAGGAGGATGAAATCCTAATTATATGTATATATGCTTATCTTATCGTGTCCCATGTCCCTTCTGGTACACTTTAAGTCAAAATGTATCCTATTTCACCTTTTTAAAATATGCAAAGGGAAATACTTTCTTTTCAATTTCTCCACTTCTTGCATCTGGCTGCAGCTATCTCTTCTGGTTTTACTTAAAGAAAGATACATTTGTGCACAGTTTAAAAACCTAACTTCATTTCAGCTCACATTTTGATTATCACTGCAGCCTTGCTCTTCATGTTACATGTCCCCCACTGCAGTTCAATGCTTTTATAATTAACCAATTATCATTTAATTAACCGCTCATAGATAACTCATCATTTATAAGCCGATTAACGTCTGGTTCCAAATAGTTTATCCAATACAGATCCATTTTTGAAAAATCTCTAACCATGGTAGTTCTCTTCTACAGTATGGTACCAACCTTTCCAATGTACACATTTTTAATCATTCAGGGATCTCTCCATGTTTGTCTAGGATTCTAGGAAGTATATTTGTGCCACCCTTGCCCACCTCTGGCCCCCTACTGTGTCACCTTTGTACCCATGTGCCTTTAGTGTACCACAGCAAAAGTCATTTGACTAGTTTAATAAACGATTTTTTATGTTTTTTAATATCAATTTTTGAAAAAAAATCGACTTGTTACGACAGAATCAAATTTCACATTTTGGGCCATTTGTATTGGCAGGTCAGCCATAAGTCAGGTGTTCGTAAGTCAGGGATGACTATCTGTAGTCCATTTTTAACTTAATTGATGCATGGAACGTGTCGAATAGGAAGTATCCTTTTTATTTAATCTTCCTTTCTGTCCATATAATTAAAAAAAGCCATCAACGTAGCAAAGAATAATGGTAGTAAAAAAAGGCCAGCACAGATCATAAATGAATATTTTACAGTCAATTGGACTTCACCACGGTGATATTCCAACTTCATATGGTCGTGTGGTTAACCATCACCCAAAAAGAGTAAGAGGGGCTTACCAGCTGCCAACAACCTACACAGCATGTACTGCAAGCACTTCCATCTTTACTGCACCTGCATAACCTGCACGCATCTCCTTTAATGCTCCGTGATGACATCGGTTATGTTTCTTCATGGATTGGGTAGTTTATTCATATACAGGCGGGATCTGCTCAGATAATCGTTCTACATGTGACGGAGTGGTGAACATTTGGATCTTTGGTTGATCGAGGTCCATTTACACTACCATTGAATGGGATACATACAACCTTATAATGTGGGTTTTTGGCAGCCGGTAAGCCCTTCTTATTCTTTTTGGGTGATGGTTGGTTAACCACAAGACCTCATAGAGTTGGAATATCACTGTGATGAAGTCCAATTGACTGTACAATATTCATTTATGATCTGTGCTGACTTTTTTATTATTATTCTGTGGACTTTGGACGTTGTTCATTCTCGGCAGTGATCACCTGCTTGGCGCTGATAAACTGTTTGTTTGTAAAGAATAATGATAACAGTGACCACTTATTTTTTAAATTGTTTGCATGGACATTGTTGATAAAAACCACAAAATATAAACTATGGAACTGACCTAATTTGTAGATATTTTAAGCTTGCTGATCACAGAGTTAAAAAACACTTTTGCATAATCAAATACAGTACACTTCATAAATGTATGCTCTAATTACTGGCTGAATATCTACTGAATGAAGCAAATAAAAATAGAACCACATTAAATATCTAATGGGGTCAGCTGTGTACCTGGTGAATTTGGGCTGATAAAATATTAAAGTACAACATATGGAAACTGCCAGAAACAAAAACCGTAGATGTTAGAAAATGGAAAGAGTAAAATTCATGTATTAAACTATGCAACAACAGTTTTTTTATTCCATCTTTAAAAAAAGATAATTAGGGCAGAAATGAAAGCTAAAAGTCAAAGTGATTCTAGTGAAATATGACTTCTAAAGGTGTAGCTAGATAAAACAGATTCTACATTAAAGCAGTGCCAAAATATTTAGGAAATGCAGCAGTCATCTCTTTGTTTAACCCATCTTTTTATTAAGGCTGTGAACTGTGTTGCCACACTCAGAAGAAAAAGAGATCTCTGACAAGCCCATCTGTGGAAAATATTTAAAAAATACATCAGAAACATATTTGTGACATTGAAATGAAATGTAAACTGCATCACTTTCTTGTCATTCTGTGAATTCAAACATCACATAAAAGACAGCTGGCGTTTTTATTTTTTTTTAATAATGTGTATTTAGTAATGTTTTTATTATGACCAATATTTGCTGACCTACTAGCGTGTTCCAGTTGATAAAAAAGGCCACAGACATACTGTACATGATGTAATAATCAATTACCTGTCCAGACGAGGTGGTTGGTACTAACGGATGTGGACAGGCATCTTGGAGTATCTTGGTGCACCTCTATGTATGGCAGCCTATTCGTGTGTGCCCATGTACCTTGTGTTGGGCAGTGTTAATCAGGGCTGCTCAAATCCGATCCGGGAGAGATCTGGATAGCTCTATCCGGATATCTCCCAGTAAACCTGTGCGGGGTGGATGGGGGGTCAATTTTACCTGTCTGACGTCTTCTTTGGTCCGTCCCTCGGTGCCTCCCATAATGCAGTCCAAGCGGCGGTCACGTGATTTCAAGCACTTCCTCCTTCCGGGTTGAAGGAAGAAGTGTTTGTAATCATGTGACGCTCGTGGAGCACATCGTGGGAGGCACCGAGGGACGGACAAAGAAGACGTCAGACAGGTAAGATTGACCCCCCGCCCACCCCGCGCAAGTTTACTGTCAGATATCGGGATAGCAACTACCGGGTATCTCCCGGATCCAGATTTGAGCAGCCTTAGTGTTAATGCTGGCACCATAAGACATTGGGGTGAGCGCTGTGTGCACACTTGAGGAATGTATGTTTGCACATGACTCAGCATGCATGTGTGTTTGCACAAATATGTTTTATGCGTCGTGCAACTTGACTCGTATTTAAGTCTGAAGAGTGCAGCTCTCCAGTGCTGTAGTGTTGCAGCTATTTGTGTGAGTGTTCTCCTAGGAGTGAGCATATTATTGTGGGTGCTGGAGGGAAGAGGTGTGCTGGGAGGTAGTGTGCACATGATTGTGGTTGCTGGGGGGAGGGGCTGTGCAGGGAAGGAGTGTGCAAATGATTGTGGCTTCTGGTGGAGAGGGTGTGTTGGGGGGGAGTGTGCACATGATTGTGACAGCTGGGAGAGTGGCGTGTGCTGGGAGGGAGTATGCACATGATTGTGGATGCTGGGCAAGGGGTGTGCTGGGAGGTAGTGTGCACATGCTTATGGGTGCTGGGGGGAGAGAGGGCACTGGGAGGGAGTGTGCACATGCTTATGGGTGCTGGGGGGAAGGGGTGTGCTCAGAAGGGACTGTGCACTTGATTGTGGCTGCTGGTAGGAGAGGGTGCTAGGAGGGAATGTACACATGATTGTGGGTGCTGTGGGGAGGGGTGGTTAACTTTGCTAACTTATGTAAAGTAAGAGCTGTGGAGGTGGTAAAAGGTAATAGCTAATTGAAGCAGCTGGGTTGAGGGAATAAGGGAGTAAGATTGTTTTGCAGCCAGGGAGGTGAGGCAGCAGGCACAGCATGTGAGCAGATAGGAGATGTCCCTACATCACAGCCTTTTGCAGGATGTTTTGTTGTACCTGGCAGTTTTCTCCCTACAGTCCCTGCTGGTTAGTAGTGTAGAGGAAGATACAGCATTGTAAAGCTCTCCTCTTGCTTCACTCTCTGCTCTGTTGGGGGTGTGGCTAGTCTCAGGCAGCTGATCGCAAGATGTTCCTCTCTCCTTATTTCCTCCTAAGCTATCAAACACTGGGACATTGTGGGGGTGAGGTGTGTGAGTCACTCTGTAGCTGCACTCACAGGCTTCTCAGAAGCAGCTGGTTATGGCTTGTTCACATCTGAGCTGGTTTTAAACATTTTGAGGCAATGTCGATAGTTTGCATTTTCCAAGGTAAAATGAAAGTCCTTAGACTTTCATTTCACCTTTCACATTTAACGCTGCGTTTTTGTGCGTTGCGTTTCAATGCTCCCGAGAGCTTTTAATCGTCTGACGCTTGCGTTTGTGTTATAATGTAAATCAATGTAAAACACAAGCTCCAAGAATAGCATGCATTTTTAAAACGTTTCAATGCACACAGTTACAGTTGAAAGACAAAAAAACAATAACTTCACCTGTGTTTTCCTATGTGCTGTAACGGATTAAAAATGCATTAAAAACGCATGAAAAATGCATGTTTTTAGCTTTTCCAAACGCAAGCTCTGATGTGAAAGAATCCTAAGTGTGGCATCAGGAGTCATGTATGTGCACCCCTCCCAGATTTCCACCTGACAATCGATAACACAACCATTCACCCTACCTCCCAGGCCCGCTGTCTGGGTGTCACCTTGGACTCTGAACTCTCCTTCATTCCACACATCAAAAACATCACCAGAGCCTGCAATTTCCACCTCCGTGAAATCTCCAAGATCCGCCCCTTCTTAACTCCGGACGCAACCAAACTGCTCATCCATGCCCTCATCATCTCCCGCCTTGATTACTGTAACTCCCTCCTTTCTGGCCTCCCCTTGAAACGCACTGCCCCCCTGCAATCAGTGATGAACACGGCTGCAAGACTCATCCATTCTTCGCACCTCTCCGCATCCACATCTCCCCTTTGTGAATCCCTACACTGGCTCCCTATCCATTTCAGGACAACTTTCAAGATTCTATGCCTGGTGTATAAATCTGTGTACAAAACCTGCCCTACCTACATCTCGGAGCTTGTTCACAGGTTTACACCAAGTCGCCTCCAACAACCTTCGCCTCACCACCACACGCATTTCACACTCCCATGCCCGCCTGCAGGATTTCTCAAGAGCTGCGCCCACCCTCTGGAATGCCCTCTCACCACCCATTAGACTTGCTCCCTCTGTCAACACATTTAGGCAAGCCCTCAAAACCCACCTCTTTATGATTGCCTACCCACCTCCTACCACACAGTAACTCTCTACTGAATATTTAACAGCCCCACCTAGTGTTTCCACCCCACCCTTTAGATTGTAAGCCTCTGACAGGGTCCTCCATTCCCTAGTGTAATCTACAGGATCATGTGCTCCTGTCCTATGACAGCCTGTACTTGTATTACTGGGCCTACCTAACCAGCCCATATTGCATGATCATGTATTTTGTACAATTTGCATGTATAACTTTGTTCTGTGTTGTATAACCTTGTTATGTCTGTCATCCTTGTATTATTGTATATATTTATTGTCCAGTACTGCGTAATATGTTGGCGCTTTATAAATACATAAATAATAATAATAATAGTATGTGTGTCTGAGGAGGGAGGATGAATGTGCAGGCGAAAGTCTCTGTTCCACTGCACACTTCTGACTGGTTCTGCTTCTCCCATACCTCCCTACACCTGACCTCAGGCAGCCACTCACCTTGCTCACCTGTAGAAATGGCACTGGATGTACCATATTCTACACTATGGGATTCAAAAGTAAAAAATGTCTTTCTGAAAGGGTTTCAAGTAAAATCCAGCCCGTGTGGTCTTAAATTTGACCAAGAAAAAATAATACAATTTCCATCTTTAGGTTTTCTTTTATACCTGGGGCTGAATGCCCCACTTTCAGAATTAGTGAAGACTAAATTTGTAATATTTTGCTATGCCACGATCCTTATGAAAACTAAAAAAGCATGTGACAAAATGTACTTTGACAATCTTTATGGTAATGAACATGACACACTCACCATCTTTTCTCCAGGGTACATTGTAGCATGCATTTCATAATATATTTGCCACTAAAATGTTCACTCACTTTAACACCATTAAAACTTTTTCCTGAGCTTAATGCATATGTTACGGCCAGAACCCGAAGTTTGGCCACTTCTAGTTCTGGCCGGCCACTTCGGGTTCTGGCCGGCCAATTCGCGAAGTGCCCGCTGCGCTGCGGCCAATGTTAGAAACGGATCGTTTACTCTGATATGAATGTATCTTCTGGCCGCAGCGCAGCGGCCAAACGTATTAATTTGTTGCAATTTTAAGCCGGCGGCAATGTAACGATTCAAGCCGCCGGCTTTTTCATCTGCCTCATCTCTCTCCCTCTCTTTCTTATGGGCAGCCGGGCGGGGACACGCGTGTCCCTCCGGAGTCGTTCGTCGCGGCAGGGAAGCCTGCCGTTCTTGCAGAGCGGGTGCTGGCAGAAGCAATGTCTGCAGCCTCCCCGCTCTGCTGCCCCTGCTGCGACGAACGACTCCCGGGGGGGACTCGCGTGTCCCCCCCCCCCCCCCGCCGGCTGGCCATAAGAAAGAGAGGGAGAGAGATGAGGCAGATGAAAAAGCCGGCGGCTTGAATCGTTACATTGCCGCCGGCTTAAAATTGCAACAAATTAATACGTTTGGCCGCTGCGCTGCGGCCAGAAGATACATTCATATCAGAGTAAACGATCCGTTTCTAACATTGGCCGCAGCGCAGCGGGCACTTCGCGAATTGGCCGGCCAGAACCCGAAGTGGCCGGCCAGAACTAGAAGTGGCCAAACTTCGGGTTCTGGCCGTAACACATACATGAAGTAACATGTGACAAGATGAGATAAACATAGGTGCATAAAATACTAGTTAGTAAGAAATTCCCTTTTTGTTTTCCAGTACAGCAAGAGTTAAAAACTTGAATTGCTATCTATGGTTCATCAGTTGCTATCTGTGCAAAAGAGCTTGTTGACAGCTTGTCGAATTCAGTTCAGGTTTCCTGAAAAGTAAAGAGAGGCTAAATGAGCTGAGAAACAGTGAGATAAAGGCTTCTAATGAGGTTTAGGTGCAGGAAAATTCAAGAGTCACCACTTCTCTTTCTCATTTAGCTTAACAAGTCACAGTGTGGATTCTAAACAGAAACTGCAACAGTCTTATGCAATCTTAAAAATGTAACCATTACAGTGTACCAGAAGGGAAAAAAGTGCCCCTGGGTGTACTTCCCTCAGAACGGAAAAGCCTCTGGATCCTAAAGAGGCTTCCCCTGTCTTCCTTACCAGAAGGGATCCACCACTGGTCCCAAGAAGATTCCCTTTTCGGAAGCCTCGCACAGGTGCAGTTGTGGCTTCCCAATGGGCTCTATCAGAAATAGCTGAGCCCGATCTGGTCCTCACTACTGCACAGGCGTGAGCCATCTTTGTCTGTGCAGTAGAATGGATCCAATCAGTCTTGCCTATTTCCGGGGGATAGCAGCTATTTCACCTGTGCACAGTGGCAGCTGGGATTGTTTTTATTTACTTGTGACCAAGGTCCCAGCGGTGGAAGGGGTCTGTGAGGGTCGATGGGGGAAGCCTCTTTAGGACTCCGAGGCTTCCCTCTCCTAAGCTGAGTACCCCCTAGAGGAGGTTTTTATTCTTACAGGTTTACTTTAACCTGAAAAAAAAATAATAGAGTAAATTCTATGTTACTTATGTTCTATTTATCATTCATACTACACTAAAATTAATTATCGCATAGGTTTAATTTCACTTCATGTTCACTTTAAAGACAGAACAGTTTTTTTTTCTTTAATGCTTTATTATGTTTTTCTTTGGCAGTTATCCAACTAACATGTTGATTATCTTGGTTGGCATTAGAAAGTGAACAACTTTATTAGTAAGAAGTCATAAAAAGTATGCTTCATAAGGCCAGACAGTCACAGCTCAAAAAATCATGTTGCCTGCTGAATAAGAAGTTTTGCAGAGGCATCCAAATGCATCCACAGACAACTTTGCCTTAAAGAATGTCATAACCCTCACCTTTGTTTTATATGAGATTTTTTACATTAATCCAATAACTGAAAAAGGGTCAACTTCGGAGCTGATCTTGCCTAAATGGAAGGTTTCTGCTCAGGGGAGATTGGGGGCAGATGAGATACATAGTTTAAATGATAATGTGTACAATTTCTAGAAAACAAAGAATTCTAGCAGTAGGAAGAGAACAAAGAAAACACTAACCTCATGTACCCACTGGTAAAAGTGACAATGTGAGCATTCATGTTTCCAGAAAAACAAGAGTATTGTATTTTAAATTAAAACAAATTTTTAAAGCAGATATATGCACTGTTTACAATGCATGTATATAGTAGTGCCATGCTTAGGGCCCTTACAAATGGGAGGTGGAATGTCTGCATTAAAAATACATACCTTCTTGCAATAAAAATTCTTTTCTACTGCACTCTTGTCTTGCAGTGCTACCGCAACAGAAGAGGCTAATCCAGGAGTGTTCTTTGATCATGAACATTCCCCTCCCACTCGTCTACTTTCCCAGTCCTCCACCTCTTTCAGGTCAACATGACTGTTTCCTGCAGGGGTTGGGGTGGAAGTTTTGGAAACTCTTCTAATCCTAGATTATATATGTTAAACTCTGGCCTGTGGGACAAATCTGGCCCCAGGGCCGCACCTGGGCGGGTGCATTGCACCCAGGCACCTGTCTCCGTCAGGCGCCGCTTGGCCGCTTGGCCACCGCTCACCCCCTCTGGCCGCCGCTTGCTCCCGCCCATCAGGCGTGAACAATAGTGTGGGCGCTAGGACCTAGCGCACCGCACTGATATGCGGAAGTGACATCACTTCCGCATATAGAGCGGGTGCGTCCGGCGCCCACTCTTACTGGTCGGGTCGCCGCTGATCCTGAGGTCTGACTACACTGCAAGGTGAGGGGGGAGCAGCGGTGATGGCTAGAGGGGGGGGGTTCCTGTCACTCACTACCTAAAGGGCTCCCTGTCACTCACTGCTACACAGGGGTCCCTGTCACTCACTGCTACACGGGGATCCCTGTCACTCACTGCTACATGGGGGTCCCTGTAACTCACTGCTACACGGGGTCCCTGTCACTCACTGCTACACGGGGGTCCCTGTGTAGCAGGGACCCCTTGATTAACATACTCCATTTGAATTGGAGGTACTCTCACTACCACCATCAATGGATATAAACCAATTGAAACTAGGAGCAGCTAATAAGACTATAACTAACTACACACCATAACCAGCCAAGATTCAGTTGATTCTCCCAGCCAATCCCTACAATGTCTCAGGAGAGAGGCTAGATTATAGGCTCTCAGATTTGGAAAGTTGGCCCCAATATCCAATTTTGGCCTCGTAAGGATATCCTTGCTGTTTTACCCTGCCACAGAAAAACATGAAAGGCCTTATTAAGGGCCTGTATATCTCTATGTTGGAGTAGAAGTGGAAGAGTTTGGATTGGGTATAACAGTCTGCCAAAACTGATCATTTTAATCAGATGACAGCGTCCCAGTAAAGAGAGCGGAAGATTCTTCCAGCTGGAGAGCTCAAAAATAACTTTATGTTTAGTCGATATAGTTGAGTGGCATCCCTTGGTATGTGGATACCTAGGTAACGGATAGACAAATTGGGAATCTGTACCCCCCAACTCCCGTGCTTTATGACTAGCTAGCCTTGTGTCTCCAGGGTTATGAGATAGAAACAACATTTCTGATTTGGATTTATTAATTTTAAAGCCTGAAAATTGACCAAAGTCATATAGGCACATAACAATTTGACTAAGATCTTTTTTGGATTATTTATATATAATAGGATATCGTCCGCAAAAAGCGAGCAGTATAATGTCCTAGTTTTGACCGTAATCCCCTTAACCACTTTTCCCCCGCCCGTACGAATTTCTCCGTCCCTTTTTCCATCCTTTAACCCCCAGGGACGGAGAAATCCGTACTTTCCGCGCTCCCGCTCGTAAACACGCCGCCCGCCGCTAGTAAACACGCCGCCGCCCGCTCGCCCGGAGATCAATGAACCGGAAAATCCATTCCCGTTCGTTGATCTAAGCCCCGCAATGATCCGCTGCTCTCCGATGAGCAGCGCGATCATTGTGAAAAGGAAACACTTACCCAGCCTCCAAGTACTTCCTCCAAGCTTCCGGAAGGATGCTTGGAGGTCGCATTAAAACAAAAAGTTACTACACCCTACACATTTTTCACATATAAATTACTTTTACACAAAAAATTAACTAATTACCTCCCACACTCCCAATTTTTTTTTTGTAATTAAAAAAAAATTAAAAAATGTACAATAAAAAAAATACATAAATAGTTACCTTAGGGACTGAACTTTTTAAATATTTATGTCAGGAGGGTACAACACTGTTACTTTATAAACTATGGGCTTGTAATTAGGTATGGACGCAAAACTGAAAAAAATGCAACTTTATTTCCAAATAAAATATTGGCGCCAAACATTGTGATAGGGACATAATTTAAACGGTTTTATAACCGGGACAAAAGGGCAAATACATTTCATGGGTTTTAATTACAGTAGCATGCATTTTTTAAAAACTATTATGGCCGAAAACTGAAAAATAATTATTTTTTTTCCCACATTTTTCCTATTTTCCCATTAAAACACATTTAGAATAAAATAATTCTTGGCATAATCTCCCACCTAAAGAAAGCCTAATTGGTGGTGGAAAAAAACAAGATATAGATCGTTTAATTGTGATAAGTAATGATAAAGTTATAGACGAATGAATGGAAGGAGCGCTGAAAGGTGAAAATTGCTCTGGTGGTCAGGGGGTAAACCCCCTCAGTGGTGAAGTGGTTAAATACCAGGCCCGATCTTAAATATTCTGCCAGCGGTTCTATGGCCAAATTAAATAATAAAGGTGACAGGAGGCAGCCTTGTTGGGTGCTTTTGTGAAGAAATAAGGTAGGCGAAGCTACACCCTCAACTATCAATTTAGCTGTGGGGGTAGCATACATGGAATGTACATATTCTAAAAACGAGCTCTCAAAACCCATGGTTACCATAACTTGGTCAAGCCATTGCCAACTAACATTGTCAAATGCCTTCTCAGCATCAAGGGACAAAATAGCCCCCGGATGCCGAGAAGAGCACAAGGGTCTGTTATGTTCTAGAACAGCCATCACCCTTCTTATATTTGACACTGTAGCATGGCCCTGCACGAATCCCACCTGCAAATATTTAATCAAATGTGGAAGGATCAATGCAAGGCGTTTGGCCAAAATTTTAGAGAGTATATTGATATCACAGTTCAAAAAGGATATAGGGTGATAAGACCCGGGATCTAGAATGTCTTTGCCTTTTTTTTGTATTACTTTGATATGCGCTTTGCATCCTGTTTGTGGAAATTGTTTATCCAAAACATAATTATATAATTTAGTTAAATAGGGAGGGATGTGTTTCTTTAAACCCTTATAGAACTCCAAAGAATAGCCATCCGGGCCAGGGGCCTTGCCATTGGGGCCAACTTTCAAAATAGCAGTGTAATAGATAGCAGAGATGCCGCCGCAGTGGTGAGCAGCATGGCGGCTGTCTCCGCGTCTCGGCCGGCGGCCTCCGCCACGCAGTTACATGGTGGAGTTCTGCCTGGTCCTTCAGTTGCACATAGACTGAGGGCTACGCGCGCGTGCGCACCAGGCGACAGGACCTTTATGCCAACAGAAGGGGAGTAAGCTGATCGGCCGGTCAGCTGACTCCAGCAGTGCTCCTGATTGGCTGAGTGACTGGGGCGGCGCTGTGGGGCGCTCTCAGTATATATAGGACCTGCCTGTCAGTAGCTCCTCGTCTGCTGTTGCAAATGCTACGTGTTAGCACTCAGACCTTAGTCAGATCCCAAAGTGTGCTAGAACCAGCAGGAGCTGGGGATCCACACTAAGTCAGATTCTGTTGATAGCTAAAGTACTAATTGAATTGTATTATTTGTTATGACCTTCTGCTAGCCTTGACTTCTCTTCTGCTTACTGTGTCTGTGCTTCTGCCTATCTGATCCTGTTGCCGACTAACACTACTCTGATTTAAGCTTTCTGTCTTTGTACCGTATCTGTCCGTTTGTTGCCAAATCTGCTTGTCTGACTCTCCTGCCCTCACCAGTGAGCCTAGTCCCTGGTGAGGGATTCTCTGTACAGCTTAATCACCTGCTCCTCAGGTGACCAGTAGCTGCAGTACAGTCTTAATCACCTGCTCCTCAGGTGACCAGTAGCTGCAGTACAGTCTTACTCACCTGCTCCTTAGGTGACTAGTAAACTACGATACTGTCCTCATCACCTGCTCCTCAGGTGATTAGGAGCTGCAGTACAGTCTTGATCTCCTGCCCCTCAGGTGATCACCTGCTGCAGTACAGTCTGAATCACCCGCTCCACGGGTGATCAGTATACGTTGTCTTACTGTGCACCACCCGCTCCTCGGGTGAACTGATTACTAGTTCATCTGCATCTCCAGCTTGCTGGAGTGCTGATCCCTGTGTTCTATAGAGATATCTCCCTCTACCAGCTCCTCTGGGGGAGTTGGTATCTCTATCTGTATTACTGTTGCACCAAACACCTATCTTTACATCTGGTTGTCTTGTGTCTCGCTATACTCGCATTATTGGTCATTCTGCAGATCACCACATAATCAGGTATAGTATCTGTATTATTGGTGATACTGCAGATCACCAATAATCAGAAAATCTGTTCTTGCTGACACCAATCGTTACAAGCAGTGACTTCAGCTTCCAGAACAGGGGCATTTAAAAATTGGAGATCTTCCTCTGAAAGAGAAGGCAAACGTAGTTTACGTAGAAATTCTTGTGCCTTAACCACTTGCCGACCGCACACTCATACCATGCGGCCGCAAAGTGGTAGCTGGAGGACCAGCGACGCACATCTGCGTCGCCAGGTGCCTCCCTAATTAATTAGGAAAGGCCGCTCGCGCGAGCAGCAGTTTCCTGTTAGGTCTCGGAGCGGGTCTCCATGAATAGCCTTCGAGCCGCTGATCCCGACTCGCAGACTAAATGTAAACTCAGGAGACGTTTGTCTCCTTTGTTTACATTGAACGGCACTGCTGCTACAGCAGCGCCGTAAGGCAGATCGGCGATCCCCGGCCAATCAGCGGCCAGGGAACGCCGCCATGTGACAGAGGACAGCCTGTCACAGGCTGCACAGGACGGATAGCGTCCTGTGCAGCTCCGATCACCAGGGGGGAGAGGTAGGAGAGGGAGGGGGGAATTTTGCCGTGGAGGGGGGCTTTGAGGTGCCCCCCCCGTAACACTCAGGCAGGCAGGAGCGATCAGACCTCCCCTGCACATCATCCCCATAGGGGAAAAAAAAGGGGGGTGATCTGATTGCTCTGCCTGCAACCTGATTTGTGCTGGGGGCTGCAGAGCCCACCCAGCACAGATCATAAAAAACAGTGCTGGTCCTTAAGGGGGGGTAAAGGCTGGGTCCTCAAGTGGTTAACAGGGTCCTGAACAGGATCATCATATAATTTTTGCTAATATTCTTGGAAGATATTTGCTATAATTTTGGGATCTGTATGTGTAATCCCATGATTATCCTTGAGATGAGTAATATGGTGCATAGGTTTTTTTCCTTTGGCCATGTTTGCCAGCAATCTACCAGATTTATTACCCAAAAGAGAAAAAAGTCCAGTCAGAGCGAGATCTCCAATACATTGCGTATCTATCATAACATAAATCTTAAGCAGCTTTAGCATCCAACCAGATATGTCTAGATATTTCTGAAATATTATCAATATATTCTAAATAGGCGGATCTAGCTTTGGCAGAAGCTGTGGAATAATCTGCCTGTGCCTTCTTTTTCCTGCTGCTTATATACTGTAAGCTATAATTTCCTCTCTTAATACTGCCTTTGCTGTTTCCCAGAATAATGCCGGGTTCTTCATATGTCTATGATTGTTTCTAACATATTCCAACCACCATAATTCCAATTGGTTCAAGAAGTCTTCATCTTTCGCTAATTGACTAGGAAGTCTCCAGGGTGTGAGAATGACAGCTCGCTAGAGCTCGGTAAGTGTATACCTATAAATACTGGCGCATGATCAGAAATTGCCATTGTGGTAATTTCTGCATCTTCAATTATGCGCATAGTATGATTATTGGTAAAAAAGAAATCGATGCGGGAAAAAAAATTGTGCGCATAAGAAAAAAAAAAAGAAACGTCTCGGGACAATGGGTGAAGGTATCGCCAGACATCAATGAGATTCGTACTGTAAAGAAACGCGGAAGAGCCGCCGCTATAAGTCAGCGGGAGGCAGCTCTTTCCGCGAATGGCATGGCGGAACGCGGAAAAACCGCCGCGTCTGATGCGGCGGTTGGCGCACATAGGCCTGTTACAAACAATCTGACCCAGCGCGGGGAGGCCGCCGCCGGTGCTGAGGGTGGTGCGACCAACCCCGCGCCCGGGTCAGCAAGCACATTACAAGACAGTACTGGTGTGGCTGGGACTGATAGTCCACCAAGATTCAGGATGACGCGCGTGCGCGCAGAGAGGCAGAACTTATATGGCAGTCAGAAAAGGGTCAGCTGACCAAGCCGGTCAGCTGACAATCCTGCTTCATTTCATTGGTCCAGCACTTAGGGAGGGGCTGGTGAATGGTTTTATATATATACTGCTGGCTGTTCAGTTACTGGTTGTCTGGCGTTGCGATCACTATGTGGTAGCACTCAGACCTGAGTCAGATCCTAAAGTGTGCCGGGACCAGCTGGAGCTGTAATCCTATACTTAGCTAGATTCTGTTGATAGTCTAAAGTACTAGTTTGATTGTGATTATCTGTTATGACCTTCTTGCTTGCCTGACCACTCTTCTGAACTCTGATCCTGTACCTTGCTATTCTGATACTCTGTTGCCGAACCCCGGCTCGCCCTGAGATTCCGTTTCTGCCTCCTGATTCTGTACCCCGATATTTCTGATACTCTGTTGCCAAACCCTGCTTGTTTATTAGACCCCGCATCTGCCTTCTGAATCTGTACTGTATCTGTCTGTGTGGTTACGACCTGGTTTGTCTGACCTTGAGAACCGACCTTACTGTTAGAGGCGGTTCCTTGTCCTGGTAGTGACACTCCCTCCTGAGTGTCACTCTCGGTTTGTCCTTCCTACTCTCAGCCTGTCTCCTCCCCCCGGGAGAGTGCAGGTCTTTGGAAAGGAATTTGTGCAGTACTCCTTACTGCTTTGAGGCCTAGTCCTCTAAGTATTACGGTTGCACCAAACACTCCTACTCTACTCAGGTGTCCAGAGGTTAGCGTATATATCCGATTATCGGTGATACTGCAGATCATCAATAATCTGGTATATATCTGTATTCCCAGTGATACTGCAGATCACCGGTAATCAGATCCTTTCTGTGTTACACCGATCATTACACGTAGTTTCTAAATAGTCAGCTAAGCAACGGTCATTCTCATTCTGTTTACCAGTATAGGATAAATGTACACTGTCTATCTTCTTTAGGATTATTAACCCCGATAAATTCCCCGCCCATGACAAAATAAGTAAGAGGATCAAATTGAGAAATCATAGACGCTACTGTGCTCAGAAAAGTACCGCTTGGTGTATTAGGAGCATATACATTCGTTAGAATCACGTGATGTCCTCGGATATCTACTTTGATATAAACCCATCTCCCTTCATCTGTATCTATTTGCTGATCGATGACTTGACACTGCAAATTTGTATGTAATAAGATAATGGTGCCTGCTTTATGGACGACCAAATGGGCTCCTATAACTGTCCCAATCCACTGCTTTTGCAAGTATTTAAATTCTTCAGTGGTCAGATGTGTTTCTTAAAGCATAGCTACATCAGCTTTTAATTTATGCAAATGACGTAGGATTTTAACCCTTTTTTCACCCGTTCGTAACCCTTTCACATTCCAGGTATATATCTTTAAGTCAAGGTGGCTTATATTTGTCTGAGGTTTAGGGACATCATTAGATTTTTCATGTAAGCTTGAGTGATGTCCTGATCTGTAACAAGAAACTGCTCCAAGGAGGTCTAAACTCTCAATGCTGCTGAAGTTAAAATGGCCGCCGGACCTACCTGATCCTCTGAGCTCGCCAGCTTCTGTCTGGATTTCACTGGACTTCTGATCACTGGGGAGCCACTGTTTGAAAAGGAATCATCCTGAGAAGGCCTGCAGGAGGTTGCCTGTAAAAGGTCAATATCAGGGTAGCTCTGCAGTCTGTCTCCTCTCCCCGGCGACATCTTTGCTCATAGCACACTCTTGAATTCCATGGAACAGCTCTGAGGTCTGAGCTGTCGCCTTTTCCCCTTCTTGCAGATCAAGAAGATTGTGAATGGGCACACCAGAATCAAAGGTAGAGTGCTTGATATTGTGGCATAGGCTGTGCCCCAAACAATGTAAACAATCCACATTTTGGAGGCCACGCAGGGTCTCCCTTTATCAAGGTATGTGGTAACCACACGCCTTGATAAAGGGGGATCCTGAGCGGCCCCCAAAACAATTGTCGGCTATCTTTGTGGATATAATGGCTCAATAAAGAGTGTGAATTCTTGAACGACAGTGTACTGATATACTGGATTGTTTATCCCTCCTTGTCCGCCTCCACTTCCATCACTTCCTCCGACATGCCTGTAGCTGAAATAGTCAAAAGAGCACCCTTTTAAGTTGCTTTAATAAGAAGTTCTGCACGGAGCTCTCTCCCTGAGCTTGCTCACGTGGCAGACACACCCGCTCATGGACATGGATTCCTACCATGCTTGAGTAAATCACACTTGGGGAGAGGGTAACTCGCATGTTTTGAATTGTATTAATCATTTAGGCTTCAAAATTCTAAAGCTCTCAATGCAGGTTTTCAAACGATCACATTATATGCTTTCAATAATTTATTGCTTCTATTATAAATTAAAATGGGATGTTTTTGATTAGTACATGAATAGCTGTAACTGTGGTCTTCATTATAATCATCTTGTCAATACATATCACAATTTCCCAGTATCTTAAACTTTGATTGAGCAGTTTTATAATCTGAGCATTAATTAAAGTGTAAAGTCATTATTTTTACTGCAAGACTTTTCATTCTTTTACTCAGCGGGCAGAAATATATGTAATCATTACTGTCATTTTCTGTTCTTAGTAACTGAAATATATCTTGTATCAAACAGAGAACCTAGCTGAAGATAGACATTATCCGTTCTTTAGTTTACTAAGTGGCATTCCTTCAGATAAAGTACAGTATATATCTTAAATGTCTGTTGGAAATTGCCTCCAGTAGTCTTATTTAAGTCTTTTCATAAATTTCAGATGCAGAATCAATTCTCAGTAGTGGCAGACAAGAGAAAAAGAGATGCCCAACAGGGGCATTTTGAGATGAGTTCTCGAAATTATTGAAACTGAGTCTCGTAAAAAAAAAATTGATTCCTATAAGATTTCTCAAAAATACATTTTTTTTTTGTAAAAAAATGTACATGAGGTCAGAGAATTTGATCATAGCTCGGGCCCTAGTGGGAAATGAGCACCACAATTTACATGTAATTGAGTTGCTCTAGCGATCAGCAAAACGGCAGAGATGCGACTTTTGAAGTGGATAGCATCTACTGAAAAAGGGCCAAAATTTTGGATGTGGGTGTACAGTATTATGCAAAATTCCCATTTTTGATCAGCAACCATGGTAAACTTTTGCATTCTCTGATTGGCCTAGGCAGCCACAATAAACTTCTGTGTTCTATGATTGGTCAAACACTTCAGAGTCTGCTGATTGGCCTAAAAATGCAGCGGTAATCCAATATCCGCAGTACAATACTGATGGCGATTGGTCCAATGTTTCCAAGTCTACTGATTTGCCTAAAATTTCTGAGTCTCAGTAATGCAGTATTTCTGCAGAATTGCAAATTTCATATACCAATTTGTGCATATCGACTTCTGCAGCAAAAAGTCGATTACCACTCGGAAAACAGAATTCCCCAGAATTTGAATCTCATCCCTAGTAAACTGTAACATAAACTGAAATTTACTATGCGTACAGGTGATCAATGAAACCTGTCTACGGTAATGTTTGATTGTAATTCTTAATGTATGAATAGTTTTACCAAGGGAGAGGAAAGCCAAACAATCTTACAATAGGTTACCGTTTTTAATAAAACCACACAACAATAAAATTGCACTTACAAGATTCTGTAAAACATCCCACATATCGCACCCACTGGTGCAGAGTAACCTTCTTTCCAGCTCTTTTCACCGCATCCATCTCGTCTGCACTATGGCCAGTGACTACTGACTGCTGGCCATAATGCGGATGAGTTGGATGCGGTGGAAAGATCTGTAGAGATGGTTACTCTGCACCAGTGGGTGCAATATGCATGATGTTTTACAGTATCTTTTAAGTGCAACTTTATTGTTGAGTGGTTTTATTAAAAAGGTAATGCACCAGGAGCGCTCCATCCATTTTGCATTTTTGTAGATCTCACAACTTCTTCCCAAAAGTTTATGTTGAAGCAGCAAATCCTGGAGGCATTGAGGATTATTATCATCTTTTGAAGTGATGGAATCTGTATTGAGCACAGTTTCATACATAAGTTTTGTGCAATCTTACAATAGGTGTTTGTGTTGTGGGAGTGCCAGATAAACAATGACACATATTTGCAGAGTGGTTGGGAAGGGTTATTGTTTGCAGTGGGAAGGGGAAGATACTCACTCAGAATACTATCAGGTAACACCCCATGGACCCCATTTTAGTTATTTTAATGGTATTAGCATTCATATTGATTCCTATCTGAAATGTCAAAATTAGCGATATGCTGATATTATTCAAAGGCTCAATGATCTTTCTAGAAATCATGGAGAGCTGACTTTGCTGTGGTGGCAAAGCAAAGTTCATTATATAATTCTGCTAGCATCTCAAAGTACTATATATGGTAATGCTGCATATTAATGTTGCTGCATGAGCTGCAGGGCTTTGGCCTGAAGTTTCATATGGAGGAGAGAGGTGATGGTACTTACCTTGGCGCTCGGTGGTTCTTCTGCAAAAGAGAGTTTCAAGAAAATGTAGCAGGGAGGAGATTCAGAAACTGCTTTTAGTCAATGGAGAACTGTTCAAGCAGAGGAACACTAGGTTACCTTGGAGGTTGAATAGATGAGGAAGTGAACTGATGACTGGAACATCTTCTGGCAGGATTAGCCAATGACTAGCTAGTTGTTGCTTTTTTAAATTTCTTACACAGAGATCTTCTGTTCTGCAATTTGATGACATTTTTGTCAGTGACACAATGCTGTCTCCAGAGGCCTGAATGTTGACTGTGTGTTACTGTTACAGGTAACCAGTGTAGGCTAGCTTAATTACCTGCTGACCAATAGGCATGAACGCAGCTCCAGGACCACTCCACGCCGATTGGCATGAATGGCCTGGAATGGGGATTGCAGGGGAGTGATTGGCTGGCGGGAGGACAGGGCGGGATATAATAAAATTAATTTTAAAAAATAGCAATGTTTATTGAAAAATAAATAATAAAATGTTGTATAAAATAAACAAACATCCCAGCAGGGATGAGACCCCACCAACAGAGAGCTCTGTTGGTGGGGAGAAAAGGGGGGGATCACTTGTGTGCTGAGTTGTGTGGCCCTACAGCGAGGCCTTAAAGCTGCAGTGGCCCAATAAGTAAAAAGTGGCCTGGTCACTAGGGGGTTTTAACACTGCGGTACTGAAGTGGTTAAGATCACCTAAGGACCAGTATATAAGTGGAGAATAGCAGGCATATGCATGGACTATGATCATTAACTATAATGGCTCACCAGACTACTCTGTTGCAAACAACCACCACCTCAGGATCTCCCTACCAGAAGTAACAGTAAAAAGTAAGCAAAACACGGAAGGCCGCTCATTGCGGCCTTCCGTGTTACTTCTGGCCGCCGGAGGTGATCAGAAGAACGCCTCCGGAGGACCCTCTAGTGGGCTTTCATGCAGCCAACTTTCAGTTGGCTGCATGAAATAGTTTTTTTTTTATTTAAAAAAAACCCTCCCGCAGCCGCCCTGGCGATCTTAATAGAACGCCAGGGTGGTTAAAACACATTTAGAATAAAATAATTCTTGGCATAATGTCCCACCTAAAGAAAGCCTAATTGGTGGCGAAAAGAACAAGATATAGTTCATTTCATTGCAATAAGTAATGATAAAGTTATAGGCAAATGAATGGAAGGAGCGCTGAAAGGTGAAAATTGCTCTGGTGCTCAAGGGGTAAAACCCCTCAGTGGTGAAGTGGTTAAAAAAGGTGAGTACTAATTAGTACATTTGTTCAAAAATAAGTTCAATATGTGAGAGATCGCGGAAAAGCCGCCGCATGTACTGGCAGTAAGGCGGCTGTTTCCGCGTCCAACGCGGCGGTTTTCACGCAGCAGCATGCGTCTGGCGTGGCTGGGGGTGTTAGTTCACACAGATGGATGGAGAGCTACGCGCGCGTGTGTAGAAAGTCTATATAGGTGCTACACACTGAGCTGGTGGTCATTTCAGATGCAGCCTTAGTGGTATGCGCTGGCGTTCTCCTCGCTGTTCTACCAAATGTAAGTTACACATTTTTTTCTGCTTAGCTGCTCCCGAGGTTTTAAATTTAGGTTAGGTCACTTGCCCGGAGGTCTGCCTCACCGTGGCGCAAGTGTCTAGTATAATATACTTTGCATGCAAACCATATTGGAAGCTAAAGTACCTCCTAGGTTAATAAATGTTAGCACTTGTCTTGGATGCAGGGCATGCATTTTTCAGTCTGGCAGAGGCGGTGTATGCCTGTGCGATTAACCATTCAATTGCAGCATGTGTTTAGGGATGCGCAGCCTTCCCCCCCACCTTTCCTTAACTTTGTAACTATGTAACTGTCAGGTTAGCTGCTCCCAGCCCCCCCTCCTGAGTTTCCTGTTTGCATGATAAGTAGTAGCAGATTTGCATATGATTTGCATCTGAATTGAATGCGAAGTGTGTAGAAAGTCTATATAGGTGCTACACACTGAGCTGGTGGTCATTTCAGATGCAGCCTTAGTGGCATGCGCTGGCGTTCTCCTCGAGGCAATTTCATTGGCCGTACAGATAGATTGCCGTTTGCGCTACCAGAGACAGGTTCGTGGTAGGAATGCTAGAAGGTCTGTCTTACACGACTCTTCTCAATCTCCATCACCCGCAGACGAACCGATGCAAATCGGGTATTCAGGGTTGAGTCAGGTGAAAAAGAGTCACAGAGGGCCAAGAAAATGCAATCTTTATGGTGCTAAGGGGCCAGGAGAATGCTGCCTTCTAGGGTTGGTCAACACCATAGGCGAGCAGTCGTTTCCTTCAAACAATGATCGTCTGCTCCTTCCCTGCTCTATTACATGGGAGGGTCAGACTAGTTCTGCAGAAGCCATTGTGGACTCCGGTTCTGTGGCAAACCTCATTGATTACGATGTTGTTAAAAAATTGGGGATACCTTTGCCCCACTTGACCGACAGATTCTGGTCACTGCAGTGGATGACTCTCCGTTGCAGAGTAGTCAATCTCTTCTTCAAACCCCTTTGTTGTCATGTTGTTTAGGGGTGTTGCATGAAGAGAGATTACAGTTCCTGGTTATGCCCATGACAACCTCCACCATTGTTCTTGGTATGCCTTGGTTGCAACTCCACTCCCAACAGATTGACTGGGCTTCAGGTCACTTACTGGAATGGTCAGCCTATTGCCATCAGAATTGCTTGGAGAGAGTGGCAGTTTGTGCTACCAAGATACAGGTGGGAGGGGTGGCAGAGCAGGTCAAAGCAGAAACTTTAGTTAAAAGTTCCGAGCCTGAGACCGGCCTACCTCGAAAGGTGGTCAGGGCACCTGCCGACACGGTGAAGGACTGGATGCCTAATCTGGACCCTTGCCAGTGAGACATTCTAGAGGGTAAAACTTCTCGTCAGACCTCACCGGGTACATTGCAACATTTACCAGGGCCAGGGAAACCCCGGACTCAGACTAGTAGGAGGAAGTCTGTAGAGTGGGAGTTATCTCCAGGGGACATGGTGTATGTATCCTCTCGGCATGGGGCCCTGAAGCGATTATCAACCAAATTGGGTCCTACATTCATAGGACCTTTCCCAATGACCAGGAGAGTTAATTTTGTCACCTATGCTGTCGATCTCTCAGCCAGTGTGAGAGGTGTACGATAACTCCATGTGTCTCTATTGAAGCCGGTAGTGCACATGGATTCCCCTCCCTCCCTCCCTGTGATGGTAAAAGATCAATCGGAATGTGAGACCAAGTAGACTGTAGACCCACATTCGGGGAACCCGGTTGGGAAGTGTCCGGAGTCCACTCCTCAGGGGGGGGGGGGGGGTACTGTGAGAGATCGTGGAAAAGCCGCCGCATGTACTGGCAGTAAGGCGGCTGTTTCCACGTCCAACGCTGCGGTTTGCACACAGCAGCATGCGTCTGGTGTGGCTGGGGGTGTTAGTTCACACAGATAGATGGAGAGCTACGCGCGCGCGCGCCAAAAGTCAGGACCTTTATACCAGCAGCAGAGGTATCAGCTGATCCGGAGATCAGCTGATTCCTGCTGGACTCCTGATTGGCTGAGTGGCTCGGGCGGGGCGGCAGAGTCCTGCAACTATATATACAGCTTGCTTGTCAGTTGCTGGTTGTCTGCCATTGCGAACACTTACGTGAAAGCATTCAGACCATAGTCAGATCCTGCAGTGTGTTTGAACCAGGAGGACCTGGGAATTCACACTGAGCCAGATTACTTCTGTTTATCTTTGTGTTATACTCCAGACTAGTTCCAGGGTGCTTAAACCACGGACCTTGCACCCAAGACTAGGGAACTGTATTATCATTTGTGTTATACTTCAGACTAGTTCCAGGGTGCTGAGACCACGGACCTCGCACCCAAGACTAGGGAACTGTATTATCATTTGTGTTATACTCCAGACTAGTTCCAGGGTGCTGAGACCACGGACCTCACACCCAAGACTAGGGAACTGTATTATCTTTGTGTTATGCTCCAGACTAGTTCCAGGGTGCTGAGACCACGGACCTCGCACCCAAGACTAGGGAACTGTATTATCATTTGTGTTATTCTCCAGACCTGCTTGTGATGCCCATCTTCCAGGGGTCACTAGCCACCGGGTCATCTTGCTATTCAGCCTAGGACTCAGCCCCCTTGGATGTCTCAGGCTGCTGCAAGATCTCTGCACTTCCAAAGGGAGGTATTTCTCATACTGCCAAGGACCACCTGCTCCTCGGGTGGTCCTCACTCAAAGTTATTACTGTTGCACCAAACACTCACACTATATAGGTGTCCAGAGGTTAGCAATATATCTGTATTATCAGTGATTCTGCAGATTATCAATATTCAGGTATATATCTGCATTCTTGGTGATACTGCAGATCACCAATAATCTGATTCCCTCTGTGTGCTGACACCAATCGTTACACAATATTAACAGAAAAAAATCCAAAATACTTCTGAATAATGAACCTCAGCTCCCTATGTGCCTTACATAATAGTTTGTCGATGAAAGTTAATCAACATTTTAAAATGGCAAGTACGTATTATTATTATTATTTATTGTATTTATAAAGCGCCAACGTATTACACAGCGCTGGACATTAAATTGAAAAGTGTATTTAGTATTAAACAGAAAAAAATGCAGAAAATATAAATTGAACCTCAGTACATTGAATTCCTCTCAACAATTGCTTTCCTCTTAAGGTTTAGCAAAGTAATAAATGGAAAGCACTAAAGGTACAGTAATTGAAAAAATAATTCAGCAAGAAAAGAACTAAAAAGTTAACAAGAAGCAAGACAGTCTACCAAATAATCAGCAAAACACTAGGTAAAAATGTGTATTTTTTTAAGAATGTCTCAAAAAAGCATAGAGATGTTTCCAACCAGATAAAATCTTTTTTTTTTTTTTTTTTTGCTTTAACATTGATTACTTGTAGCTAGAGTTTGTTAATTCCTCAAAGCATAACATCAATAACATCAAAGTTATTGATTGTCTTTATATTCATTAAAAATATTCAATTCAATATCCTTGTGATATTGAGCCATTACCCACAGATCAATAACTTGTTGGAATTTATTTGGGCATCTTTTGCTTTATATGTAAGTCTGTGAAGTAAAAGGAACTTGTTAATCATTTTAAGGTATTTTTTTCTCAGCTTTTTATTTATTTATTATTATTTTTTTTAGTATGTGTGTAGTACAGATAATTAACCCTCCTGGCGGTTTGCAAAAAAATCGCCAGGGGGCAGCAAATCTTTTTTTTTAATTTTTTTTTTTTTCATGTAGCGAGACAAAGTCTCGCTACATGATAGCCGCTGCTCAGCGGCATCCCCCCAGCCCCTCCGATCGCCGCCGGCGATCGGAGATCCGGAGATCCCGTTCAAAGAACGGGATCTCCTGGAGGGCTTCCCCCGTCGCCATGGCGACGGGCGGGATGACGTCAGAGGGGACTCCGATCTGCCCCATAGCGCTGCCTGGCACTGATTGGCCAGGCAGCGCACGGGGTCTGGGGGGGGGGGGCGGCCGCGGCGAGAGGAATTGCGGCGGATCGGCGGGTAGCGGCGGCGATCGGGCACTGCACGCAGCTAGCAAAGTGCTAGCTGCGTGCAGCAAAAAAAAAATTATGCAAATCGGCCCAGCGGGGCCTGAGCGGTGCCTTCCGGCGGCATAGCCCGAACTCAGTTCGGGCTTACCGCCAGGAAGGTTAATAGAACATTAGCAGCAAAGAAAATAATTTTATTTTCAGTTATATAGCTTTTTTATAACATTGTATCATTCTATCATATATACAATTACAAACCACACTCTGTATTTAAACTATAAAACAGAGTAGAGCTAATGATCCTTTGAACTTGCAATGAAAGCTTATCTGACGCTGAATCTCACTGTTTCTTTGATGTAAAAGTGCTTTCAGACAATAAGACTGTCCAAGTTGGTCAGAGAGCTCAGAGAAGCTCTTTTGCATAGATAACAAGTGACGTTTTTTAACTCTTCTTGTACTGGAAACAATACGAGACTCTGTTTTTGACCACTAATGCTCTATTTCTTAGCTGCACTACACATACAATTCATCATCTCATAAGTTTATTTTCACTTCAGATCCCCTTTAAGTTGGGAGGTTTCAGAATATAATAAAGGGAATGTTGTGATTTCCTTCCGGAAATTCTGTATTTTGATACATTTCTTATCTAAATGTTTAAATGTACTCTACATGTATTTCAGCTTAGTGCAGTTGTAGATAGATTTCCTCATGGAGAAAAGTATGTCAGGTGTATTATATACTGTACATGATGGTGATATTTTTACTGAAAACTTTTATCTGCAGAGGAGATTATGTGTTTAAAGGGAACCTGAGAGGAAAGTAGTCTCAAGTTGCATAATTAACTGGGGCTTCCTTAAGCCCTCCTGAGGCTACTCGGTCCTTTACTGACTTTCTAGATCACTCCTGTCCCTCGCTAGAGAGCTAGACAGCTGGGGCAAGTCGTTCGCATGTACGGTCCAGCCGCATGCATGCCACCATCATGCAACCATTGCCTGGAGCATTGTTCAACCTGAGCAGTAGTACAAAGAACACTCCCGGCCAAGGGCTGTACATGCACAACAAAGCATGACTCGACCAGGCTACCGGGCCATCCAACAGGGGGACAGGAGAAGGCGAGGGACTGAGCCCCAGGTAAGAATAAAACCTGAGACTGTTTTTGTCTCAGGTACACTTTAAGCATACTTTTCTCAATTTCTCTCCCTATAAATCAGAAATAACATTATTACTCCAAGATCTTTTATATCTGTCTCCCATTATTTTCTCATGAACAAAGGCTATGAGTTCGCTGTAGTATCTGGTAATCATTTTAGTTCTATAATAAAGGTGGCCAGTTAGGTTTCATACAACCTTAAATAGACTGTGACCCATATGCAATTAACTTTTTCACCTGAGTTATCTCCAAGGAGATAATTTTAATCTTTTCTGTAATCTAACTTTTCAGCATTTTTCAGCATTTTTCAACTAAAAAAGTACCTAAAAGTTGGTGAAAAAGTACCGTCAAATGTATTGCTTGGTAGTAGAGATGGCCTGAACAGTTCACTGGTGGATGGTTCCCGATGAATTTCTGCTGTTTGCATTTTCCACAAACTGCGAACTTATGGCATGTTCAACCCGCTCCTTATACATCATCATGGAGCCAAACTTTGACCCCTTACCTCACAGTAAGCAGACATGTGGCAGCCAATCAGCTATCACCCCCTTATGGACCCCCACCCCCCTAATAAAAAGCAGTTGTGGTGGCCATATTGGATTCATTTTCTGCTGGCTGCTGACTGTTAGTGAGAGCAGGGTCAGACTCGCTGCAGATAGGTAGGGAAAGCATTAGCTAGGCCTGTGTTCTTGTTCCTCATTTGCTGTGAAAGCACCGAAACAGCCCTTTTGAAGGCTAGCACATCAATCTCCTGTGTTTTTTTGTGTGTGTGACACTCCACAGCCCACTGACATCCAGAGCTGTGTGCACACTACTGCTGTTGCTACATTAAGTTGCACGCACATTACCACTGCAGTGCATTATTACTTCACTGTATTCTGCTAGTACTATTGCAATTACCTGCTGTTTTTTTTTGTGTTCAACTCTACCCGGAGCCCTGTATGCAATGACTTCCTGCACATAGCCCCACCTCCTTGCACACGAGTGCCATGGCACTCTCTATCTCTCTAACAGTTTATGTGTAGCCTCTGAAGGGGATCCCATAATCTAGTTGAAATTGTGAAAGTCTTTAAATTCCCTCTCTCAAAAATGTTGCTGTAAATATTTATTGTCATGCCCTGCTCAGGAAATCCATATCCTGTAATCTTATAAATTTTTATATGTTGGGGTTACCCCTCAAAGAGAGTCTAAAATCAATAAAATTACCTCTTTTTATTTCCCAATACTCTTCAGCAGTTTGATCAAAGATGATTAGCCTCAGTGGCAGAATAATGTATTCAATCCCCTGAAATTCCTGGGGCAAAATTGTTCAGAACTTCCTGGAAAAGGCAGAGCTGAGCACAGTAGCTCTGCATCCAGTGAAGTCAATCATCGCCTCTCTCCGCCCCTCTCAGTCTTCTTTCACTGAGAGGGGCGGGGAGAGGAGGAATAGATCGGCGGAGATTTATTGGACTGGAGGTAGAGACACTACGCTCAGCTCTGCCTCCCCTGGGCAGCAAAATCTATGTTGTTACAAAATCTATGTTGTTACAGTGCCTGCAAGTAACTAACATGGCACTAACCACTTGTTATGAATGGGGCAGTATATCTAGGCCCTGCAGGACTTCATACATAAAGTCCCAGGGACATAGATACTCCTCTTCATCTCTCTATGTGCGCCCATCAGCCTTCATTAAAGCTCAGATTGGTGAATGGGAACATATGTTCCCAAAGCCAATTCAAGTACCCGATTCAAAAATAATCTGTGCTGTAATGAGCAGTACTGATAATTGAATTAGCATCAGCATTCTAAGACAGGTGACATCTTGTGGCCAAAATAAAAAATACAGGTCAAAAAAGAATAAAAAGATAAATAAAAAATATATTACCCATTCTGTTCTACCTCCAGTTACCAAAATAATAAAAAAAACTTGTAAAATAAGTGACAGAATTGAACAGGGAACACATAAATTGTTATGTTAGGGATTTAGCTTTTTGTATATGTATGCCATGAGGGTATATTATTGTTTTGTGGGGTGTTTTTTGCAAATTAGGGATTGCAATTATTGCTAGGGTACAATGAGGAAATCAAAACACAAAATGTAAAAAATACACCTGTATTGCCAAATAAAATATTGTTGCCATAAATTGTACTAGTGACATAATTCAAACTGGGACAAATGGGGAAATTAAATGTGTAGGTTTTATCTACAGTCACGTTTTATTTAAAATTATAATGGCTGAAAACTGAGAAATAATGACTTTTTTCATTTTTTTCTTATTCCCTTTAAAATGCATAGTAAATATAATACTTCTTAGCAAAAAGTACCACCCAAAGAAAGCCCAATGTGTGTGCGAAACAAACAATGTGAACTGTAGATCCTTTAGGTGTGGTAGGTAGTGATAAAGTTATTGCCAAATAAAGGTATGAGCTTTGCAATGTGAAAATTCTTCTGGTCCATAAGAAGAAAAATCTCTTAGTGGTTAAGTGGTTAAAGCAGAAACATTAAAAATGTAAAGATTTTGCATACAATCAATGAAATTAAAATTTGGAGGAATCTCACACATATGGCTGCACATAACAATTTTTAGGCAGGTAAACAAAACAGTTTTAAATCTAGAAACTGTAAGTGATTTTTGGTATTTACACATGAAGTAAAACATTTGTTAGGAACATTTTGCCCTTGATCCCCTTCCACTATGCCAGTAATGCCACTTTTCAGGGTTTTTTTGTACACGTTATACACCTTTTTAAAAGAAATTCTGGCTGCAGAGATGCCCTGAAGGTTTTTGATGTTCGCCTGCCATTAAAGTAAATGGGGATTGCTGTGAATGTTCAACCATGTTCAACCATGCTTAATGAGGACAAAGAAGGAACAGTAGTCATCATCATTTGAAGGTTGAAGGAGGATGAGGAATATTTTTTTTTTGCAAGATTATTAGGAAGCAAGTCTACTGTCACAACCCAGGCATTGTGTGGACAAGGGAAGAACCAGAATTGCTGGGTGAGAAGAAGGAGGAGTAAAATGTTGAGGACTAGTGAGGAAAATGAGCCCACAAGCCAATGTTTTCATAAGTCTGTGCACGTGTCGGGATGCTTTTTCATGTACCCTCATATTTGCAGTATCAAAAAGTAGGATAACTATTGGATGCCCTCCCTTCTCTACAAAGGCAACATTTCTGAGTTCATATGAAACCCAGCTCAGGAAAACCCAGCTCGGTCACCTAAGCCGAGTATTCTGTGAACAGTTATGTGTAGATTTCTCTCCACAAAAATCTGCACATGGATGACAGGTGGCCAATGCCTTTTCCTCCTCTTCTTAAAGCTCCTGCACCATGTAATGCACATGGTCATGCACATGCATCCGCAGGTCCTATGACCATTTAAAATTTTCAGCAAAATCTTAGAAATTAGATTTACTTTCTTTTGATCACTATGAGGATTAGTAGCGGATGCTGGTTTAGCTGCCAGATGACAAGGTGGGTCAGAAAGTAATACTTTATAAAACAAAAGAACACAAAAAAACCAGATCCTATGGGAGTATTTGCAATGTTTGGGTTTCAAACACCAAAGAGCAGTATATTGGCAGGATTTATTTTCTATCTATCAAAACTGTCAGGAAAACATACTGCATACATATCATAAAGCACCCCTTACACATGCAAAACCCCTTGGTCTCTAAACCCATTATCCCTTTCATATGATAGAGTTTCAGCAGAGTTATAGATGCAAAAATACCTTTAGACCTTTAGTCTCTTTTCCCAAATATTCCTATTTAGCTTTGTTTCTGAGAGGGAAAATTAAACTCATTGTATTTATTATTCTTACAATATTTAAACTAGCAAATGGTTTGATTTTGAATAGCAATGAATTACCAGAATGTAGCAAATTTTGTTATTGTAGGATTTTATGCATATCATTGTAAGAATGCGGTTTGGGTCCAGGGTTAAAGTAAGACATCACCATTCTGCACTATCTGACAAGCTGCAGAACAAACATATTATTTGAAATGCATTATAGTTAATTGTTTTACTAACACATACTTGAATGAAATTATGGCTCTGCTTAGCATTTAATTTTGTCTTGATACATTTGTTCGGATACAGTACATGAAATATAGGTCTTATAGTTGCCAGCAAGTAAATCTGCAATTATATAAAAAAAGAAATCATATGAGCTTTAATATTTTACTTTTAATTAGAATTATGTCAACTGTTCTTTATTCCTTCTTCCAAAAGACTTCAGCTTTCCCTGATTACTTCTATTTAATTTGATTATATTCCTTTGTTATCGTTCAATGCCCCCATATAAGTTATGCACTGTTACAGTAATTACATCTGAGTAAAAAATTATGTACTCTGATATAATTGCAAATTATTGATGCAGAGTCTACTTTTCTGGTGCTTAAACCATTCTGGTTTTGTCAATGCATTTGAAATGCTTTATTCTTTTCGAGAATAAATATTTTGAATTTAAGAAAACTGTTTTGACTTTTGACGCTTTCACTTTTTTGTATTAATGTTTGCATATCACATGCTATACAGATATTTTCTGTTTTGTTGTACTCTTACACTTACAACAGGCGGTAGGCCTGTGTTCTCTCATTTATTCATGTACTATGCATAAATATTAAAATTGTATCTATGTTCAAAATTTCCACTTCTATTACCCATGGTCCTGCATAAATAGAGCTTAGTATTAGTATCTGGGCGGGGTCTAAGGCAGAACGAGATCAGCGTGGATAAGCAGATGAGGAGATTATACACTACTAGCCTATTAAGCCTTTAAATAAGATAATGGGCATTGCAAGGCCTTACTCACACCCGTACGCGCACACACTCCTGTGACCCCATGCACCAGTGAATCGTGTGCACACAGAAACACCAGCAACCTACACATGACCACAGTGTGGTGGAAAACACATGCGCATGGACACAGAAACCTGAGATTGTATTAAGTAGGATAGAGTTCTGGTTTAGTTTGTAAGAAGCTCTTAAGGTGGATATAGGAGCCATTTACAGTGTATTCAGAAAGTATTGATAGCACATTTTCCGCAGTTTGTTACATTACAGCCTTATTCCAAGATGTATTACATTCATTTTTTCCTCAGAATTCTACAAACAGCACCCCATAATGACGACATAAAACAAGTTTACTTGAGGTTTTGTCAAATTTATAAAAAAAAACAACAACTGAGAAATCACATTTACACAAGTATTCAACGCGTTTTCTCTATACTTTGCCGATGCACCCTTGGCAACAATTACAGCCTCAAGTTTTTTTTAATATGATTCCACAAGCTTGGCACACCTATCCTTGGCCAGTTTTGCCTTTTGCAGCACCTCTCAAGCTCCATCAGGTTGTATGGGAAGTGTTGGGGCACAGCCATTTTAAGATCTTTCCAGAGATGTTCAATCAAATTCAAGTCTGTGCTCTGGTTAAGCCACTTAAGAACATTCAAGTTGTCCTGAAGTTACTCCTTTGATATCTTGGCTGTGTGCTTAAAGGTTGTTGTCCTGCTTAAAGTTTAACTTTTGCCCCAGTCTGGGTTAAAGAGCGCTCTGAATTAGGTTTTCATCCAGGATGTATCTGTACATTGCTGCAGTCATCTTTCCCTTTATCCTGACTAGTCTCCCAGTTCCCGCCACTGAAAAACATCCCCACAGTGTTGTGCCAACCATTATGCTTCATTGTACAGATGGTATTGGCCAAATTTGACACCTGGCATTCAAACCATAGAGTTCAATCCTTGTCTCATCAGATCAGAGAATGTTGTTTCTCATGGTCTGAGAGTCTTTCAGGTGTCTTTCGGCTAACTCCACATGGGCTGCTATGTGCCTTTTACACATGGCTTCCATCTAACCTTTGGAGCTCTGACAGAGTGACCATCGGTTTCTTGGTCACATCCCTGACTAAAGCCATTTTCCCCCAGTTGCTCAGTTTAGATGCTTGGCCAGCTATAGGAAGAATCCTGCTGGGTTTGAACTTCTTTCACTAATGGATGATGGCAGCCACTGTGCTCATTGGGACCTTCAAACTAGCAGAATATTTTCTGTAACTTTTCCCATTTGTGCCTCGAGTCAATCCTGTCTCATAGGACTATGGACAATTCCTTTGACTTCATGCTTGGTTTGTGCGTTGACATGAACTGTGAACTGTAGGACCTTATATAGACAGGTGTGTGCCTTTCCAAATCATATCCAATCAACTGAATGTACCACAGGTGGACTGCAGAACCATCTCAAGGGTCATCAGGGTAAACCACATGCACCTGAGCTCAATTTTGGGATGTGAATACATATGCTTTCTCATTTATTTTATATAGATTACACTTGGCAAAACCTCAAGTAAACTTTTTTCACATTATCATTATGGGGTGTTGTATGTAGAATTCTGAGCGAAAAAAATGAATTTGATTTTGAAATAAGCCTGTAATATAACAAAATGTGGAAAAGTGATGTGGATACTTTTCTGGATGCATTGTAAATTCAAGAGAGAGGAAACCAGGAAATGACAAGCTGGATGCTGACTGTGAATTAACAGGTGTGAATGATGTAGCTGAAAAAAAGGATGAAGCAACGCACAATTCATTATTCATTATTTTTTATTGAAATTTGTAAAAGCAATATTGCACTTACCAGAGTTAAAATGATATACACAGTGATTGTCACTCCCCTTGTTTGGAATGCAGAGCTCTGATTACCTGGTGGTGGTGGCCATTTGTTAAAGCAAACCTGAACTGAAGATTTAAAGTCAGAATAAACATACACATGTAATATTTACCTCCCGTTTAATCTACTCCTCAATCTCTTTCTCCTTTCCTGGGTCCTGATTGTCCACTGTGATCAATGGAATTCTCCGTCCTCCATTTTGAAAATGAACAATGACCATTACCCCATAACAGCTTCCTGGTCAACACACTGTTAAATTGTAATATTGCCCACTTGAGCCATAGGGAAACATGGACATTACCTCGCACACCAGTTGTCCTTTCAGTTGTAACTGACAGTAACTGATATATAACTGACAACAACTGATATATTTCAGTCCTGACAAAATCTTGTCAAAACTGGAAGGAATCATTGTAAGAAGAAAATGGTAAACTTCTGAGAGAAACTGATGGCAAATAGAGATGGCCTGAACGGTTTGCCGGTGAACGGTTCCCGGCGAACCTCCGTGGTTCGCGATCGCGGAGAACTGCAAACTTTTCTGGAAGTTAGGTTCGCCCCCATATTGCATTATGAGGGTCAACTTTGACCCTCTACATCACAGTCAGCAGGCATATTGTAGCCAATTAGGCTACACTCCCTCCTGGAGCTCCACCCCCCTTATAAAAGGCAGGCAGCGTCAGGCATTGGACTCACTTGTGTGCCTGCATTAATTAGAGAAGGGATAGCTGCTGCAGACTCTCATAGGGAAAGCTTAGTTAGGCTCTTGTAGGCTTCTTAGCTTGCTCCTTGCTGATTCTTATTGCTAAAAAAGCAACTCTCAACAGCTCTTTTGAGAGCTAATCTTGTTCTTGTGATCTATTTTTTTTTTATGTTTGTCCCGCTGACACTTGTGTTGCATAGACAGCCTTGGTAATTCCTACTGTGTGTGCCACTGCCAGGCCCAGCACATTCAGTGACTACCGGTGTGTGTGACAGGTGCACATTGTAATACCCATCACTGCATATACCTACTACCTGTTGTTCACTGTGCACCCACCTACGTGAGCACACGCAGTGTCACTGTGCCTATCCGATACCTGTCTGTCTGTGAAAGGTGCACATTGTAATACCAATCACTGCATATACCTACTACCTGTTGTTCACTTCAGTGCACCCACCTACCTACGTGAGCGCATGCAGTGTCACTGTGCCTGTCCGGTACCTGTCTGTGTGTGACAGGTGCACATTGTAATACCCATCACTGCATATACCTACTACCTGTTATTCACTTTAGTGCACCCACCTACCTACGTGTGCGCACGCAGTGTCACTGTGCCTGTCCGGTACTTGTCTGTGTGTGACAGATGCACATTGTAATACCCATCACTGCATATACCTACTACCTGTTGTAAGAATGAACAGAGGCGCCAAAAGAATAAGATCAATAATTAAAATATTTCAAAATCCTTAGGAGGCAGTGGTGGACTTACCTCCTTTAACCACTTAACTACCGCCCACTGCACAGGGGCGGTCGGAAAGTGGAAGCCCTAAGGACCGGCTAATGCACAGAGGCGGCCGTCCTTTTAGGGGCATGGGCAGAGTGATCGCATCATCCGTGGTGCGATCTTCCACCGGGGATCGATGGCCGGGCACTTAGACTCCAGCCGCCCAGCCAATTAGCAGCACCGGCGGGCGGAGGAATACACAAATTCCGCCATTTAAAGTGTATAAGGCACTCTTTGTTCCAGAGACCACCAGCGAGGAGGAAGCACTAGTAAGTATACACCACACATTTTTTTTCCCACACAGCCCCCCTGATCTCCCACCCCAGCCTTCAGACCCCCCCTGATCACCCCAGCAGACCCCTGCCAGCACCCTTGCACCCCTCTAAAAACCCCACCACCACCCCTGTCACTAACTATCAACGCTATGCCCTAGATTAGATCCCTAACTGCCTCCTAATCACCCCTGATCCCTCCCCCCACCTTTAGATCACCCCCAGACCCCATCCCAGACTATCCCCCTGTATACTGTATACATCTGTATACAGCTAGCTTACCCCCTGATCCCCCTCTGATCCCCCTCTGATCACCTGTCTATCACCTGTCCATCACCCCTCAGCACCCCCACCCATCAGAGCAGAGCCTAACTGCCCAGCGGGGGCAACCGATCACCTGCCCAGACCCTCGATTGCCCTCAGACCCCCCTCCTGATTACATCCCCTGCGCATTGTTTACATCTGTCCTCCCCAGCAATCACTAACTGATCTTCGATCAGTAACCCCCTGTGTCTGCCTCTCATCAGGTCAGGACTCAGTCTGCTCCGTGCGGGCTCCTGATCAACCCCCACCCCCTCAAATCGCCCTCAGACCCCCCCCTAATCACCTTCCGAGTGCATTGTATTCGACTGTGCTGGGATTGTATTAGATTGTGCTGCAATTGTATTTGATTGTCCTGTGATCTGCTTCAATTGTCCTGTGATTGTTTGATTGCCAATGAGACCCCACTTCCCACCAACCCCAACCCCCCCACCACCACCACCCCCCATCACCTTCCGAGCGCATCAGATTTGATTGAGCTGTGATTGGATTGTCCTGTGATTGTTTGATTGCCTCTGAGACCCCACTTCCCACCAACCCCAACACCCCCGCAACACCCCCCCTCCCACCCCCCATCACCTCCTGAGTGCATCAGATTTGATTGTGCGGTGTTTGGATTCGATTGTACTGTAATTGTATTTGATTGTCCCGTGATTGGCTTTGATTGTTCCGTGATTGTTTGATTGCCTCTGAGACCCCACTCGCCACCACCTCCAAATCCCCCCACCCCAGATCATCCCCCTGTTACTATCCTAGTGATCTAAAAACAGTAATCAGTGAAAACTGACACTTTTTTAGTTTCACTAGTGTTAGCAGTTAGGCCAGTTAGCTAGGCCCCTTTGTTAGGGTCATTTAGTGCCCAGCCCACTGCACCGCATTCACCGATTAGTCGCCGATTAGCGCCATCACTGTCGCTAATCAGCATTGGTACTATATAGTATTTAGTGATCATTCCTGATCGCAGACAGATCTATAGCAGTACATTAAGGTCACCTTAGTGTAGGCTCCACTAAAAATGCAGTGTTTACCGGATCAGGCCTGATCGTTCACCCGCACTTGCATTCAGCCGCCCCACTGTAGTGACAGATTTTTTTTTCTGATCACTGCAAAAACACTGTACACTAGCTGTGGCGCTGTAAAGATCAGTTTTGATTTTTTTTAATCAAAACTCAGTGACCCCAGGTTTTACATCTCAAATACTCCCTTTTGCTAGGTAGGTGTTCTTTTTTCTGGGTAGTCTCGGAGGAAAACCCCATAAATTTAGCAGTCCACAATGGCAAGAAGGGGGATTTCCGATGAGGAGGTAGACAGGTACATGGACCAGTCGGATGAGAGCCTTTGGGAAGACTCAGCCGACAAATCATTCGGGTCCGATATTTGAACCTGTGGAAAGCAGTGGTTCTCTGACCGAAAGTGATGATGAGGTTTTGGTCCCGGCTAGAGAAAGGCGTACCAGACCCCATGTCGTTAGACCGCAGGTGGCGCAGGATCCGCCTCAAGGGCAGCAGGGTGGTGCTAGCGCTGATGAGAGTTTTCTTGGTGAGGCAGGCACCAGCAGCGCAGCATCTCCTGGACTTAGTACCAGTACTTCCGTAGACCCTGGTAAAGTGGTGAGCGCCAGCATGGAAGTTGAAACTGGTACGGTGGCTCGTGCAGTAGTACCCCTGTCGCAGCCACCAAGAAGAAGACGGGCCCGTAGTACCCATAGACTCCCAGAGGTGCTGGCAAATCCAGATTGGCAATCCCCTGATTCCGCCGCACCCTTAGTGCCCCCTTTCACTGCCCAGTCTGGAGTCCAGGTGGCGACAACTCATCTAGGAACGGCCCTAGACTTTTTGCAGCTGTTCATCACCCAGGTTCTCTTGGACTTAATTGTGGTTGAGACCAACCGTAAAGCCACACAATTCATCACCGAGAACCCGGATAGCAGCTATGCCCAGCCTTTCCGGGGGAAACCAGTCCAAGTTTCCGAACTTAAAATCTTTTTGGCCCTTATCCTTCACTTGGGACTAATGAAACAGAATGTATTTCGGTTGTATTGGTCTACGAACCCAGTACATCATGTTCCCTTGTACCCTGCTGCCATGTCCAGGACACAATTTGAGTCCATCCTGCGCTTCCTGCACTTCAATGACGACAAAACCTGTCATAAAAAGGACCACCCTGCTTATGACAGGCTCCACAAAATTCGCCCCTCATAGACCACCTGTCATCAACATTTGCAGATGCTTATACCCCTGAACAGAACATCTGCGTAGACGCCTTGGCATCAAACAGTACATCACAAGCAAGCGCGCCCGGTATAGGGTGAAAATGTATAAGCTCTGTGAAAGGGCCACAGGCTATACATGTCGTTTTAGGGTCTATGAGGGAAAAGACTCAAAATTGGAGCCGGTCGGATGCCCTGACTACCTGGGGAGCAGTGGAAAGGTTGTGTGGGACTTGGTGTCACCCTTGTTCCAGAAGGGGTACCATCTTTATGTGGACAACTATTACACAAGTGTGGCCCTCTATCAGCACTTAAAGTTAGAAGGAATCCGATGCTGTGGCACTGCGCAGCCTAGTCACCAGGGCTTCCCCCGACGGCTCGTTACCACCAGACTTGAATGGGGGCAGAGGGCCGCCTTGCGTACTGACGACCTGCTCGCGGTGAAATGGAGGGACAAGAGGGACGTTTATTTTCTGTCCACCATTCACACAGACACGACAGTCCAAATTCAACGGGCAACTGAGGTCATTGAAAAGCTCCTTGTCGTCCACGAATATAATGTCAACATGGGAGGGGTGGACTTCAATGACCAGAGGTTAGCGTCCTATTTAATTTCCCAGAAAACAAGACACTGGTATAAGAAAGTGTCTTTTTATCTGATTCAATTGGCAGTTTACAACAGCTTTGTTCTCTACAGTAAGGCTGGGAGAACTGGATCTTTCCTTCAATTTCAGGAACAGATCGTTCTGGACCTCCTGTATCCAGGAGGTGCCAGCCCCCCTCCCCAAATGCAACTAGCCAACTGCATGGAAGGCATTACGCCTATCAGCTTCCGAGTACCCCAGGTCAACGCATCCGAAGAAAACATTGTCGTGTCTGCAGCAGTGCTAGAAGAAGGACTGACACCAGTTTTTATTGTCCCAAATGTCCTGACCAGCCTGGCCTATGCCTAGGGGAGTGTTTTGAGAGGTACCACGAGCAGGTACACTATTAGAACCTAGGGAACTCCAGACACAGGAGTAGGCACACACTCAGTGGTATTTTGCACATTGTCCCAGGGGGAGGAGAGGTAAGCTTGAAAACCAAACAAACAGGTAAGCATAAAAGTCAGAAGAAGGATCGGTTTCCATGCTTGATATTGCTGATCTGTGCTGGGTTGGCGATATAAGACGGCGTGTTTGAATTTCCCTTGAGTGTGGACACCCCCGGTTTATATGTGATTTACTTTGGGCCTATGATGATACTTTAATGCCACACAGAGTCATCTATATTGGCAGGCATATTGCTGTATACTACAGGCATAATGCTGTATACTAAAGTTCTGAGGCCCAGTCACATAAGTTGGTGGCTCACCCTGAGTGCAGGGTGGCACGGTGTGTCTCTCTCCTGAGGTTATCACTGCCATTGATGTGGAGGAAGATCTGCCATTGATGTGGAGCAAGGTATGTTTGCCATTCATTTTACCTTTCAGCCCAGAGTGCATTACCCATATACCCAATATAAGGAGTATAGCAGAAACTCCTAATACTGGCCATACATGTAATGATTGCAGAGACCCTAAAATGCAAGGACAGACTCCACAAATGACTCCATTTTGGAAAGAGGACACCCTAAAGTATTCTGTGAGGTGCATGGTGAGTTCATAGAAGATTTTATTTTTTGTCAAGTTAGCACAATTTTATTTTATTTTTTTTTATAAAGTGTCATTTTCCGTTAACTTGTGACAAAAAATAAAATTTTCAATGACCTCACCATTCCCCTCATGGAATACCTTGTTGTGTATTCTTTCCAAAATGGGGTCATTTGTGGGATTTGTTAACTGTCCTGGCAAGTGGGGGGGGGGTGCAAAATTTTGAGCCCCTGTAAAGCCTAAAGGTACTCATTGGACTCTGGGCCCCTTAGCGCAGTTAGGGTGCAAAACAGTGCCACACATGTGGTATCGCCGTACTCGGGAGAAGTAGTACAATGTGTTTTGGGGTGTATTTTTACACATACCCATGCTGGGTGGGAGAAATATCTAAAAAAATCAATAAAATTGTCATTTACAGAGATATTTCTCCCACCCAGCATGAGTATATGTACAAATACACCACAAAACACATTATACTACTTCTCCCGAGTATGGCGATACCACATGTGTGGCACTTTTTTGCACCCTAACTGTGCTAAGGGGCCCAAAGTCCAATGAGTACCTTTAGGATTTCACAGGTCATTTTGCGGCATTTGATTTCCAGACTACTCCTCACGGTTCAGGGCCCTTAAAATGACAGGGCAGTATAGGAACCCCACAAATGACCCCATTTTAGAAAGAAGACACCCCAAGGTATTCTGGTAGGAGTATGGTGAGTTCATAGAAGGTTTTATTTTTTGTCACAAGTTAGCGGAAAGTGACACTTTGTGAAAAAAAACAATAAAAATCAATTTCCGCTAACTTGTGGCAAAAAATAAAATCTTCTATGAACTCATCGTACTCCTAACAGAATACCTTGGGGTGTCTTCTTTCTAAAATAGGGTCATTTGTGGGATTCCTATACTGCCCTGGCATTTTAGGGGCCCTAAACTGTGAGGAGTAGTCTGGAAACCAAATGCCGCAAAATGACCCTTGAAATCCTAAAGGTACTCATTGGACTTTGGGCCCCTTAGCGCAGTTAGGGTGCAAAAAAAGTGCCACACATGTGGTATTGCCGTACTCGGGAGAAGTAGTATAATGTATTTTGGGGTGTATTTTTACACATACCAATCCTGGGTGTGAGAAATGTCTCTGTAAATGGACAATTGTGTGTAAACAAAAATCTAAAGATTGTCATTTAAAGAGATATTTCTCCCACCCAGCATGGATATGTGTACAAATACACCCCAAAACACATTTTACTACTTCTCTTGAGTACGGCAATACCACATGTGTGGCACTTTTTTGCAGCCTAACTGCGCTACGGGGCCCAAAGTCCAATGAGCACCTTTAGGCTTTACAGTGGTGCTTACAAATTAGCACCCCCCAAAGGACAGTAAACACACTCCACAAATGACCCCATTTTGTAAAATAGACACTTCAAGGTATTCAGAGAGGGGCATGGTGAGTCCGTGGCAGATTTCATTTTTTTTGTCACAAGTTAGCAGAAATGGAAACCTTTTTTTTTCTTGTCACAAACTGTCATTTTCCGCTAACTTGTGACAAAAAATAATATCTTCTATGAACTCACTATGCCTCTCAGTGAATACTTTGGGATGTCTTATTTCCAAAATGGGGTCATTTGGAGGTATTTATACTATCCTGGAATTCTAGCCCCTCATGAAACATGACAGGTGGTCAGAAAAGTCACAGATGCTTCAAAATGGGAAAATTCACTTTTTGCACCATAGTTTGTAAACGCTATAACTTTTACCCAAACCAATAAATATAGGCTGAATGGGTTTTAGTTAATCAAAAACATGTTTGTCCACATTTTTCGTGCTGCATGTATACAGAAATTTTACTTTATTTGAAAAATGTCAGCACAGAAAGTTAAAAAAATCATTTTTTTGGGACAAAATTCATGTCTTTTTTGATGAATATAATAAAAAGTAAAGATCGCAGCAGCAATCAAATAGCGCCAAAAGAAAGCTGTATTAGTGACAAGAAAAGGAGGGAAAATTCATTTAGGTGGTAGGTTGTATGAGCGAGCAATAAACCCTGAAAGCTGCAGTGGTCTGAATGGAAAAAAAGGGTCTGGTCCTTAAGGGGGGTAAAGCCTGCGGTCCTCAAGCAGACACAACAAGCTGTGCATTCAACAAAAAGTATGTTTATTGGTACACTCAATGGGTTAATCACAACACATTTTGCATGCCTAAACCCGATTCACCAGGCAGTAAGGGATAGGAGTACACAACAGCAGTATGTCAAGGTCACACCTGGCGCTGTAATATCAGTCATTGCATAATTGTTGACAGTACCTGTGTGACCGCACACTGTGTAATATACCACTCCAAGCATACCTGTTAACTGCACCTGTGTGACAGCTGCACATTGTATTGTAATACCAGTCACTGCATACCTTTCACTGCATCTGTGACTGCACATTGTATTATACCTGGCAGCCAGTCAAGGCATACCTTTCACTTGAATGGATGGCAGACTTGCCCTCCATAACAGATTCTCGTTACAGGTAGTAAAGTCGATCAGTGTCATATACAGCAGGGCCTGGAAAGTGCTCCTGTATTGTTATTTTGGTCACTACCTCAGGAACTGCATGCCATGCCTGCTGCCTTCCTTGGATGTGTGGTGATAGCCATTCCTGCTCCTTTGCCCACATCGTGCCTGCTGCCTTCCTTGGATGTGTGGTGGTGGTAGCCATTTCTTAGGCTTCCACTCCGGACCGGAATTGAACCAGGATTCCCCGGCCATTACCCGTGGTCACCATGCTACTGAGAAAGTACCATCAAAAGTTTCACACAGTTGAATGAATTGCAGACTTGCCCTCCATAACAGATTCTCGTTAAAAGCAAGTGTTGTCATCTCTGGCACACAGCGCTGGGTCAAGGGTCCATCTAACAAGTACTTTGGGGAGAGGGGGAAGCTAGGCTACTTCTCTTTTCCTGGATGCCCCATACCATGGACTATGTGTGGGCTGGTATAACTCAGGGTGCAGAGCCCCATGTGGTCCGGGCTCTGAATTCTGGCTATACCAGCCTGCATGAGTGACAATGAGTTAAAGAGGCTTGGAAGGTTCGGTCCACACATTGTTTTTACATTTTTTTATTCAAATAATAAGTATTGCAACTTGCCCTGGGGCTTGCTATTGATCACTACACTGTCAGTGTACTGTCCAACAGGAAATCCTGGCTGGAAATTCACTTGTGATATATGTAAAATTTCCATACCAGTGAGTAGATACATTGCCTGTAATTTAACCGCATTTAAAAGCCATTTTTCTTATCAGAACTTGAAAAAAAAAAATCTTAAAAAGGTCTTTTTAAAAAGATTTTCCCCTTATTATCACTACTGTCATTAACCATTTCAGCCCGCAGGGATTTTTCACCTTATGCATCAGAGCAATTTTCATCTCCCATTCATTCGCTAATAACTTTATCACTACTTATCCCAATTTATTAATCTATATCTTGTTTTTTCCACCACTAATTAGGCTTTCTTTGGGTGGTACATTTTGCTAAGAATTATTTATTTATAAATGCATTTTAACAGGATAAATAAGAAAAAAAGTGAAAAAATTCATGATTTCTCAGTTTTTGGCCATTATAGCTTTAAAATAATCCATGCTACCATAATTAAAACCTATGGTTTTTATTTGCCCGTTTGTCTCGGTTATGAGACCATTTAAATGTTGTCCCTATCACAATGTATAGCACCAATGTTTTATTTGGAAATAAAGGTGCATTTTTTCCGTTTTGCATCCATCACTATTTACAATCTTATAATTTAAAAAATGTTCGTAGTATACCCCCTTCAAATGCATATTTAAAAAGTTCAGACCCTTAGGTAACTATTTATGTCTTTTTTTTTATTGTATTTTTGTTTCCATTAAACATTTTATTTGGGTAATATTTTGGTGTGGGAAATAAACAGTTAATGTTTAATGTTATTATATGTTTAAATTGTAATGTAAAATATATGTAGATGTAACTGTTTGGCCACAAGATGGCCATCTTGAATTTTTTTTCCCTCCTTGTGCATCTTGCTAAGCGGAAGCACAAGGGGGATGCAGACATTTTTCCGGGCAGAAAGACTGAAGCCTCTACTTAGAGCGCTTCGGTTTTTCTGCTGGGGAGACGGATCGGTAATCGGGAACCATGTTCCCATTCACTGATCTCAGGGCTACCGGGGGACACCACGGGGGCACGGGGGTGCCTGCGATCACGCGCGGGAGCTGGCCGAAGCGCGGCACCGCAGCAGAGCAGCCACCCGGACGTAAGCTTCACGTCCGGGCAGCAGAAATAGTTAAAAGACTTCCGAGGCCAACTCAAAAAAAAAGTTAAATACCTGCATCACATTTGAAGGCACGGAGGATGCCGTCTGCGCCCTCCGTGCCATTCCGCCAGGTCCCCGCTGCTCAATAGCCCCCCGGGCCGGCTGTTTCCTGTAGTGTGGATCAGGGGGAGGCCCTAGAGCTGCACAGCTACACTCGCAGCTATGCGAAATGTGCAGCCGCGGCCAGCCCATGCGGCCATGTTAGTGGAGGCAGGAGAGCCCGACCCGGGCTGTGCGGTCGGGAGCCAGCCCGGGGGACTATTGAGCAGTGGGGACCCGGTGGAATGGCACGGAGGGCGCGGACAGCGTCTTCCGTGCCTTCAAATGTGATGCAGCTTTTTAACATATTTTTTAGTTGGCCTAGGAAGTCCTTTAACATACGTAGCAAATTTGGTGATTATAGCATGCATGGGGGATTTGCTATTATCCACTTAGTTGGTGCCATTCACTTCAATTTAATTTTATCCCTAAATGTGCTGGCAAAGTCTCAAAAATGAGAAAGGCAAATTCCATGCAAGTGTCAGTTTCTCTCCAGTCAGGACCTAGTCGGACTATAGGTAACACTTACTGATAAGGAATTACAGCCATACATATTTGCAAGGCATAGATAGAAAAATCAATAGATCTTGTATTTTAACTCTGGGACACTGAGTCTGTGTGAATGACTGTATAATTTATATGAGACAATACAACATTATGGGCTTGTTTTCACTTTAAGGCAGAGCCTCACGGCTCTACATTGCGTATCATATGCCGGGACGGAGCTTGCAATCCCATTCATTATACTGAATGGGATCGCAGGCTGATTCACCCCAAAATGCAACAAACCATGCGTGGTGATTCAGCGTTGAATTGCTGCACACGAATGGAAAAGGCAGGCAGTGCAGTCTATGCTGTGTCTGCTGTCCCTGAAATCGCTTTTCCATAAGCATGCCTGAAAGCGCTCTATATGGAAATGAGCCCTCAACTTACTTTTTTAGCTTTAAAAATAAAATAAAACTGAGATTCTCAAAAAAGGTCATTTATAAGCTTAGTGGGATAGATACAAATGTTTATTGTATAGTTTATTTTCTCCTCGGGTTTCCTTTATTGCAATATCTGCAGTATATTAATTACAGGTATGTAAAATGTATGGTCCTGTGTGGAGGACCAGAGCAGAGTGGAGTGACACATTATCTTTATCTTTCAGTGAGCAGAATGACAGGTCTTCACGTCTCTCTTTGCCGCTGTACAGCCTATTTCCTTGCAGCACCCATCGCTGCATGTCACAGAGATGAAAGACTCAGGAGGGTTGACTGTGGAGCTGCTACAGTGATAGGAATGGAAGAAGGTAAAGAATTGCTTCACTCTGCTCTGCTATATAGTTGGGTGGTGGGGGTCAGGAGAAGGCATGCTAATGCACTGCGATTGGTGGAGATGAGGGTAAGGTAGAGAGGGCTTTGCAGGGGGGCCTGGCTGGCAGAACTTTGTTTCAAGTTACCCCCCTGACTGGATATTTTACTTAACAAGCAAACACTTTTGATAAAGTATTAATTATAACATTTAGGGAGTAAAGTGTTTTATTGGAGCTTATAAAAGAAAAACTGCAATGTTTTATTCACTAAAATCATTTTTTATTCTTACCATTTGTCAACAAGCAGTCTTCCACTTGTCAGAATATGGCAAACTGACAGTCTTCAAATTTTGAATTGGAAAGTAACCCATGCCTCTTGCAGCTACAAAACAAAAACAATAGGAGAGCTTCTCTGGTGCAACACCTTCTTTAATAAGCTTCACAAAATGAATAAAAATGCACTCACAAGATCTGCATGGATATCAAGCATATCGCACTCAAAAGATTATTAAAGAAGGTGTTGCGCTCCTATTTTTTTTTTGTTTTTGGAGTTTTCCTACTTGGTTCCCACAAGTGTAATGGAGCAGCAATATTTGGGAGCAGGACTTTTATACAAGTGATTTGATCTGGACGGAGCGCGGTCGGATTTTGAACTCTTGCAGCTACAGTTTATCAAAGGGCATTGTTGTCTTGCATTTACGTCTCTTGACCCCTTGGCCACCTGTGATTGATGCCATGTGAAGCTAAGACTTAAAACTTGAAACTTGCACAAGCTCAATCCTAAATAAATGTGAGATTTATCACACTACCAAGAGGGTGCTGGATATTATTGGTAATGAATTGTGATTTATTCTTTAAAATATGAATAATGAATCAAATTATCCAGAAGTGCTGGTTGTTATGTATAATAACTGGTCATTATGCATATTTAACCAGATTTATCAAATTAACAGTAACATATAAAATCAGATGTCTGATGTATATGGGTAGGGCCAGACATCTGATGATCTCCTTGTTATTTAAGGTGTAATCCAAGCTACTAAGAAAAAAAGATCCACTTACCTGGGACTTCCTCCTGCCCGTGTCAGCCATCCTGTGCCCTCGTTGCAGCTCCAGAGGCTACCGGTCTTCTCTGCTGGCGCTCCCGGAACCTGGTGAGGTCGGCTGCACCAGTGGAAAATACCGGGAGCCACCAGAGCTGTGGCAAGGGCATAGGATGGGTGCCATGGGCTGGAGGTAGCCCCAGGTAAGTGGATCTTTTTGTTTAAGTCTGGATTCCAGTGGCTGGATAGTGTACTGGTACACAGGAGACCAGGGCTTGAATCCCAGCTCCTTCTGTTCAGTAAGCCAGCACCTATGGAGATTTGGCTAGATACCCTAACAATGCTACTACTTAGTGAGCGCACCCTAGTGGCTGCAGCTCTAGTGCTTGTAGTCTACCAGAAGAAAAAAGCAATACAGTATAAATGTTCTGTGTCTTGTCTCTACCATAAGGTCTCCTTGTGTTCTCTTGTATTTTGTGATGTGTGGTTCTGAAGACAGTTCCATGAAAGCAACAGAAATTATTTAAAGTGTTGCATAGAAATCACCCAGTTTCTTGAGATAAACGTATATGTATAGTGCAAAGTATACAAATAACTATGCTGTGTTCCTTTTCTGATTTTTCTGTCTGTCAAAGATAAATATCAGGTATGAAAGTGACAGTTTCTTTAAAGTTGGGACCTAGTTGGACTATAGGATAACCAACAATGATAAGGAATTACAGCCATAAATCTCTTTCCTGGAAGAGAACAGCTTCTGAGTGCAAAGAATGGATAAAAAAGGTCACTAGTTCATAGATTTTGGCTTAGAACTGTGAAACTGTAAAATACTGTGTGAGACAAAACCTACTTTTCCAACTTTTAAACAGGAAGTAGAACCAGGGGGATTCTTAGAGTAGGAAGATAGATGCAATTGTTCATCTCATCAGTTTATTTTCAGCTTAGGGTTACTTTAAGTCCACTTGTAACACTCAAGGCAATTAGTTTAACATGCCATAGTTACATAGTTACATAATTATTTGGGTTGAAAAAAGACATACTTCCATCGAGTTCAACCAGAGAACAAAGTACAACACCAGCCTGCTCTCTCACATATCCCTGTTGATCCAGAGGAAGGCGAAAAACCCTTACAAGGCATGGTCCAATTAGCCCCAAAAGGGAAAAAAATCCTTCCTGACTCCAGATGGCAATCAGATAAAATCCCTGGATCAACATCACTGGACAGTACCTAGTAATTGTAGCCATGGATGTCTTTCAACACAAGGAAAGCATGTAAGACCCCTTTAAATGCAGGTATAGAATTCGCCATAACTACTTCCTGTGGCAATGCATTCCACATCTTAATCACTCTTACTGTAAAGAACCCTTTCCTAAATAAATGGCTAAAACGTTTTTCCTCCATGCACAGATCATGTTGTCTAGTCCTTTGAGAAGGCCTACGGACAAAAAGCTCATCCGCCAAGCTTTTATATTGCCCTCTGATGTATTTATACATGTTAATTAGAGCCCCTCTAAGGCGTCTTTTCTCTAGACTAAATAAACCCAGTTTAGCTAACCTTTCTTGGTAAGCGAGACCTTCCATCCCTCGTATCAATTTTGTTGCTCCTCTCTGCACCTGCTCTAAAACTGCAAAATCTTTCTAATCAAATAATAATCGCAGCGCTAGCTGAGCGGACAAATTAAATATAAGGCTGCAAAGAGAATATGGGCTGGTATTCCTGAGCCCATACAAAAGACAAAACAGATAGTAAGGAAAACTCTTGCGCCTGAGTTTCTAATAAACTAAGATATAATAAAATGAAAGTCTTTACATAATTATGTACAAACTTTCATTTTATTAAATCTTAGTTTATTAGAAACTCAGGCGCAAGAGTTTTCCTTACTATCTGCAATATCTTTCTGTAATGTGGTGCCCAGAACTGAATTCCATATTCCAGATGTGGCCTTACTAGAGAGTTAAACAGGAGCAATATTATGCTAGCATCTTGAGCTTTTATTTCCCTTTTAATGCATCCTAAAGGTGTATTAGCTTTAGCTGCAGCGGCTTAGCATTGAATACGATTATTTAACTTGTTGTCGATGAGTACTCCTAAGTCCTTCTCCAAGTTTGATATCCCCAACTGTATCCCATTTATTTTTTATGGTGCTAGACCAAAATATGTGACTTTACTTTTCTCAACATTGAATTTCATCTGCCATTTATGTGCCCATATAGCCATTCTATCCAGATCCTGTTGTAATATGTCACTATCTTCCTGAGAGTTGATGATTCTGCACAATTTTGTATCATCTGCAAAAATAGCAACATTGCTTTCTACTGCATCTACTAGGTCATTAATAAATACATTGAAGAGCACTGGACCCAGTACAGACCCACTGCTAACATTCACCCATTGTGAATTTGATCCATATCTCTTTGTTTTCTGTCCATTAGCCAGTTCTCTATCCATGCACACAGACTCTTCCCCAGTCCTTGCATCCTCAACTTTTGCACCAGACTTTTGTGGGGAACAGTGAAGGCCTTTGCAAAGTCCAAGTATATCACATCTACAGCATTCACAATATCCACATTAGCGTTCACTACCTCATTATAGCTGAGCATGTTAGTCAAACAGGACCTGTCTTTAGTAAACCCATGCTGATGCTGAGAAATAAGATTATTTTCTACTATGAAGTCATGTATAGAATCCCTTAGTAACCCCTCAAATAGTTTGCATACAACTGATGTTAAGCTTACATGTCTATAAATTTCTGGATCTGATTTTTTGCCCTTCTTAATGGAAAAACATGGGCTGTACGCCAATCCACTGGGACTCTGCCAGCTGAAAGATAGTCACAAAAGATAAGATAAAGGGGTTTATCTGTAACTGAACTTAATTCCCTTAGGACCCGAGGATGCATGCCATCCGGCCAGGTGCCTTGTCTATTTTTAATTTATTTTGTCTTTCCTTCACTTCTTCCTGCGTTAAGTATTTAATATTACAATTGGAAGATTGAGACTCTTCTGCATCTGTAATTTGCAACAGTGATGTTTCCTTTGTGAAGACAGAAGCAAAGAAAGCATTTAATAATCCTGCCTTACCTTGGTCATCCACCATTGAGTTCCCACCCTCATCCTTTAGCAGTCCAATACAGTTAACCTTTCTTTTTTTAGAGTTGATGTACTTCTTTGTAAGTTGATGTAAACCTTCTTTGGGTTAGATTTGATATCCCTAGTGATTTGATTTTCAGCTTCAATCTTTGGCAGCCTAATTTCTTTTTTTACAACTTTTATTGCACTCCTTATAATTGCTTAATGCAGCCTCGGTCCCCTCCTGTTTTAGGACCTTATAGGCATGTGATATTAAAATTCGACAAGCATTGACAGTGTCAAACTATTATTATTATTCAGTATTTATATAGCGTCGACATCTTCTGCAGCGCTGTACAGAATGTATTGTCTTGTCACTTAACTGTCCCTCTTAATCCCTACCATAGTCCTATATCTATGTATGTATTGTGTAGTGTGTGTTTCGTAGTCTAATGCCAATTTAGGGGGAAGCCAATTAACTTATCTGTATGTTTTTGGGGCGTGGGAGGAAACTGGAGTGCCCGGAGGAAACCCACGCAGGCACGGGAGAATATACAAACTCCTTGCAGATGTTGACCTGGCTGGGATTTGAACCAGGAACTCAGCGTTGCAAGGCAAGAGCATTAACCACTATGACGCCGTGCTGCCCTAACCAACCATTAACTTGTGTGTGTGATGGCAATAAGATGGAAGACTTGAACTCAGTCAGTATTTTATCTTGTGAAATGCATCATGGCCCCAGTCACTTAATTCTGTACAGTGCAGTGTGGATTATCCTCTTAAGTGTCTGGAGACACATTATAAGCACACTTAGGGCCATATGCAATTCACTTTTTCACCTGATTTTCTCCTAGGTGATAATTATTCATCTTCAAATTAAAATACCTTTCCAGCACATTTTAACTAAAAAAGTACAAAAAAATAAATGAAAAAGGACTATCAAAATTATTTTGATCATTTTCTTGCTTTCCGATGGCTTAAAATGCATTTTATTGACAAATTTAAAAATATCACCCAGGAGAAAACTCAGGTGAAAAAGTGAATTGCATATGGCCCTTACTGTTTTGCTCAATTTTGAAACCACTGGTATGGATTTGACCCTTGAAAACTGGAGTTGGGCAATCCTATAACATATTAGGACATCCTTCAGTGTAATTTCATGATCTGAATGAGATCCACAAGTAGATTACTTTTACATAACATTTCTAAAGGAAAATGTCACGTGACAGTAAGTTTGGAGACTAGGTGCACAGATGCTCAGCTGCAAATTTGTATTTATTCATAATAAGCTTCCATCTTGCATGTAGTAATTGCAAAAAGGTGTAATAAAAGGATCTATTTTGGCATACAGAAGATTTGCTGTGTAAAAGGTGTTAACTTCAATGGTCTAATCATGTGCAGTGCTGCTTTCAAATTACCCCCTACAAGCAAATACTAGAGGAATTTGAACATCTTTCTTTTCAGTATGTCACCCATATTGTATATAAAACTAATTGTTAAAGTGGACCTAAACGCTTGCAAAGAAAATGAAAACACATATATCTTACTCAATGGGCTTGATTCACTAAGACAAATAGCATGTCTTATCAAAGTTAGCACGCCTTATAAAAGTTAACACGCCTTATCAGAGTAGCATAGCAAACTTATGCCTGATAATTGGCAATGACGAGAGCTCCACTCGTCCTGCCCTGAGCCCCTGTGGGTTTGTAGCGCTCACTATGCTACTCTGATAAGGCATGTTAACTTTGATAAGACATGCTATTTGTCTTAGTGAATAAAGCCCTATGTCTGTATAGAAAAATTAGCCTAATTCCCCTTTATCTGCATGTAATTGGCAAGTGTACACCAGAGCTGTCAGCTCTGTCTGAACTGTGCTGGGCTGTGCCATTGTTCTGTGCCAATATGTAAACATGGGAGTTTAACCCTTTCTATGCTCCCAGGTCGCCAGGAAGGAAACACTTCGTGTTTTTTGTAAGATTTCTGTAAGTTTTTACAAAGAATGTTTTTTTCTTTAAAGGTTATTAAATTCTTGCTTATCTTCTAGAGAAGAGAGGAAACGCTGAGTTTAGGTCCGCTTTAGCCACAAGTATTGCATGTAAAGCATACAATTAAGCATAAGTTGCTTAAATATTTTGCCCACTTTATTTTCATTTGCTTACATCATTTTTATGTGTGTCAAAAATAAAACACCAAAAGAACAACAAGGATAACAGTGTATACATTTTCAGACTAAGCTTTTATTTTTTTTTTAAATATTACAAACCATTGTTCTTTATTCACAAACCACTGTAGTGATATAAACACTCATTTCTAAAGACAGATATACACATTTTCTGGGTTTGCAGATTTTTTGATAATCTGTTTATGAAGTCACTATAATCCACACGTGGTATTTTATAATTTATTTTATATTTGATAGCTTCAATAATTATTTACATACATGAAAACATTCCAAATATATATTGTAAAAAAGAAAATAAATAAAAACACAAATAAAGCTATCCCAGACAAACATATTTAGTTGTTTTCTAATTAATGGAAGATTCATTCAGGGACACGTGGATACCTCTTTTTCTCCTAACAAATGTCATTGCATTATTTATCTGACTTACTTTATTTTGGAGACTAAATATACCACTCAGTCACATTACAATGTTTTGAAATAAATCTGATTAAAATCACTATCTGAAATGTCTTAAAAAAAGATGCAAACCCCTATTGTTGATTTAAGAGGTGATGCAGATCAATTAAAAAAATATTGTCTTTTCCCCAGTGTTACAGTACTTTTTTAAATTGGATTTGCATATAGTTTAAATATACTGAAGGGAATATCCCTTTTCTTTTACTGAAAATAACACACAATACAGTAAGTTTTCTTTGCTCTGTCTGTACCTTTTCTTTATATTATATCTAAACATATGGTATAAGATACTTTATGTACTTAGAAACAGTACTGAAAAATGCCTTGTTTTTTGTGGATCTTTATTTGATGTATGTTCCGCTGATCATAATTGCATGCACATACGATGACAAAGGGAAAATCTGGTCACAAACACTTCTATTTGAAGCAGGTTTATAGCAAGTAGGAAGGTTCATGGCAGTGAGTTGATAATCAAATACATTAGTGGTCTCACTGGACCGGCACAGTACATATGAGGATATTATTTGCAATGAAAAAATGGAAAGGGCATAATACCCAAGTTTAGTCCCCGCATGCCCTCTTAACTTGTTTGTCTTAATTTATACAAGTACAAAAGCAAACCCTTTCATGACCACTATAGCTCGCTGGTTAGCTCACAAACAGGACACCATGTAAAGAGTCTACACAAATGGACAGACAAACTGCAATTTTTCAGTATCTTGACAAAGAGAATTGCTGTATCTTTTTCTTTCATTGCATGTTGCAACTTACAATAAACTTGAACTATCTGTGCTGAACATACACGGTCTTTGAGACTAAGCAGTAAATCTCCACTGGTACAAGTTTTTAAGTTCCACAGAAAATATTTTTAAATGTGTTTTTGAAAGAAAGATGTTGCTATTGCTAGAAGTAAGCAGAAGTAGCCATGTGTCCTTTATGTATTTTTTTTTTTTTGCCAATGCTTCTGTTCCAGTTTAGGAAGTCAAGCAATGGTAATACTTAAAAAAACAAAACATATCAATAAAGTAGGGTATTCATTTGCATATGTTTTAATACCTTAATGATATGTTGGTTTTACTAAGTATCTTGAAGTATAGCTGCCTCCCAGTACCCCTAATGATTACAGTAAAATATTTTATTTGTAACGCTTTCACACAATCCCTATTCCAAACTTGCATAAGTATTGTTAACATGGTTAAAGATCGTCTTTGCCCTTTTATCAAAAATTTTACAATACAGGCTTTGATTTATTGTGCAACTCCCTGACAAAACAATGTTTTGTTTGATTCCTAAAACATAAAGACTAAACAGGTGATTTTTGATCTTCATACATCACAGGATACACATACACCTTGACCACAATTTTGTATCTTATGTGATGACTCTGCAAATCTAGCGAATAAACTATATCCCACAATATACAATACCATAAATTAAAATTATAATGACTTAGCAATTAATATAATTTATAGAATAGCCTATCTAATATATATTAAATGTTAATTTGGTAAAAATTCCCCATTTAAATATAATGCACTCTCCAGTGAAACCACTATAGCTGCAAACTACTATTTGAATAAAAAAGTTGCACATAAGACTCACTGAGATCAAACGAATGAAATTGTCTCCCAAAATGCAAAATGGTTTATGGAAGACAAAGAATTTCTAGACATAAATTAATATCTCCTTTTAAAGAGACATAATCCATATAGTCTAGAAAATATGGATACTAACAGATCTGATTAACAATAATAATACTTACTGTATTTCAATTCATGTATAGTAAACTGTCAAAGAGTAATTCAGTAGTCTCTCCTGATTGAAATGTAAACAGGAGTGGAAGAACTTTGTCAAACTGAAAAATTGCAGATTGCTTACACAATATAAGGTTTTCGAAAAAATACCAAGCAGTTGAAAATACCATGATTATCTCTACTTAATGATTGCAATACTTGTAAAATGTTTATATAAATCTCAATATATTTAGTATGTAATTCCATAAAAATGATACTTTTCTCTAATAGTTGTTCTACTAGGCTAAAACTAAAGCATTATAGGCTGCATATTTTTTTTGTTTTTGTTTTTAAACTTAATTCCACTGCACATATGTAAATTTTTACATTATAACTGGTACAAACAGTTTTTATTACTTTCCCTTTACAACTTTCAAAAAAAGAAAAAATAGAAACAGTGCTTTTTTCATTTTTAATAATACTCCCCCTCCCACATTATAAAAATCAGCAATGATATCAATAATTTAATATACTGGAAGAAATATAAAAAGAATGTTGATGATCTAACTAGCTATTTTTGTTTGTTTTTATTTTTTAATTTTTTTGTACATTTTTCTCTCTTGTATTTTTATGTTTTTATAGATTTTTTTTTCATATTATCTTACACCTAGATAGTATGTGTTAATAGGTGAATACTATCTGATGTAATGTTTATAAAGGGTAAGCTATGACAGTATTTCTTCAGATTGTATGTACAAATAATTAAATTCACAAATTTAACACAACCTTTGGCTCTGGACAATTAATAAATAATTCAGGACAATCACTAAATGAGTTTTGGTGCAGTGGCAACCTTTTTGCTTTCATGTATCAGCATTTTAGCCCTCCCAAATAAACTGAATTATATGTATCTGTAAATGCAGAAATGACTGCTATAGTCACTTACAAGCTTACAAAAAGTGATAATTTCCAGTAGCTAAATATTCAGCATATAATTGATTTACATATTATAACACTTTTGATTGTGGCCCTAAATATTCATATCTACAGTAGTAGCTCTCTAGGTCAACCACAAAAAAATCTACAGCCAAGAATCAACTACAGAACCTTGATAAATTAAAGACCCACAATATTAAAATACACAGAACAAAATATCTGGGGTATAAGATAAAAATGTATTTTTCTACTTTTGAGTTTCATTAAGTTATTTAGAGTTGCTAAAATGATGCACTACTGCATGTATTGCAATACCCAGGCCTCGGAAAGCTTCTTTTTCCCCCACACTGGAAGAGTTTTATGGTTTTGTCATTTAGTATGGAGCAAAACGGCTGTATCCCCCTCGGTATATACTAGCCTGTAATGAAGAAAGAACGAGACCGACATCATCAGCATGGCTCCTAGTCTTGGCATCAGTGAAGGGTGCAAAAGCATTCTGAAACAAAGCAATTTAATGGATTCGTTTTTTAAGGTTCCACATCAAACAATATTAACTCATCATATTACAACCCCTCCACCCACTATTTCACTGCAAATGCTAAAACAAATCTAGTATGTATTCAATTCCAAGAGTTAAAAATAGTAAATGTTTTTGTGGCACCTGTGGTATATTCATAGAAACATAAACTTTAACTAATTCACTTTAAAATAATTGTAGACAAAAGGAAACATTGGGGTTTGAAAATTGCTCTGCTTCTTTTGTTCTGTCTCAATAATTTTATTAGAAATACAAATATACTGTACATTGGTTAACTAATGTGTCTCGAAAACTGAGAAAAAAAAACGAATGATCTAGCGTCAGCTTCATAAAGCTATTTTATAATTTGTTACTGGTCATAGACAAAAAAAAAAGAAGTAGAATCTTAAAAGAAAATGGATAGAATAGATTTTGAAATTTTGCATCAGTGAATAGGGATCCAAAAAATAAATGCAAATTAGAGCAGAAAATCATAATTCATGAAAGAGTAGGACATAAAGGTTGAACAATTGCAGATTGTTCTGGGTACCAATTTTGGTGTATATTGCTGTATATGCATGTTGTTTAATACTGGTTGTATGGCATAATGCTGTAGGAACTTGTTTTGAAGTTCCTGGAGAGAAAAAAAGTCATTGGAGAGCAGTGATCTGACATAGCAGGTAGCTGTAAGGGAGGCCTCCTTCACGCTTTCCAGATAAAATGACCAGGAATTATTTTATTTGGTTGAGGAAAATCTGAAAGGTGTAAGCTGCTTTAGTAAATCAAGGATTTGCTGTTAAAGTGAACCAGAGATGAAGCACCCTCATGTATTTCACCATATATATAAATAGAGAAAACACCTACCCTGCTCTCTGCTTCATCCTTCACTGCTCAAGCTGTTTGTAATCAGCCCTGATAAAATCCCAGACTGAGCATTCAGTCTGGCTTTGATCAGGAATGATAGCTGAGTCTGTCTTCTCTTTTCAAGCCCAAGCCTGTCCCCTTCTGGCTCTGCTATAATGATTCCTGAGCAAAGCCAGACTGAATGCTCTGTCAGGGATTTTATCAGGGCTGATAACAAACAGGCTGAGCAGTGAAGGATAAAACAGGGGGCAGGGTAAGTTTTCTCTAATGTTCCCACTGATATATATGGTAAAATACATGAGGGTGCTTTGTCTCTGGTTCACTTTAAGGCTTGTGAGGCCTTTCTTGAGTCTGGAGATGAGTAAATTACTAGTTTGTTGCAAAATGTGAGAGTAGGTGGGCCAACTCTTGATGAGTCCAGACATAAAGGACCCAGTTCCTTGGGATTGATTATTTTATGCAAAGAAAGGAATCAATATTATCTGTTTAAATCCTTTGTCTGATAAAGGTTCTAATTACCATGGCAGTTTAAGAGTAAGAAGCAATGTTATAGAAAGACTAAGAGCCTCATCCATATCCCACCTGCTACTTCTCTACTCTGTTTAAAGGGATTCTAAACTGAGAAGGATTTGGATTTTTCCTTTTAAAATAATACCAGGTGCCCGATTCTCCTGCTGATCCTGTGTCTCTAATACTTTTAGCCACATCCCTTAAGAATCATGCAGATCAGGTGTTCTGACTGAGTTAGACTGGTTTAGCTGCATGCTTGTTCAGGTGTGTGATTCAGCCACCACTGCAGCCAAAGAGATCAGCAGGACTGACAAGCAACTGGTATTGTTTAAAAGGAAACATCCTTCTTCTTTATACTGGTTGAACTCGATGGACGTATGTCTTTTTTCAACCAAAATAACTATGTAATTTACTATGTAATCCATATCCCTCTCTGTTAAGGTTCCCTTTAAGAGTGTCTGGATAGTGTTATGGTTAAGGGCTTTGCATCTGACACAGCAGATTTGAGTACAACCCTCGACTCTTTCTGTTTAGTAAGCCAGAACCTATTCAGTATGGAGACCTTGGGCAAGACTACCTAACACTGCTATTGCTTATAGAGTGCAGTCTAGTGGCTGCAGCTCTCTCGCGCTTCGAGTCCACTAAGAGAAAAACACAATATAAATGTTCTGTATCTGTCTGTGCCACTATTATAATGTTCTAAACTGTTGATCTTTCCTGTATTTGCATATTTCTTTGTCTTTCCATTACAGTTTCACAAGCTCCAGTATTTTTGCTTCAGGGCATATAAGAAGTTGCTCTGAGTGGAGGAAAACAGTCATTCTTTCTTTTAGCAGGATTAGTTATTGCTTTCCATAATTTCCAGTTCAATGTTTATGGTAGTATCATTGACTAGTGGGCAAAAAAAAAGTGTGCTGCACTCTGTGATCTACCATACAGGCCTGAAGTGTCAGTTGTCTCTCTGGACCATTCAATTATTTCTACATCAGTTCCTGTGGCACTGGATATCGAGCATGAGGACCTAGACAGGCTTCACATATCATTGGTCTTAATGTATAATCTATGTGTCAGATAAGGTAATGCCTGTTGTGTTATTACAGTAATAAATACATTTTTAAAGTAAATATTAAAAAAATAAAGTTTAAATTCTATGAATAGACATGATCCCCCCATTCATATAAACCCCTGGACACAGCTAGCAGCTCTTACTTGTGCAAACGAATATAAACACTCCTGGCACAGGTATACATTTTAATGTAATACATATATGCTACATTACACATTTTATGCTTCATTATGTGCATTAGATACTGTATGTTAATTTTTTTTTTCCTGTAAACATGTAGAAATATTTATTATTATTATAAGCTTGCTAATTTTCAGTTTCAGTGCTACGGTGTAATTTTTCATGGGATTTTTGAAAACTAATCAATTTTATGTGGGCTAGCAATGATTTTCAGTTCCACATCAGGCAAAGTCATTTATGTATCTAAACAACATTATTTTAAACTATTTATGCATGAAATAGTTTTGTTAACATATAGTTTTCTACCTGTTCTTAAAATTTGCTGATCCTCAGTGTCTTATAGCTGCTCATTTCTTTTCATCCTGAAACACTTCCCCCATCCCATAGCTGTGAAAGGGGGCGGTAACTGCTCTTTAAAGGTGGCCATACACGAATAGATGGCCATCAGATTTAAACCTTAGAGAGATCCCTTTTAGATCAAATCTGATCAGAGAGGAATTGAATCCTTCCACAAACTTAGCATAGATTTTCAATAGATTTCATTATTAAAATGATTAAAAATAAATTGAACCACATCATTGCACTGTTGAATCTACTGCTGCTCCATATCAGCCACAGATTGAGATCTTCTGTCAGGTGCAATCAACCGATTTGGACCAATTTTGTATGAAAATCAATTGGGCTGGAAGGTTGTGCGATTGATTCCTAGCAGATTCGATCAGTGTGATCAAATCTGCTAGGAATTAATAGGAAAATCAATAAGTGTATGTCCACCTTTAGCTAAAGCCACACTTCCCTACTGACTGGTATTTTGTCATGCCTTCATCCTGAGAGAGGTGTACTTATATGTACGCCAACGTTGAGCTGGGCGCAGGGTGAGACGAATGACAGCTCACCCTGCTGCTGCTCAAATCCCCGATGGCGTAAAATACTATTCTCCCTCCAAGTCATCTCAGCTCGGAGGGAGATGTAATTTGGGGTCTAGTGATCACTGGAACTCCAAATAACCCTTATGTAATTACCATTACTGCTAGGGTGTCACCTAGATTCCACCTTCTTTGTGAGAGAGTAGAGAGTCAATAGGCAGCTGAAAATTGCTAAGGAGAAAGTAATGCGCTGGGAAGTTGGGAAGTAGCAGTTTTTCCACTCCATATAAAACCGTGTTTTTTTTTTATTATTTTAAAAAGTGTGTCTGATCTTGAGCTTGAAGTATTATTGTAATAAACATCTATGCAATGATTGAGGGACATAAACATAAGAATTAATACATTTAGAGCCTATAGGTAATTTGGTTTTACCCCAAAAATCATTTTATGGGTATCGAGCAAGTTTTAAAGAATATGTTACTGTAATCTGAGGTTTATGCTGGGACCTGAGACAAAAAAAAAGCTTTTACAGGATTAATTAATAAATGTAAAACCCACATTATGGGATTTTGTCTGTGTCATCAGCACAGCATTGCCCATATAAAGTTATATTCCAAACAGAGCAAGTTTCTCTTTTTATCATTGGCTAAGGTTTGTTTCTTAGCTGGTGAAGTAGTTATTTAGATTCTTTTTCAAGTTTAGTTGAAAACAATAAATGGTTTACAAAGACAAAAGAGTGTGTTTAGCATCTGTTCAGGTGTGTTTAGCAGTGTGCAGGTGTGTTTAGCATTTGTTCATCTCACCTTTGGCCCACAAAACATGCAGCTCTTATTTGAGTCTGTTGCACTAATTTATTTGCATGGGTTAGTGGCCCAGTGAACAATACAAAAATGTACCTGAAGTGACTTGTAGCATAATTAGACTCACATGTGTAGATATAGAACTAATCCTACTTAGAACTTTCCTGTGTTCCCTTTTTCTGAGTTTCAATGTAAACGTTAATAATCCAGTGCTATGAATCACAGCCTTTCTGCAGTAAGATTTTGTTAGACTGCAGTGACATGATAATACCTCATAAGCATGTGTTTTGAATGCAGAAAAAAATTCTGATAACAGAGAAGAGATAGGAAGCTCAGTGGGTCATCATTGCTGTGTATGAGAGCCGAATAAACATACAGAACAGTAACACATGCCAGCAAAACTATTTAATATTTAAATCTAAAATGTAGTCCTTGGTACTAAAAATGCCTGTGGGATTCCAGAAAAGCCCCATTTAGTATTAACTTTTATAGTTACATTTGTTTTGTGTCATCAGTTTATTTTCTCATCTGGTTCTTTTGAAGTAAATTGAAGTTTTATGCTGGGAATACACCATAAGATTTTTCAGCAGATAGATGGTTCGATAGATCATTTCCGACATGTCTGATCTTATTTTCGATTGTTTTTCCGATTGATTTATCATAGAAGTGAATGGAAATTGATAAAAAAAGATAAGAAAATCAATCGGAAATAAGATCGGACAGTAAAATTTACTGAAAAATCTCATTGTGTATTCCCAGCATAAATATATGTATGTGTTTGAAAATGCATGCAAAGTAAAGTATATCAGTCTTATGCACATTATGCAATTCATGAAGCATAACTACCTGCAGGTACTTTTGACTCCAAATTCTCTCCTATGAGCCCCACATTCTTGTACTCTCTAAACTAAAAAAGAGATCTTAATTACCATGACACTGCACTTAACCTTTTCCCTCTGTGTAAACCTGTGAGCAATTAGAAGGTGAAGTAGTCTCACTGATCCCCCCCCCCCCCCCCAAAAAAAAACCTTCTAGGAAGGGAAATATCAGAGTCCCAAATTAGAGAAATCAAGTCCTTTGTTTTGTTTATTAAACACTGCTGTGCAATAAATACCAAACTTACACACCTAAAAAATAGAAAATGTAATAGGAGAATAAGAAAACCCCGGATTAAGGAGATCATATGTGTCCTTAGATGTGCTTAAATGTATTTGAAAACAAATTAAATCCCTATTCAATACGTTTTCAAACACGAGCATTCCAAATAGAATGATGTTCCAAATGCTTTGGAACAGAACTCCAATTTAAAGTAATATGTACTTGATATGTACCGCAGTTTGTGTGTGTGTGTGTGTGTGTGTGTGTGTGTGTGTGTGTGTGTGTGTGTGTGTGTGTGTGTGTGTGTGTGTGTGTGTGTGTGTGTGTGTGTGTGTGTGAGTGTGTGTGTGTGTGTGTCTGTCTGTGTGTGTGTGTGTGTGTGAGTGTGGGGGGGTGGTGTTAACTCACCCTGTTGTCGCCTCTATGCACTGCCTACCACATTGCATTTTAGCTTTCCAGCCACTTCCTCTTTCTAGCTGTGAAGGAGAAAGTAGCTGGAGAGCTGAAACGTAATGTGGAGGGCTGCGCATGAAGACAGCAGTAAGCCGAGTTAACCCCCCTTCCCCATTGTGATGGGATTACTATAAATTTGAGTTGTTCCAAAGCATTCAGAACAGAAGTACCATTCAGAATTTTAATTCCTATTTTTGAATCCTTGTAACTTCTGGTCTCTGTACTGATCAATATAATCAATACGGTACAGAGCTGTAGCCATAGATCTGAAGTCAATCAATGCAATCAATATTCATTATCCTCTTTCTTGATCAATTTTTAATCAACATTTGATTCACCAATATCTAAAGGCCCTCTCACTTAGGAGTGACGTCATATAAAAATGAGCTGTTCAGTTCAAAATGCTGCCAATCAAGTCATTAACACGCAGAGACCCAGTGTTGTAATATTACAACATCACATTTAAGGCTAAAAAAAAACAACCTCCCCCATTCTCTTCTTTTTAAAACCTCATGTACATTACTAATAGGACCTATTGTTCAGTTCTGCAACACTATTGGATGATTGAATGTATAAATAGGTCTGTTTATTTGGCCATGAAGTCATACAACTCTGTTGCCTGCTTTGGAGTATATCATCTTGTTGTTTTGGACAGGATACATCAAGACTCAAGTAAATAAAAAGTTTGAAATATTTTTTTCTGTGATAATTAACATGTGTAGAGCATGCAGATTTTGTAACATCATCAAATATACTGATATTGAGAGATTTGGAGATGGTTATTTCTATGTTGTAATTTTACAACAGTGGGTCATAGTGGTAGCAAGATTTTGTCTGCATAGTAAACTTGAGAAGGTGACAGTTTTCTTTGAGGCAAGGATGAAGGGGTTTGCATGACTAATTGAATAATTTGTCTACCTGATAAGAGTTGTGGAATGGAAAGTGTGAAGTTGAAACATGAAACATGGACTAATGCTGGAAATACACGGGTCGATCTGGCGGCCGATTAGCCGCCGGATCGACTCCCACTGCGTCCCCGCTTGTCCGCGCGTGCACCCGGATCGATTCCCACTCGTCCCCGCAGGCGCTTCTTATCTCCCGCTCGATTCGCCGTTATTGTCCGGCCGCGGGTATCGAGCACGGAATCGATCCCCGCGGTGATCGGACACGTCGGATATTATCAATCGAGCCATCAGCGGCTCGATTGATAAGGGGGCATCGAGCCGTGTATGCCCAGCATTAGGGCTGGTGCACACTGAGCGGGTTTTCTCGCGTTTTTTTTTACAGCCGCTTGCGGCTGTGGAAACGCGTGGGTAATGTATTTCAATGGGGTGGATCACAGAGCGGGAGGCATTTTGCAGAAAAGCATACTCCCGGGGGGTGAGGAATTTTTTGGATTGCGGAGGCGTTGCTGCCTCCAATGTAAAGAATAGGAAACACGCAAACCGCTCTGAAAAACGCCAGTTCAGAGCAGTTTTGCAGGTGTTTTTGTTACAGAAGCTGTTCAGTAACAGCTTTAATGTAACAATATATGAAATCTACTACACCAAAACCGCTACCCAAAAACGCAAAACACTAGGTGAAACGCTTCCTAAAAATGAGAAAAAGTGTTTCAAAAACCGCTAGCGTTTAGCGGATCGGTTTTTGGTGTGCACCAGGCCTTAATATCAAACCTGGCTGTTCCTGCCTGACAGGAAAGTCATTGGAACTTCCACAAATGCCTATCTCCTGCAGCCCTCAGACCTGCCAATACATATGGTAATTGATGACATTTTTCATTGTTTGATGCATCCACTGTAAACAGGCACCCAATTTGTACATCACAGGGTCCTGCTTGCAGACTTCCTAACCTTTTTTTGTGCCCTGTTGTATCAACTGTTATCCCCTGTTACCACCTGTTCTTTAACAGCTAATTTAATTAGAGTTTTTGTATACCTGTGGTTAGGTGCTGGCAATTAGCTAATTTGTTTAATTTATGTATGTCTCTACCTACTGTATAGAGCCTTTAGAGTAAATTCATGGGCCAAAAGGCCATTACCCCATAACAGCTTCCTGGTCAGCACACTATTAAACTGTAATATTGCCCACTTGAGCCATAGATAAACATGGACATTACCTTGCACATTCAGTTGTAACTGACAGCAGCTGATATATAACTGATATATAACTGACAGCAACTGGTATATTTCAGTCCTGACAATCTTGTTAGAACTGGAAGGGATCACTATAAGAAGAAACCGGTGAGCTTCTGAGAGGAAAGGTAAGGATGTAATATTCATTTGCAGCTACGTCATGTGCTTATTTTAAATAATTGTACTCAGTACAGGTTCCTGTTAAATACACTGACAGCAGAAACATAAATAACGACAGGGCAGTGCAGGCGATACTGCACTTGGAATTTACCGCCCTGACATGCCCCCTTTCTGCTTCTTGAATACTAGTTTCGGAAAATTTACCGCACAATTACCGCACGCACGATATTGACATGCGATGTCATTCATGAATACTAACTTCCGCTACATGCTTGCGCTAAATTACCGAACGCTGGATAGAGCATTCGGAAAGTGTTCGGTAACACTTGATGAATCGAGGCCATAGTCTGGATCCAGTGTTTTTTTTTATATGATACTAATTTTTTGTATTAAATTGATAATAAAAATTTATTTTTTCTTTATTATAGTGTTGTTATTGTGCATATACATGAACTTATGTGGGTCTTTATAAACTGTAAAGTAAAAAATAACTTTTAATTGTTCCTTACATGTGTTCAGAGTGCGAGTGATACTATTGAACTTCTGCTACTCTACAAGCCCAGCGTTGCAATTTTACAACATCCTCCCAAAAAGTTACTAAAATGTCAAAATAAAAAAAAAATACTGATTTAGGCATCACAAGCCTCCTATAACAACATGTGAAAGGTTGAAACATTTTTTTGAAGTTTTTTTCTATATTTGGGTCTCTGGGGGTTAATAGAAAGTGACTGCTGTAATCCTTTTTGCTTTGCTGGATTGCAGTTAGTTGGAAAAATTCATAAATTAAGATATCAAATCTCCTCTAGTGATGTATTTTATAACCTTTATATTAAGGTAGTATTAAAAATTTGAAGTGAAATTACATGTCAACTGTTGTGTGTATTATTTCCCTCCACTGCTCCCTGGAGAAAAAGCAATTAAATGTTTATAAAACCAATGTAACTATTTTAATGCATCCCACTACATGAATATAGAGATCTGTTTTACTGGTCACACTGGGTAATAACAATCCCACTCATGTCACTGCCTTCATTCTCCATTTTTTTAAAAAATTGACAAAAGAAAATCATTAAAATAAATCAGCAGAGGGGTCCAAATATGCTTTAGGCTCAATTCCCATTTGAAACGGAGCTCTGCTCCATTTTCTCCTCCTGTTGGAGACCGAAGTGGGTGCGTTTCCACCATAGATTTCTATAGGAAATGTTTACACTCTCTGGTTTAAAAGCAGGTTGGCACTTTGATTTCCATTTACTGAAAGTCAGCCAATGGATCCATTTTAAAATGCAAGTGGAAGCAGACTCTATTTCTGGCATTGAATCTGTTTGCTGCATTTTACTGTGCTGCAAAAAATATACTAAACTGGTATGTTCTCTGTGGGAACCAAGATACACAGAAACTTATTTTCAAAAAGGATCACAACAGTCTCCGCCTATTGGTGGCCACAAAGTGATGCTGTTAATCATTGCACTAATCAGTGAGTTTTAAACAACCTTAAAGAACAACTATCAAAGAAACTGTTCCTCTGTAAACCCCACATACCTATAGAGCTTTTAGCCAGCAACAATAGAAAGCTTTTCAGAGTTGTCTCATCACAGCCTGTGAGAAAAAAATGCCTTGTTTACCAGCTGTTTGAAACAATTTGTGTCAGCATTGAGCTAGAGGTTAGAGCTATACCATGTAGGTTCCACTTCTCTGTCACTGTTCACAGAGGAATTATTTACTGTTTGTTTCTGCCATGCCTATATTCTCACAGTTCATATGAGAACAGCAGAGGGATTTTTAGATACATTTTCTTTTCATTAAAACATGAAAAGATGAAAAAAAAAACCTTTGTATTGCTATGTGCTAGTAATTTACTGGAAATACTGTATATGTGGCATTTATAAGTTTAGTTAACTTTGATAGTTGTCCTTTAACCCTAACGCCAACCTTTGACTTGCCATTCCAATGAAAACAAAAAAAATGTTAAGTGTCTTTGTGGTGATAAGGATATGAAGGGTGCCAAGTGTACTCAGCCTTAAGTCAGAGCACCTGATATGCATTTTTGTTTTGAATTGGTGGCTGAAAGGAGGCAAAAGATAAGTAGATAAAACAGACAATAGCCATTGTTTGTATGGAACAAAATATGACAGCCGGCACATCCCTCTCACTACAGGGTATCTAAGGCGCCGTTCACCACTTTTACGAATCCACCTAAGTGGGCTATTCAATTATTCGAAGAAAATAACTAACCTGCCTATTTTTCTACTGGCAACAAACATGCTGATTGTGCTGTGACTCCTGGCCAGTCTGTAATTTTCTTATCAGTATGGCATCAGGAGCTCTACATACACCTGTATGTTCTTCTATTAGAGGTTTAAGTCATTTTTATTTCAAAGTTTCAAAACGCTCCAGCTCCCAAAAAGTTCCTACCAGAGTGTGCTTATACTTAAGCTTGGCAAGCTTTCACACAAATTTTGCAATACAGAGTTAAGCACACATCCACTAAATGTCCATACACTAAAAGTCCAACTGACACCCCCTGTCTCTCAATAAAAGGCCTCACATATCCAATATGCTTCTTAATATTTACTTCAAAAAGTCCATTCCGCTTAAAACTAAATAGTGTAATAAGTGTATCCTTATTCCAGGTTTACATTTGTTTTTCTACCACCAAATAGCACCCTGCAGGAAACAGACTCACCGGATTTCTATGGCCACTGTTAGACTGGTCAAACTTCGCATATATCCAGGAATGCTTGATACCTTAGCATCCTAGTCCCAAATCAGCATAAAGAGATTCCACATATGCTAGATACCTCAAATTAAAAACTTTTCATAGCGTGATTCTATTAAAATCATCAATCCTTTATTAAAAACACACACTCACTGGTTTGTACATCACATAGAGTTTTTTCACAGGCTCTGCCCGTAGCCTATGCTGGACTGTGCTCCACCATTTCCACCATCGGTGTATAGCATTGCAAACAAGCTTTCCTCCTTTGCTACCTCCGCCAGCAACCTCCCTGTGTATCCAGTCTCTGCCCTAGTAGTTTTGTAACTGCCTCGTTACTCATCAGGGGCACCATCGCTACACACTGATGGTGGAAACGGTAGAGCGCAGCCCAGCATAGGCTACGGGGGGAGCCCGTGAACAAACTCTATGCGATGTATGAACCAAGGAGCATGTGAATGTGTCTTTTTAAATAAAGGATTGATGATTTTAATAGAATCACGCTATGAAAAGTTTTTAATTTGAGGTATATGGCATTGTGGAATCTCTTTATGCTGATTTGGGACTAGGATCCTGAGGCTCCAAGGTTTCCTGGATATATGCGAAGTTTGACCAGTCTAACAGTGGTCATAGAAATCTGGTGAGTCTGTTTCCTGCAGGGTGCTATTTGGTGGTAGAAAAACGTATGTAAACCTGGAATAAGGATACACTTATTACACCATTTAGATTTAAGCGAAATGGACTTTGTTAGCAAATATTAAAAAGAATATTGGATATGTAAGGCCTTTTATTGTGAAACAAGGGTGTCAGTTGGACTTTTAGTGTATGGACGTGTAGTGGATGTGTGCTGAACTCTGTATTGCAAGGTTAGAGTAGTTGTTTCCAGAATTATCAAGTTTGTAAGTTGTACATGCTCAAATATAGATTTAATAAATGCAAACATTTGTATATAATTTATAGCAAAAAATTGGTCTTAAAAGAAAAAATACTTACCACGGTACCAACGCTGTAGGTGGCTGCTGGAGCAAGTGTGTGGTGGTAGGGGTCGGCAGCATAAACTCGTCCGTAACTATTAACAGACAAATATAAAAGCGAAATAGCATTTACGATTTTGTTTTAAATAAAAAGTTTAGTTAAACATCACAAAAAATCCAAAGTCATCAACATGTTTGATAGCGGATAAGCTTATTTCGGTGTGCGGCTCTCAGAGCCGAGCGCTGAAACTGGGCGCCCCATAGCAGCAATGCGCGTAGTGGTAATTTGGGGCTCTGGCGGCTGCCAGAACCCGAATTACATCTCCCTCCGAGTTGCGACAATTCGGAGGGGGAATAGTTTTTAAAGCCGCCTCGGAGTTTAGCGGCATCGGCGAGAGCAGTCATTCGGCTCTCACCGAGCCAAACTGAGTGGCAATGACAAAGCAATGACAAAGAAGTGCAGTTGTAATTCTCTACACCAGGCAAGTCAGACTCATATTAAAAAGAATAACGTAAGGATCAATTTTGCTGAAGGTGAAACCTAGTTGGACAATACTGCAGTACAATACACACACACACACACGCCCACACGCACACGCACGCACGCACGCACGCACGCACGCACGCACGCACACACACACACACACACACACACACACACACACACACAGTGGATAGTGTTGGATAGTGTAGGTTCAGTGTTGACATTTCAGTTTCTGCATTCAAAAGGCTTATTAACTGTACAATATCACCCATCTTTATCCATTGCTATCTGCATTACAATGTTTTTTTTAAGAGAAACACAGAAACATACAGAGTTGTTTACCAGGCAAAAAATTCCCGAAAAATGTATGCAGTTCCTGTAAACTATATGGCCTTATAAGCTGTATTTTTACCCTTCAGCCTGAACTCACATGGAACAGGATGGTCAATCAGACAGGATCACCAAACGGGCCACTCCCCCCTATGAAAGGCATGATTTTGGTGGCCATTTTCACTATGCCTGTAGTCAGAGTAGGGAGAGGAGCTGGTGCTGCAAATACAGGGACAGTGTTAGATAGGCTGTATTGTGATACTGTGCTGTGTAGCTGCTACTTGTAGTGCACCAGCTAGGGACCCCCAATAGTCCTTTTGAGGACGCATCCTCACCACAAAGTAAATAGGGTTGTATTTGGGACATTGGGGTTGATTCACTTTAACAAATAGTGTGCCTTATCAGAGATATCATGCCTTATCATAGTTAACATGCCTTATCATAGTTAGCGTGCCTTATCAGAGTAGCATAGCGAGCACTAGAAACGTACACTTGCTAACTGGCAATGATGAAAGCTCCACTCATCCTGCCCTGAGCCCAAGCAGTTCCAATCATTTTAAAGGACATTATCCCTGCACTTGGATTAGCCCAATAGACTGCCTGTCAAGTTTCCTGTGAAATGATAGGCAGCCTATTGGGCCAATCAAAGTGTGGGGATACTGTCCTTTAAAGTGATTGGACCTGCAGGGGCTCAGGGCAGAAAGGGTTGAGCTCTTGCCATTGCCAAGGCATAAGTTTGTAGCACTCGCTATGCTACTCTGATAAGGCATGTTAACACTGATAAGGCATGTTAACTGTGGTAATGCATGCTATTTGTTATAGTGAATCAGCCCGTTGAGTTGTGTGTATTAGTTATATTGTGCTGTGTAGCTGCTTTCTAGGTACTCTACTTCTTGCAGTTCACCAGCTAGGGACCCCCCAATAGTCCTTTTGAGGACTCATCCTGACCAAAAAAAAAGTTATTCTGTGCACTGATATTGACCCTAGTGTTGGGCGAACAGTGTTCTCCACTGTTCGGGTTCTGCAGAACATCACCCTGTTCGGGTGATGTTCGAGTTCGGCCGAACACCTGATGGTGTTCGGCCAAACCGTTCGGCCACATGGCCGAACTAAGAGCGCATGGCCGAACGTTCCCCGAACGTTCGGCTAGCGCTGTGATTGGCCGAACGGGTCACGTGGTTCGGACCCGAACGCGCTCTGATTGGCCGAACTGTCACGTGGTTCGGGTAAATAAATACCCGAACCACGTCATATCTCCGCCATTTGTCTGTGGGTTTAGCTTTGGGTAGGCAGGCAGGGTAGTTCGCGCTCCAGCCACGCTAGCCAGGGTCCCCCCTGTCATTGTGTCGCTGCTGGGAATAGTAGTACACCGCTCGCTCAGCCACACTATATAGCATTCTGTTTACTGCGACTCTGTGTACCTCGCTCAGCCACATTATATAGCATTCTGTTTACTGTTCTGTGTCTGCTGGGAATAGTGGTACACCGCTCGCTCAGCCACACTATATAGCATTCTGTTTACTGTTCTGTGTCTGCTGGGAATAGTGGTACACCGCTCGCTCAGCCACACTATATAGCATTCTGTTTACTGTTCTGTGTCTGCTGGGAATAGTAGTACACCGCTCGCTCAGCCACACTATATAGCATTCTGTTTACTGCCACTCTGTGTACCTCGCTCAGCCACATTATATAGCATTCTGTTTACTGTTCTGTGTCTGCTGGGAATAGTGGTACACCGCTCGCTCAGCCACACTATATAGCATTCTGTTTACTGTTCTGTGTCTGCTGGGAATAGTAGTACACCGCTCGCTCAGCCACACTATATAGCATTCTGTTTACTGTTCTGTGTCTGCTGGGAATAGTAGTACACCGCTCACTCAGCCACACTATATAGCATTCTGTTTACTGTTCTGTGTCTGCTGGGAATAGTAGTACACCGCTCGCTCAGCCACACTATATAGCATTCTGTTTACTGCCACTCTGTGTACCTCGCTCAGCCATATTATATAGCATTCTGTTTACTGTTCTGTGTCTGCTGGGAATAGTGGTACACCGCTCGCTCAGCCACACTATATAGCATTCTGTTTACTGTTCTGTGTCTGCTGGGAATAGTAGTACACCGCTCGCTCAGCCACACTATATAGCATTCTGTTTACTGTTCTGTGTCTGCTGGGAATAGTAGTACACCGCTCGCTCAGCCACACTATATAGCATTCTGTTTACTGTTCTGTGTCTGCTGGGAATAGTAGTACACCGCTCGCTCAGCCACACTATATAGCATTCTGTTTACTGCCACTCTGTGTACCTCGCTCAGCCACATTATATAGCATTCTGTTTACTGTTCTGTGTCTGCTGGGAATAGTGGTACACCGCTCGCTCAGCCACACTATATAGCATTCTGTTTACTGTTCTGTGTCTGCTGGGAATAGTAGTACACCGCTCGCTCAGCCACACTATATAGCATTCTGTTTACTGTTCTGTGTCTGCTGGGAATAGTAGTACACCGCTCGCTCAGCCACACTATATAGCATTCTGTTTACTGCCACTCTGTGTACCTCGCTCAGCCACATTATATAGCATTCTGTTTACTGTTCTGTGTCTGCTGGGAATAGTGGTACACCGCTCGCTCAGCCACACTATATAGCATTCTGTTTACTGTTCTGTGTCTGCTGGGAATAGTGGTACACCGCTCGCTCAGCCACACTATATAGCATTCTGTTTACTGTTCTGTGTCTGCTGGGAATAGTAGTACACCGCTCACCCGCCACTGTATAGCATTGTGCTCTGTGTCGCTGCTGGGAATAGTGGTACACCGCTCACCCGTCACTGTATAGCATTGTGCTCTGTGTCGCTGCTGGGAATAGTGGTACTGTATAGCATTTCTGTACTGCCACTGTACTGCTGCCAGTCAGCGTGTACTGTAAGGATAAGTGAAATGAGGAAGAAATCCGGTGAAAGAGGGAGGGGCAAGGGAAGAGGTGTTTCCCCTGACGGTTCACGTACAGGCCACAGGGGAGCACCCAAGAAAACCCACTCAATACCGCCCATGTTGTCCAGGACAACAACCCTCACAAATCCAAAAGAACAGGACCAGATAATTACTTGGATGACCTCTCAAGCGTCCAGCAGTGGGTTAAGCAGCACCAGCACATCACGCACGAGGTCCGAGTCCTCAGCCAGTTACAAGGAGCCAGTGGGCACAAAGCTGACACAACCGGCAGCGACACCACGCACACAACTGCCAGATAACCAGTCCGATGAATTACCTCAGGACACAATGGGGGATTCGCAGGAGCTATTCCCAGCCCAACAAACTTCCACCTTTCAAAGGTCAATGGAGGAACAGCCAGAAATGTTGTGCCTGGATTCACAACCGTTAACTGTGGGAAATGCACCGCGCACTGAAATACAAGGCGAGTCCGAGGAGGACTCGGAAACCCAAATCCCAGAGCAAGTTGGGCAGGAGGGGTTGCAATTGCAGGAGGTCGGCCGACAAGATCTGAAAGACGACGTTGGAGTGTGCTGCGCAGAGGTTGTTGTGGGGAGCTCTACTCCACGGCGGCGGCCCCCCACAATGACATATGACGAGTTTGAGGAGATGGAAGAGGAGGGTATGGACAATGTGGACAGAGACCCAGATTTTGTTTGTGAACAAGAACATCGCCGTCGTAGCAGCAGCACAGATGAGTCTGTTGAAGAACCCACTGCTGCACGAGTTCGCCCTGTGCCACAAGGTAGGCGGCGCGCAATTTCAGGCACCACAAGCGTGGAAGTTCAAGTGAGAGGCAAAAGAGGAGCAAACAGAAATCGCCAGCAAGGAGGCAGGTGCTCCAAAGTCTGGGCTTTCTTTGAAGACTGCACTGAGGATGTTACCATGGCGATTTGCAAGGTGTGCAAGACCCGCCTGAGCAGGGGGAAAAGTATTAACAACCTCTCCACCACCATCATGAGCCGTCACATGCTATCCAAACATCCCACTCTGTGGGCAAACGCGTCAGGACAGGGTACCAGCAACAACACTGCCTCCCTTGGGTTCACCAGACTCACCACCAGACCCGCCTCAGCAGCAGCAGTAGCCCAGCCATTGCGTGGTTCACAACATTCACAAACATCAGACGACGCTGACACTGTCACTTTCCGGAGTAGTGCTCTTGAGGTCTCCCAGTGTTCATCAAACACAACAACCAACAGCCCTTCCGTGTGCAGCGCTACAGTTCAGTTGTCTGTGTCGGAGATGTTTGAGCGCAAGAGGAAATTGCCAGCAAATGATCCCCGGGCTGTGGCAGTAACAGCCAGCATAGCCAAGCTTCTGGCCTGCGAAATGCTGCCATATCGAGTGGTGGAGACAAACAGCTTCAAGGGCATGATGTCAGTGGCCATCCCACGTTACGTGGTTCCCAGCCGCTACCACTTTGCGCGCTCTGCAGTGCCTGAGTTGCATGAGCACGTGGTCAGCAAAATAACCCGAAGCTTGAAGAATGCCGTTGCCTGCAAGGTTCACCTCACCACTGACACCTGGACGAGTGCGTTCGGCCAGGGTCGATACATCTCCCTTACCGCGCACTGGGTGAACCTTGTGGAGCCTGGCAGCGATTCCTCACCTGCTACGGCGCGGGTGTTGCCCACGCCGCAAACAGCTGCACCGCCGTCCCTCCCACTGGATAACAACAGCAGCAGCTACCTCTCTGACTCCTTCTCCTCCAACGCATCTCAAAGCGGTACCTCATCCGGAAACGCTAACCCAGCAGCAGTAGGATCGTGGAAGCAGTGCAGCACAGCTGTTGGCATGCGTCAGCAAGCGTTGCTGAAGCTGATCTGCCTTGGGGATAAGCAGCACACAGGGGAGGAAATTTGGAGGGGAATAAAGGAACAGACGGATTTGTGGCTGGCACCGCTGGACCTGAAACCGGGCATGGTTGTGTGTGATAATGGGAGTAATCTCATTCGCGCTTTAAGGTTGGCTAAGCTGACACACATCCCTTGCCTGGCGCACGTGATGAACCTAGTAGTTCAGCGGTTTCTGAGGACATACCCAGGCGTGGCCGATCTTCTGTTGAAGGTGCGTCGAGTGGCCAAACATTGTAGAAATTCCAGTACTGCTTCGGGGGCACAAGATGCAGGAGCGCTTCAATCTCCCCCACCATCGCTTGCTGTGTGATGTCCCTACGCGCTGGAATTCTACGCTGCACATGCTAGCCCGCTTTTGCGAGCAGAAGAGTGCAGTGGTCCAGTACATGACGGCGCAGTACCGAGGCGCATCCGGCCAGCTGCCAAGCTTCTGTGGATCCGATTGGGCCAACATGTTGGACCTCTGCCAAGTCCTCCAAAATTTTGAGCAATCCACGTTGCTTGTGAGCAGTGACAACTCTTCAGTCAGCATTACCATACCACTGCTGTGTTTACTGAAGAGGTCGATGTTAAAAATCAAGGAAACAGCTGTCATGATGCAACTGGGGGAATCTGAAGGAGAAAACGATCAGCGTGATGGTACCAACATCAGGCCATCCGCCTCAGGGAACGCTGGCCCCAGCAGCTATGACGAAGAAGAGGAGGAGGAACAGCTGGAGTTGGAGCAGGAATTTCATGCCACCACTGACGAGGGCCAGAGCGGTGCACGTTGGACTTCCACAATTCAACGCGAATGGTCAGCAGAAGCAGACCAGGAGGAAGGTGATGACTATGATGCATCACAACAACTATCACAACGCTCACAAGAGGATGATGAGGATTCTGGTAGGACTCTGGCACACATGGCTCAATTCATGCTAGACTGCATTGAACGTGACCCACGCATTGTGCGCATTCTGGACAACACCAATTACTGGGTTTATACCCTTCTGGATCCACGGTACAAACACAATGTTCCAAAACTGCTTGAAGAAAGAGTCAGACAGGTCAAAATGGAAGAATACCAGCAGGCCCTTGTGGAGACTTTAGAGAGGAGATTGACATCCTCCCCCTCCTCTAGCCAGTTGTACGCAGACAGACTGACTTCCGCAAACCCAGGACGACCAGGAGGGCAGCAAACAACGCAAGCCGCAGCTAGTACCCAAAAGGGAATGGTATCGGCAGTGTCCTTGGAGTGGGAACATTTTCTGACACCCATGCAGCAGCAGCCCACTGAACAGCAAGCGTGCAGATCCACCTCCAACACCAATCGCCTGGAGAAGATGGTCAAGGACTACATGTCAGATGACGTAGCTGTGTCGAACAATCCATCTGCACCCTTCAACTATTGGGTATCGAAGCTAGACACCTGGCACGAACTGGCAATGTACGCAATAGAGGTGCTGGCTTGCCCGGCAGCCAGCGTTATGTCGGAACGCTGTTTCAGTGCTGCCGGAGGCATCGTCACAGATCGGCGTATCCGCCTCTCCACAGAAAATGCAGACCGTCTGACTCAAATTAAAATGAATCAATCCTGGATTGGAAATGACTACGCAACACTCCAGGACCCCAACCAAGTAACATGACCAATGAACATCTGGGATGGTGTAGCGTTTCCGGTCCCTGTTTATTGAACCTCTCATCTGTATTACATTTATGACTGCATGGCGGCAAAAAGCATTGCTGCTATATCCGCACGCTTCTTGCCCTCATGCAAGGCCTGGGTTGTTGTGTCTTACAAAGCGTGGCCTTCTCCTCCTGCGCCTCCTCCTGTTCCATCACGTCTGCTGCTGCTGGGTTAGCGTTGCCGCGTGGTCCCTGTTTATTGAACCACTTATCTTTATTACATTTATGACTGCATGGCGGTACAAAGCATGCTATCCGCACGCTTCTTGCCCTCATGCAAGGCCTGGGTTGTTGTGTCTTACAAAGCGTGGCCTTCTCCTCCTGCGCCTGCTCCTGTTCCATCACGTCTGCTGCTGCTGGGTTAGCGTTGCCGCGTGGTCCCTGTTTATTGAACCACTTATCTTTATTACATTTATGACTGCATGGCGGTACAAAGCATGCTATCCGCACGCTTCTTGCCCTCATGCAAGGCCTGGGTTGTTGTGTCTTACAAAGCGTGGCCTTCTCCTCCTGCGCCTGCTCCTGTTCCATCACGTCTGCTGCTGCTGGGTTAGCGTTGCCGCGTGGTCCCTGTTTATTGAACCACTTATCTTTATTACATTTATGACTGCATGGCAGTACAAAGCATGCTATCCGCACGCTTCTTGCCCTCATGCAAGGCCTGGGTTGTTGTGTCTCACAAAGCGTGGCCTTCTCCTCCTGCGCCTCCTCCTGTTCCATCACGTCTGCTGCTGCTGGGTTAGCGTTGCCGCGTGGTCCCTGTTTATTGAACCACTTATCTTTATTACATTTATGACTGCATGGCGGTACAAAGCATGCTATCCGCACGCTTCTTGCCCTCATGCAAGGCCTGGGTTGTTGTGTCTCACAAAGCGTGGCCTTCTCCTCCTGCGCCTCCTCCTGTTCCATCACGTCTGCTGCTGCTGGGTTAGCGTTGCCGCGTGGTCCCTGCTTATTGAACCACTTATCTTTATTACATTTATGACTGCATGGCGGTACAAAGCATGCTATCCGCACGCTTCTTGCCCTCATGCAAGGCCTGGGTTGTTGTGTCTCACAAAGCGTGGCCTTCTCCTCCTGCGCCTCCTCCTGTTCCATCACGTCTGCTGCTGCTGGGTTAGCGTTGCCGCGTGGTCCCTGTTTATTGAACCACTTATCTTTATTACATTTATGACTGCATGGCGGTACAAAGCATGCTATCCGCACGCTTCTTGCCCTCATGCAAGGCCTGGGTTGTTGTGTCTTACAAAGCGTGGCCTTCTCCTCCTGCGCCTGCTCCTGTTCCATCACGTCTGCTGCTGCTGGGTTAGCGTTACCGGTCCCTTTTCCTGGAACCTCTTATATGTATTACATTTATGACTGCATGCCGACAAAAAACATGTTACCTGTGCAAAGAAAACAGACATTTCCCGCATTTAAAAGACAGTTTTCCCTTTGAAACTTTAAAATCGATTTTCTCAAAAACTATAAGCTCTTTTTGCTAATTTTTTTTCCTCTTGTACCCACTCCCAAGGTGCACATACCCTGTAAATTTGGGGTATGTAGCATGTAAGGAGGCTTTACAAACCACAAAAGTTCGGGTCCCCATTGACTTCCATTATGTTCGGAGTTCGGGTCGAACACCCGAACATCGCGGCCATGTTCGGCCTGTTCGGCCCGAACCCGAACATCTAGATGTTCGCCCAACACTAATTGACCCTGCTGTACTGTTGTTGCGTTGTGGTGTGGTGTGTGTTGTAGCAACACAACACCTATATACAGCTTAGTGTGTGGCTGGCTGCATCACCATTCTAGCCTTCTGTCACTGTGCATAAGTGTACGATTGTCAATAACCCACACACAGAAACACCCATATCACCTACCCTTACTGTGAGTTTACTATCAGTCAGTCAGTGTGTCGATATATATATACTGTGTACTGTGTGTGTCGATATATATACATATATACAGCATCACGGTCAGACATTTGTGTTCCTGAGTGATTAGCGGCCTACAATGTTACACCAACACACCTGTCTGTCACCTAACAGTCAGTGTGTCGGTGAAGTGTCACAGACATTTCTGGCAATACTCCATGGCCGGTCACTCACTACAACAAACATGAGAGGCAGAGACAGGCCCAAGTGCAGAGGTTCTTGGGGACATGGTGGTGTGTCACCCCATGGCAGTGGCATATTTGATCTTCTGCAGAAGAAAGCCATTACTTCCAAGAATGCAGAAGAGGTGGTTGACTGACTCACACAGCATTTCACCTCCTCTACCTTGAGCTAGCAATGTTCCTGCACCCTCATTATCCTCCTTTGCTGTAGTGAACCACAACACCACCTCCACCACCACAACTCCACCAGATTAATTGGATTGCACAGAGGAGCTATTTTCCCAGGCGTTGACAGACCAGACTGATGCACAAGCAGTCTTGCTATTGGATGAGGGAGAGGGGGAAAGCAGACACTTAGACGACAGTCCCCAGGTCACCGTAAGGTGTAATGTCCCTACTGTTAAAGCCTACTGTGAGCTTGGAACCGATTATGAGGCTATGATGAATGATATGGTGATGAATGTCTCATGAATGCACACAAGAGAGGAGCCTCAGAGAGGAAGGAAAGGGTAGGATGCAGGGTGAGGTCACAGGAGACAGGAGACAAACAGCAGGTTGTGATGTCACCTGGGGTCAGCCAGACAACTAGCAGTACTAGACCTGCTCAACAAGGATCTTTAGTGTGGGAATATACCTGTGTGTCTGCTGCTGACACAACCAATGCCATCTGCCTCTTGTGTCAAGAAAAAATGTAGTCATGGGAAGACCAGCATGCATGTAGGAACAACTATGCTGAATAGGCACCTGGAGTCCCATCACAGGCCCTGTGGCATGAAGCCCTTAAGGCAAGAAGCACTCAAAGCCCAAGCCAGCCTCTTTGTGTTCCACCTACATCCTCCTCCCCTCCCTCTATCCCTCATTCCCAGCTGTCCTCCACTCTGGCTTCCAGTCAGCCCAATTCATGATCATTGCCATACAGTTAACATTCCCTTGCCCAAAAGTCTGACGGCTGGCTTGCCAGATCTGCTAGCCCATCAGCTTTTATCATACCAGCTGGTAGAATCTGAGGCATTTAAAAAAATTGGCATTGCTGCATCGCAATGAAAGGCACTAGGAAGAAGATCTTTTTCAGAAACGCGCATCCAAGACTTGTAATGGCATGTGCTACACGGCTACTGCAGGTCAACCAATCTCTGGCACAAAGTGTAAGGGCAAAGGTAGAGGTGGCCCAAACTGTTCTGCTGGCAAATAATTTGTATCAAATAAGGGGTGTTCTCGTCCGCCCCCCTCAGGTGAACACATGGCATGTCCGCCCCACCCCCTATACGTTATAATGGAGCCAAATTTTGACTCCTCACCCCAGAGTCAGCAGACATATGGCAGTTAACCAGCTATCCCTTCCACCTGGACCGCCCCCCCCCCCCCTCTTCCCCCAACTATCAGAAAGCCAGCACAACAGACATTTTGCAGTCTGTGTTTGGCTTCTGTGCTAGGCAGATCAGGAAGAGTTTGCTGTAGATAGGGAAATCGTTAGTTAGACCTGTGTTCTGTGTCCCCAGTGGAGTTTCTTGCTGCTACAATACCAATATACTATCTATATAACCCCAGAGCCCTTCTAAAGGCTGTGTGTTGATCTTGTGATATTGATGTTCAGTGTGTCCATACAGTGCACTTTAGCAGTTGCAGACAGGTGCAGTCATTGCTTAGTGCTGCAGTAGTTAACTCTTCTGGGGGTTGTTTTTCTTTTGCTTGCTATTGTTATATTCCAATCTTGTGTGTCTTGTGCACATGTTAACTGTTGGAGACAGGTCTGCTGGTCCTAGTAGTGCACTGACCATAACCCAATGATCCTCCACCACTACTGGCTTCTTGTATCCATACTGCCCCCTGTATAAGGCCTCAATGCAGAATCAATGTTTTTTGGTCACTTAACTGTCATTTAACTACCTTAGCCAGACCAAAGGGACTGGAAAACAGCAATCGCCTGCACTCCCGTGAATGTGCGCTCAAGCACAGTGGCCACTACACACCACTACTCGAAGACTGCTGCCAAGAGGACTAACATTTATGTCCTGGAGGTGTCAACTAGTAAAAACAATGATTTGCTCACCTGGCATTATCACTAAAGCTCTTTGCAAGATTCCAGGAAGGATGTCCCATTACACCAATTGGCAGGTTAAAGTTTGTATTTAGAACATCAAACACGCAGGTAAAAGCTGACGCATATCAGAGCACTGAATGGTTCCTTAATCAAAGCTCTTTGCAATTGTTTGCATTGTGTTAAATGCATTGTTTCATCTGTCAGTGTGAACCAGACATAACCCTTACACTACCTTATCGCTGTGTATGCACGTCGGACATTTTAGAGCACTTAATTTCACAAATTTAGGAAGGTGCTATGATTTCTGCCTTTAGAGATTAAAACATGACTCTGAATCAACTCAGTAATTTTTGGTGGGACTTTTGCCATGGATCCCCCTCCGGCATGCCCCAGTCCAGGTGTTAGGCCCCTTGAAGCAACTTTTCCATCACTTTTGTGGGCAGAAACAGTCCCTATAGATTTTAAAATTCACCTGCCTATTGAAGTCTATGGCAGGTCACCAGATTCGCCTGTTTGCAAACTTTTGTGTAAAATTCACCCTTGCGTTCGCGAACTGAAAATTTAATGTTTGCAAATCACTAGGCAAAGGTCCCTTTGACCACAGACGTCTGGTCTTCAAAACATGGGCAGATAAGGTACATAGCTTTCACTGCTCATGGGGTAAACATTGTAGTGATGGTGGGGAAAGAAGGACTGTTGCTGTCGAGTGGAGTCGGTGCCACCGCCACATCTTGCTGGCAGGCCAGCCACTTCTTGTCCTACTCCTCATCCTTCTTCTGCAGTCTCTTCCTTGGCTGAGTCCTCCTCTTCCGCTTTGCCCTCCTCTTCCACTGTGGCCCCCAAGCTGTTATGCCTGGAAGCAAAAAGCCACATTGGACTGGCACTTCTGTCTGCTCTGCAGGCACAGGCCGATTAGTGGCTGACCCCACACAACCTCACTGTTTGAAAGCTACCAATCTGGTGTCTGCACTGCAATGGATTCATGTGCCTTGCATGGCACATGCATTTTATGGACAAGTACCCCGGTTCCCAGGATGTCCTGAAGCAGGCCAGGAAAGTGGATGGACTTTTCCAAAGGTCCAACAAGGCCATGGCTCGCCTTGCCAAGACTCAGATGCAATACAAAATGCCTGTGAGATGCCCTACCAGATGACATTCAATATTACTTAATGTTGGATCAGCTGTTCCAGCAGCAACGTACAGTTAATAAGTACCTGTGTACATTGCCTAGTAGGACAGTCTCTGGAGAGATGGGATATTTCTACCTGAGGCAATGGGTGCTCATATGCAACACCTACAGACTGAAGTGTCCTTTTGAGGACACCACTAATCTGGTCAGTCACAGTGAAAGTACCAGCAGTGACATCATGCCTTATAAATTGTATCTGGAACATGTCATGCAACTTACACTAAGTCTCCCTGTAAAGTTTCCCTCCTCTTTTAATCTTCTCTGAAGAGAAGCAATATGGTGGTCTCAAAACAACTCTCAAACGACCTGAAGACAAAGATTGTTCACCATCATGGTTTAGGGGAAGGATACAGAAAGCTATTTCAGCTGTCTATTTCCACAGTTAGGAACATATTGACGAAATGAAAGACCCCAGGGTCAGTTCAAGTTAAGGAAATGACGGATGGTGAGAACAGTCAGAGTCAACCCACAGACCACCACCAAAGACCTACAACATCATCTTGCTGCAGATGGAGTCACTGTGCATCGTTCAACCAGTCGGCACACTTTACACAAGGAGATGCTATATGCGAGAGTGATGCAGAGGAAGCCTTTTCTACACCCATAGCACAAACAGAGTCACTCAAGGTATGCTAAAGCACATTTGGACAAGCCAGCTTTATTTTGGAATAAGGTGCTGTGGACTAATGACACTAAAATTTAGTTATTTGGGCATAACAAGGGGCATTATGCATGGAGGAAAAAGAGCACAGCATTCCAAGAAAAACACCTGCTACCTACAGTAAAATATGGTGGTGATTCAATCATGCTGTGGGGTTGTGTGGCCAGTGCAGGGACTGGGAATCTTGTCAAAGTTGAGGGACACATGGATTCCACTCAGTATCAGCAGATTCTGGTGACCAATGTCCAGGAATCAGTGACAAAGCTGAAGCTGCACCGGGGCTGGATCTTTCAACAAGACAACGACAACACTGCTCAAAATGCACTAAGGCTCAGTAAGTATTTAGCGGGTGGAGGTTTGTGCTTTTTAATCCCGGTAGCTCAAGCAACCGGCAAGCACATGTATCCGGCATCAAGTGATCCCCGCTGGTGCCAGATACTGTGGACTCTGCTATATAAAGCTATAGAATAGAAGTACTACCAGGCGAGCTCAAAAAGTGCATTCCCAGGTACTGTATATATATATATATATATATATATATATATATATATATATGTGTGTGTGTGTGTGTGTGTGTGTGTGTGTGTGTGTGTGTGTGTGTGTGTGTGTGTGTGTGTGTGTGTGTGTGTGTGTGTGTGTGTGTGTGTGTGTGTGTGTGTGTGTGTGTGTGTGTGTGTGTGTGTGTGTGTGTGTGTGTGTGTAATTCTTCAATTCCTCATTTCTTTCTACTTGCTACATACATACATACTCTTAGCTTGTGTTAATTTATGCCTACCTGTATTTTTTGTGCCATAAATCAGCAGGCATAAACTTTGAAGAGAGCCCCAAATGATTTCTGTTACAGCATATAGACCAGATGTTTTACCTTGGACGATAAATCTTTGAATTTTGAACTTGGGCCAAAGTTCTAAATAAGCAAAGAGAACTAATCACAGTCTGCTGTGTACTGTAGTACAACAGTAATCTTACTCAGGACATTGATAAATGTCAGCCAAGATACTGTACTTGGCAGAGATCCAATTAAATAAATGTTCTTCCATTTCACCATTAACCCGTCATTCTCAATAGGACATATTAGGGCACTTTGCCAAGTGCTTATTAAACACTGAGCTTAAAAGCATATTTCCATAAAATAAAAATCAGTGTAGTAAATGTTCTTTATTCCTAACAACAAAATTGGCAGCAACTGAAATGACCAACAATTCCAAAGGGTTGCATATTTTGAGGAACAAAATGTGTACCCAACGTTATGAAATTCCTAATATTTAATATATATTTTATTCTTATAAAATAATCAATGATTATAACCTAATTCACACAAATAATTAGAAAGGATATGACAAGGATATCACATAGCTTTAAGACAACAGTTAAGTTCCATTAAGAAATCCTCCAGTATTCACTACTGGATCATCACCTTATCTATAAAAACAGCAGGTCGTATTTACCACTTAACCCTTAGCCACGTCTTGTAACCTCTGATCTATCAAAAGTGGGTGAAACAGTACTTTGCAAAAGTAAAACAAAATATTGCTATAGCTCAAGGTGACCTTTGCCTTCTGAAATTGGGTGGTTGTTTTGATTAATATTTGCAATTTTCACAGAGCAAATAGAAAAGGGTCAGTTTATTCTCCAAATACAAAGCTATTTTTTAAAGTTGATTTTAAAACAATCTCCTGTGTTTGACAGTGACATTAAAGGTCTTGGAAGGTTATACGCAATTCTTGGAAAATCATTAGCGTTTTAACAACAAAAGCAAAGCTGGTGTTTGTATCAGCAATCTTAAGAAAAGTAATTTTCACATTCTATTTTAGTTGTATTTTAACACAATAGCCCATTAGTTGTGTCATGAATGGACTAAAATATGGCTTCTGACAGCACCTATGAGTGCTAAACTTGTTTTTATTGGCATTGAAGGCGGTGGGAAAAATATGTCATGCACTGTGGGAATTACTGGATGCAGTGTTATATACTGCACCATTGCATGTATACACAGATTGTTTTTGCATCCACACATGCAAGTTAAAATGCTTTCATGCAAAAAAAAAAAAAAACACAACAAAAAGATATAATCCATAAACCCTGCCACCTTCTCTGCACCTGAACTATTTTAAGTTGAAATAAGGTCCAGTGAAAAACTGGCATGTGTTCTCACATATTAAATCTAAAAGTAGTTTTAGTAAATCATAAACACTGAATTCTTTGGCTAAGACTTAAAAGAACCATCTTAATTGGTTTAGGAGCAACCTTTACAAAACCTGGGCCAATTAACCTTTAAAGGGAAAAAAATCCTTCCTGACTTAGATGGCAGTCAGATAAATCCCTGGATCCACTCTGTTGGGAATTACCTAGTAGTTATAGCTGTGGATGTCCATTAATGCAATGAAAGCATCCAAGTATCCTTTAAATTCAGATATAGATTTATCCATACCTACCTCCTGTGGTAATACATTTGTCACATTACCCAATCTTACTGTGAAGAACCCCTTCCTAAATAGATCCATACACAGATCATGTCCCCTGGTCCTTTGTACAAGCCCAGAGACAAAAAGCTAATCCGCCAAGCTTTTTATTGCTCTCTGATGTATTGCAGAATCAGAATCAGATAACCACTTAGCTGTCTTTTTTACAAGTTAAATAAACCTTGTCTTTTTTGTTTGTTTGTTTGTTTGTTTTTTACTTTCTTGGTAAGTGAGATTTCCTACCCCTGATTTATTTAGTTCCCTATCTTTTTATCTGTTCCATTATGTCAATGTCCTTGCTATGTTGTGATGCCCAAAATTGTATCCCATAGTTCAGATGTGGCCACTGGCCACACAAGTGATGTCTACAAAGGGGAAAGTATACTATCAGCATCTTATGATTGTATTTCCTGTTGAATGCATCTCAGAATTTTATTTGGTTGCTTGGCATTGAATATAGTTGCTTAAGATGTTATGACATAGAGATGGCCCGAACCTCCGATTTTCGGTACGCGAACCGGGATCGCGAAATTCCGCCAAAAGTTCGGTTCGCGAGAACTTCCACTAACCGCAATAGACTTCAATGGAGAGGCGAACAATGAAAAATAGAAACACTTATGCTGGCCACAAAAGTGATGGAAAAGATGTTTCAAGGGGTCTAACACCTGGAGGGGGGCTTGGCGGAGTGGGATGGACGTCAGAAGTTCCGGGGAAAATCTGGATTTAACGCAAAGCAGCGTTTTAAGGGCAGAAATCACATTGAATGCTAAATTGCAGGCCTAAAGTGCTTTAAAACATCTTGCATGTGTATACATCAATCAGGGAGTGTAATTAGAGTACTGCTTCACACTGACACACCAAAGTCACTGTGTAACGCACCGCAAACAGCTGTTTGTGTTCTGACGGCCGTGCTGGACTGGTGTGCACCATGGCGAGAGTGCAGGCCATGGCAGTTTTCAAGCCCGTATGGTCGTCGGGCTGAGGTGGCTGAATGACAGAACAGTGACTGTCCAGCTGATCAAATTTGGTCTGTCCAAAATGAAGCAACGACCTTATTATCGTGGGTGTGCCCCCCCAACACACTCATGTAGCCGTCAGTCATTGCTTCATTGTGATACGCAAGCCCCTTCACTGCGGCAAGGTAATGATCACAAAGGGGAATTGGCACATGTACATGTCTTTTGTTTTGTTGTTTCAGCTACAGTGCAGCCAGAAAAATTAGGCAGGCATGTACACACACCAGAAAAATTATTATAACGGCCGCTGCTAGCAGGATTAAATTCAGGAATCCGCCTGGAGCCCTGGACCCTGTTGATGGTGGTGGAGAAGGCAGTCAACCGGCCTGCAGGCAGAGATGCTGTGTGGGGACTGACTTAGTCTTCGGGCAGGCTTGACTGTGCTTTGCAGACCAGGCATCCGTGGTCAGATGGACCCTTGACCCAATGCTGTGTGCCAGAGATGTCACCACACAGTACAGTTTAGGTATCACCTTTTTAAAGAAAAAATTGTGGCCTGTTATATTCCAATGCGGTGTGTGGCTTTGCTTTTGTGTGCTGCTTTTCGTCAGGTGGTCATCCCATTGCAGTTTGTGCTTTGTAATCATCTGACTTCGTAAGGTAGTTGTCACTACGCGGGTCTTGGTCTTTCCACGGCTCAATTTTCGGTGGCAGAGAGTACATATGGCATTGCTCTCATCTGAGGCAGACACACAAAAACATTTCCACAACGATGAGCCCTGGGGTGATGGCATTTTGGTGGAGGTGGCCGACTCAATGTTAAGTGGGGTGCCAGAATCAGAGCAGGAGGAGGAAGATATGTCACGCTTCCGTGCAGAAGCTGAGAAAGATGAGGTGTTCTGTGCTAAATAGTCAACTACGGCCTGACAATATTGGGGGTTGATGGCACGTGCCTTCTTCTGAACACTGTACTTTGGTCGAGGGCCACACGAAATCACAACAGCGCAACCTCGAACAGACTTGCCAGGTGGCCTGCCTCTGCCTTTTGTTTTTTCCATATTGGGGGGATGAAGTGAAATGTATGCACTAACTTGACTAATACAATGTGCAGTCACAAAGGTGCAGTAAACAGGTATGCACAGAGTGGTATATCACACTGTGTGCACTCACGTAGGTAGGTGGGTGCACTGAACACAACAGGTAAGTACTGTATATGCAGTAATGGGTATTACAATGTGCACCTGTCACACACAGACAGGTAGCGGACAGGCACAGTGACACTGCATGCGCTCAACTCACGTAGGTAGGTGAGTGCACTGTGAACAACAGGTAGGTAGGTATATGCAGTGATGAGTATTACACTGTGCTGATATTTAGTGCAGGATGTAGATATTTCGGTGGTGCGCCGCTATCTCTATCTCAATTTCTCTGTCCCAAATAAGGCTGCGCACTAGAAACTCTCAAACAGTATTCCACACTCCAAATGGTAGACGTCAATTCTCCTTCTCGAGGCAGGGAAATACTCTGCTTTCAGTGAGACATCACCACCACACCCCACGCAGTGGCCACTCACCGTTTACAATAGACCCTCAATTAAGTGGGTCCTCAGCGCTTGCTGGGTTATTAGGCCACCCCCTGCCGTGTCGAACGTTCTTGTCCTCTCCACTGGTTGCTACTGTGTGGGTTTCATTCACCTCAAAAATACATATACCAGAGCTCCCATAGCGTAAAACCGTATATAAAATGTATTGATAAAAAGATATTACACTTACAAACATATCCTGGGTATTCAGCGTAGAGTTTTAATGGGCTCCACCCCACACGTAGGCCGCCGGGTTGGCTATAGAGCGCTGTACTACCGTCCACCCCTCAGCGTCCACGTCTGTCCCCAGGAGTAAAAAATGTCAGCCGCGTTAGCTTTACCGGTTTCGTCGCATCAAGCAACTCATCAGAAGCATGAAGCTTCTGATGAGTCGCTTGATGCGACGAAACCGGTAAAGCTAACGCGGCTGACATTTTTTACTCCTGGGGACAGACGTGAACGCTGAGGGGTGGACGGTAGTACAGCGCTCTATAGCCAACAAGGGGTGTGGTGGTGGTGTCTCACTGAAAGCGGAGTATTTGGCTGCCTTGAGAAGGAGAATTGACGTCTACCACTTGGAGTGTGGAATACTGTTTGAGAGTTTCTAGTGCGCAGCCTTATTTGGGACAGAGTATTACAATGTGCACGTCACACAGACAGGTAGTGGACAGGCAGAGTGACACTGCATGCGCTCACGTAGGTAGGTGGATGCACACACAGTTAGTCACTGAATGTGCTGGGCCTGGCAGTGGCACACACAGTATGTATTATCAAGGCTGTCTATGCAACACAAGTGTCAGTGGGACACACAGAAAACAAAAAAGATCACAAGAACAAGATTAGCTCTCAAAAGAGCTGTTGTGGGGTGCTATTTTAGCAATAAGAATCAGCAAGGAGCAAGCTAAGAAGCCTACAAGAGCCTAACTAATCTTTCCCTATGAGAGAGTCTGCAGCAGCTGTCCCTTCTCCATTTACTTCAGGCACATGAGTGAGTAAAATGGCCGGCGATGCCTGCCTTTTATAAGGGGGGGAGTGGCTCCAGGAGGAAGTGTAGCCTGATTGGATACAATGTGAGTGCTGACTGTGATGTAGAGGGTCAAAGGTGACCCTAATGGTGCACTATGGGGGCAAACTGAACTTCCGGTAAAGTTAGCAGTTCTCCGTGATCTCATACCCCTGGAAGTTCGCCTGGAACCGTTCGCTGGTGAACCGTTCGGCCCATCTCTAGTTATCAACCAGTATTCCCAGGTCCTTGCCCAAGTATGATGTTCCCAGCTGTATGCCATTTATCTTATATGGTTCTCTGCCATTTTTACATTCAAGGGGCATGACCTTACATTTATCCACATTAAATTACATCTGCCATCTGTCTGCCCATGTAACCATGCTGTTGAGATCCTGTTGTAAAATGTCACTATTCTGTATAGTGTTTATAATTCTGCATAATTTTGTATCATCTGCAAAGATTCCTCAAGCGTCCAGGAGCACCACCAAGGCTCAAAACAAAGAATGGCGTGCCAAGGTCCTCGCCCCAGTACCAAGGGGCCACAATCAGCAAACACACGAAAGGACCGGCACCACTCCGTAGAATTATAGCTCTTTTACAGCTTTATTGATGCCAACATGATAAGCAACAACAGACTGCTGTTTCGGCCTGCAATGGCCTTTGTCAAGTTGCTAAATGATCATTTAGCAACTTGACAAAGGCCATTGCAGGCCGAAACAGCAGTCTGTTGTTGCTTATCATGTTGGCATCAATAAAGCTGTAAAAGAGCTATAATTCTACGGAGTGGTGCCGGTCCTTTCGTGTGTTTGCTCATCTGCAAAGATGACAACATTACCCTTTATTGTATTTACTACATCATTAATAAATAAATTAAAAAGAATTTGGACTTAGTACTGGCCCTTGCGGGAACCCACTGTCAATAGTTTACTATTCTGAATATGTCCCCATTACCACCACTGTTTGCCTTCTGTCCCTTAAAGGGAACCTAAACTGAGAAGGATATGGATTTTTCCTTTTAAATAATACCAGTTGCCGGACTCTCCTGCTGATCCTGCGTTTCTAATACTTTCAGCCACAGCCCCTGAACAGGCATGCAGATCAGGTGCTCTGACTAAAGTCAGACTGGATTAGCTGCATGCTTGTTTCAGGTGTGTGATTCAGCCACACTACTAAAGCCAAAAAGATCAGCAGGACTCTCAGGCAACTGGTATTGTTTAAAAGGAAAACATCCATATCCCTCTCAGTTTAGGTTCCCTTTAATTAGCTCTCTATCAAGATACACGCATTTTCTCCTAGTCCCTGTATTCTCAGCCTCTGCACCAGGCTATTGTGGGAAACAGTTTCAAAAGCCTTTGGAGAGTTCAAGTACAGTACACAACATCTATGGATTTCTATGGCAACAATCTAAATTTGCCCTAACACTTCATAAAGCTGAACATGTTGAACTTGAGATAAGACCATTCCTTAGTAAACCCATAGTGATGACCAAAAATTTGATTCTTCTGTACTATAAAGTCTTGTATAGCATCCCTTAGAGTACCTTCAAACAGTTACACACAATTGATGTAAGGCTTGCAAGTCTGTACTTCCAGTTCAGTACAGTTCTAATCTGTTTATTTTCTTAAAGGGAACCTGAAGCGAGTACAATTATTTAAAATAAACACATGACTTAGCTGCAAATGAATATTACATACTAACTCTCAGAATTTTCTTCTTACAGTGATCCCTTCAATTCTGACAATATTTTGTCAGAACTGAAATATACCAGTTGCTTTTAGTTATATATCAGCAGCCGTTAGTTACAACTGAATGTGCAGGGTAATGTCCATGTTTCCCTATGGCTCAAGTGGGTGATATTACAGTTTAACAGTGTGCTGACCAGGAAGCTGTTATGGGGTAATGGCCATTTTTAAAATGGAGGACGGAGAATTCCATTTATCACAGTGGACAAATGGGATGCAGGAGAGAAAAAAGAGATTGAGTAGTAGACTACACAGGAGGTAAGTATGACCTGTGTATGGTTATTTTGACTTTTTATTTTCAGTTTAGGTTCTCTTTAAATAATGAAAAACATATCCACACATATATAAAATAAAATAAAAAATCTAAAATCTTATTAGCAATGCTTTTTTCTAGGTGTTTATTTAACCTCCTTAGCAGTAATCCCGAGTCAGACTTGGGCCAGAAATCCACAGCTCAGAGCGGTAACCCCAAGGTGGATCCATGAGAGGCGAGTAATGTGCAAGGCTGCCATCTAAAACTTTGTGAATAAATTGCACCACTTTTAGAACTTAAAGTGGACCCAAATTAAAAATACAAGATTTCAGAAATAAAATCTATTTTCTAAATTATAATAATAAATATCAGCCTTTTTTCAGCTGCATGATGACAAATATAAAATATTTTACATTTATTGGAGGAACCCCTCCCTTCCTTTCATATTGCTGGGACAGAATCCGGCAAACTGGTGGAGTAGATGGTGTCCAGTAAAGGAGGAATTGCTAATGGCTGCCACCTGTATAACCCTAGTTATGAAAAGAGAAGGGTAAAAAACATGCGCTGAAATGCTCATAGGCTTGAAAGAGTGTTTATTTATCTTTGTATGTGTCAGAGTGGTGCAACTAAACATTTTGAATTAAAAAAATGTTTTGTTTGGGTCCGCTTTAAAATCTGGAAATAATCATAATGCTAGGGAGGTTAAACAGAACCTAAAGTAAATAAAAATAGCCGATTTAACTTACCTGGGCCCCTGCATCCATCCTGTGCCTGCATTATCACTCTGTGATCTTTCTGACACCCGCAGCACCCCTCTTTCTTGTGGATGCATAGCCCCAGTCTACGTGCTTTGTAATCATACTTCCATGGACAGGAGAGAGCTCTGCCCATGCGCGCAGTACAATAAGATCTCTACTGTGCATTCACAGGATGCTCTCGGCGACCGGAGTGTGATCGAGGGTGCGTGTGGCCAGGGCTGCACAGGCACAGTGGCCATTGAATCGCTGAGCCACCTGAACCAAAGGGGACTTTGGGGCACTGCAGGGGACTGAAGAATCGCTCAGTGACAGCGTGGGCACAGGGCAGCAGCAGGGAGCTGGTAGAAGCCCCAGGTAAGTTAAAATGTTTTGTTTTCAATTATTTTATGTTCCCTACTTTATGTTTCATTATAAATCTTCAGATATAAACAAGACAAATAGACAAATAACATTTATATCGCGCTTTTCTCCTGGCGGACTCAAAGCGCCAGAGCTGCAGCCACAAGGACGCGCTCTATAGGCAGTAGCAGTGTTAGGGAGACCTGCCTAAGGTCTCCTACTGAATCGGTGCTGGCTTACTGAACAGGCAGAGCCGAGATTCGAACCCTGGTCTCCTGTGTCAGAGGCAGAGCCTATTACTTCCAGACAGAACAACTTAAAATCAACATTTTAAGACTGCCTTGATCTCTTTATCAAGGTAAAATGCTCTTGGGAGTGCCTAGTAGGCAGCTGGGTAATCAAAGCTAACAGGTGATGAGTCATGGGTGTAAGTTGAGATAAAACACCTTTGGTCACTCGCGGATGCGATGTGGATGCTCCGTGTGGCTACTAAGGGACCAGAGGATATCCCAGGACTCATTACCTGTTAGCATTGGCATTGCTTGATAGATTTTGCGCAAAGGGATGGCGACATTAGCCATTTGCACCAGAAGCACTGGTTTTGGCACAGCCATACGGATTGTGGTCAAACACCTGTCTTGTTGCGTTTATTGTATAAAGGGAAACAAATATGAATGTGAAACTCTTTATCCTGCTTTCATTACAAGCAACCTTTTTACAGTTTTACATCTTTTTTTTTTCATAAAATCAGCAAAAACATATTTTCTTAGGACAGGTGTGATATATCATTATGAACAGTTACAACTGTAAAACTTCAGATTACTACATCCTTAGATTTACATTTTTTTAAGGCTGCCTCACATGGCAATACAAATATCCTTATATACATCAGAATACTCTAACTTAACTTAATCTTGTCATGTTTGTCATATTTAACTAGCCATGCAAACTGACCTAGAATTGCATGAACAGGCAATGCTTTCAAAATGAGAACAGCAGTAATCACAAAAAGGGGGGAAAGGAATGTTCTGGATACACAAGCTAGTTTAATCATCACTGTCTATAAATTAGGAAGAGACCACAAGTATTTTTGGATTATCATTTCATGCACATTTCACAACAAGTATGAATGAGAACAAGACATTTATGAACAAGAAAATTATGTTTTTCTGATGAACGATAAACTCCCAGTAATGATGGCAGGACACTTTTGGGCACTTGTCACACTGTGTCTAATCCTCTTTACTGTTAAATTTGAAAATATTTGCTGTGAAAGAAGTCAGTACGACAGATATGCCATTGAATAAGGAAACCTCAGCAACTCAAAATAAGGAATCGCAAGCAAACTGTGATAATCCGTTTATTTAGCCCCTGTCTTTTCCTCCATGACCATGAAAAGAGAATTACAACATCTAATAATTTAGTAACATCTGTTTTAATTGCCGTGTCAAAACCTGAACAAAATTAGGTCAATGCCAGAGGCTATAAGTTAGCTTAAAATGTACAAATAATTATGCCAATTTAAAAGCAACATAAAGATCACAAAAAAAAATCAAGCAAAAAAAGGTTAACATATGGGAAACATATATTAAAATAAATGGGTGGACTTTCAAATTACTCTTCACAGAATTCTTTAAACATAGCACTGAAATGTAAAGCAAATATAATGTACTATCCATGTCATTGTATTTAGAAGATCTGTCTATACGGAAACAGGGCTTTGTTTACTAAAAGCTGTCTTTATGCTTGCAGATTAAATTGCTGGCATCATGCAAAATAAGATAATTTCAGAAGAGACAGCAAAATCGTTCTCACTCAACGTTCAGGTCAGAAGAGGAAATAATTCCTCTGGTTGATCTTTTCCTGGGAACTAAATTTATATCTTTTGAGTTCCTTAGAAGAATGCAGCAATATGCAGAATATCAGCATTTCTATTTAAATGACAGAAAAAGGAGTCCTAGTAAGTGTTTAAATCCATATTGTAAAACCACTTGTTTACCTGTTTAGTCTATTTATGAACATATTGCTTTTTCCTTAGTAACATAATCCATCCTGCCACAAATTCCTGAACTGAACCGTACTATGCACTTTTCTCACATTTGGGAGAAATATACAGAGGGGATTTAATAACGTTTTTCTTGTTTTAAGCAGGGGTCAAGGGCAATTTAACACCTTACTTGTCATGTAGCTCAATCACACACCTTTGTGTTTATTTGTGGATTCATAAGAATGTCTATTTGTGATGTTACTGTCCAAAGGCAGATTTATGTAAAATGTATCCCAGATATAAGCAATGTAGTTTGACATAAGCAGATGTAGATGTTTCTGATATTTGAGTCTCTGAGCTCTGGTGGTAGGTGTGGGCCTTCCCATAATGCCCTGGTTCTACTATATTGTCAAGATTCACCAAGGTTTTGCATATCAGGACAAAATAAAAAGTCCTCTAGTCCTTACCATGTCTTTAAATTCAGTAACACAACCTCAGATGGACAAAAGCACACATCCTATCATAACTTGTCATTATTTATTTAAAAAGAAAATGAAGTCAAAATGCTGAAGCAGTGTGTGTAAAAAATTAAGTACACCCTTCCCTCCTCTATAGTAATATCAAAGTTAAACAGCACTAGTCAAATCCACTTGAATAACTGATCATTGGCCAGTGTACCCCCTTTCTAAACATAGAAAGTTCAAAAGTTTGGGGGTCTGGAGTTTCCAGTTGACACCATGAAAAGGAGAAACAATATCAATGATGATCTCATAGAAGCAATTATTGCTGCCCATCAAACTGGGAAGGATATAAGGGTATTTATAAATAATTCATTATTCCAAAATAGTAAGGAAAACATTAAAAACAGTTGCCACACTTCTCACCCAAAGGTCAGACAGTTAATCTCAGAGAATTTGCAAAACTGAATTCACGAGCTAGGATTCAGAAACTGCAGACCGTAGTTGTATGGTAAATGTTAGAGTTCACAAAAGCACAATTATAAAAACACTGAGCAAGTAAGGATGCCAGGAGAATTTCTCTTCATGACAGCACAAATTATAAAAACACTGAACAAGTGAGGGTACCCAGCGAAAGTCTTTTCTCTCTTAAAAGGACATGATGACACTGCTTGGTATATCAAGTTGTAGCTGAACAAACTACAAGATCTCTGGAACAGACAAGACCAATATTAAGATGTTGATTAATCACATTTGGCAAAAAAAAACAAACACAGCATATCAGCATGAACACCACCTGCCAACTGTCAAGCAAAGTACTTGTAGCGTAAAGCTTTGGACCTGCTTTTCTGTCACAGGTCCTGAGAACTCTGCAAGTACTGAATCAACCATGAACTCCTTTGTATGCCAAAGTCATATAGAGTAGAGTCAAGTGTTAGGCCAAATGTGCAACAACTAGAGTTTCCCTGAAATTGGCCATGCAAAAGGACAAAGACCTTAAGTACACCACCTTAAGCACACCACTATAAACTATAGAGTTTCTTAAAAGAAAAGAATCCAAGTGTTGCTGCAATGGCCCAGTCAAGTGCAGATTTAACCTGATAGAAATTCTATGGTGGTACTGCAAGAGAACTGTGGTAAACAAATGCCCACAAACCACTGTGAACTGAAACAAAGTTCAAGAAAAATTGGATAAAATCCTTCTACGATGATGTGACAGACTAAAAAAGCAATGAAAAAAATATGACTTATTGTAGCTAAATGTGGTTAAAGTTATTGAATTATGGGGTGTACTTAGTATTTTTACCTATAGCTTCTCCACTTAGGCTTTTTGTTTTATAAATAAATAATAGTACAATTGAATTAATTGTGTGCATGGTTTTAGATCTGTCACCTGAAGCTAGACCAAGCTCAACAGTGTATATTATACATAAAGTGGTTATTAAAAGTATACTGAGCATACTTATGTTGTTTTCACAGTACAATGGCGCCTATTGTGTCTTCCCACAAACTTTAGGTATTTGTGGTACATCTCACTGAAAATCACTGAAACATCATAGTCTATTACTCTCCTGTCTTCAAATCAGTAATTTTTGGTAGGTTTGGCTCAGAGGATTCAGATCACCAAAGTTAACATCTTAAGGACCCCGGTCTTAAACCCCACTAAAGACCAGGCCATTTTTTGCTAATAATGACATGGCAGCTTTAAGGCCTTGCTGCAGGGCTGCACAACTCAGCACATAAGTGATAAGTGATCCCCCCCTTTTCTGATCACTCCCAGGATGTTTATACTTTTTGATAAATATTTATGTTAATATTTTTTAAATAAATAACCCTATTTTTAAATTATTTTTATAATTCCCCCTCCCTCCCCGCCAGTCAATCAGCTGTCATCGGCTTCAGCCTATGACAGCAGATCGCTATCTTGTCCCCCCAGGGACAGCCAAGTGACACGCCTGTCCCCAGTACAGCACTGCTGTAGATCAAAGTGCTATACACACTAAATAGACGGCGGTTTCACTGTCTAACAGTCTCTTAGCAGCAATTGCCACTGTTAGACTGATGGCAGTGCGGAGATGCACGCATCGGCATGAGTGATCTCCTGCAAAACACGCCCCCAGGACCTTACACCAAACACCATTAGGTGGTCCTGGGGCTGGCGCCGCGTCCACACCAATTGGAAAAAAAAGCCTATTTTTACCTGTTTTAATTACTGCCCAGCCTGTTTAAAACAGTAGACATTTACATGTCATTATTTATTTCACAAAGCACACGTTAGGTCAATTGGCGGACACATGCAAATCTTTCCTTTATACCCTTATGCCCCAAAATGAGAAAAAACATACTTAAATAGAAATAAAATTGGAATTTAGCTTGATTACAAGGTATGGATGTTCACAAAGTACCTAGTTAACAATTAAGTCATGGTGAAGCAGACCACTAGAATTTTGTAAGGGACTAAAATTAAACTAAAAAGCCCTTAACAAAAACTGAAAAAAAAAAAAAAAAAAAAACGTATGTTAAATAAAAATAAGTAATTGCAATTGTTCAGCTTATTTATATTCAGGATAGTTATATTTAGCAAGGTGCTTGGCTTTATGGTAATAGGTAACAGTAAAAAAAAATTACCAGTCAACTTAGAGATATTTCCTAGGCTTTAAAAAAATGATATAAAACTACGTTGTAAAGTACAAGAATATCTTCTTACCACTGAAAGTATTCATACAACTTTGATTACAAATCCAAAACAACAACATATTCAAATACTTGAGTCAATAGATAGAAATTATCATTACCAATATTCATTTATATAGTAGCAGGAAAATTACTCATCTACACCTACATGTTAGAATGTGGATTGCTGTAGGTGTAAATATAAACACAGGCTTACACTTATGAAATTATTCAATCCAGCTTACATATAGCATTTTTCAGTCTGTCCTGACCGGAAATCAACAAAACTAATAGTAGTCATTTTATCTCTAAGGATGAATGAGAACATTTTCAAAGCAAAAGTTCCAGCTGTGAAACTGGAAGTATCAGGAGGAGAGTGGAGTGCAGCATGGAACACCATGGCAAGAAGTGGACATCTAGGTAAGTTAACTCGCACTGCCATGGCCATATTCTCAGACATGAGTACAGTTTTGCTTTTTTGGAAACTGTGCTCGCTCATCCTGATATATATACCACTTTAACCACTTGCCGACCGCACACTCATAACGTGCGTCGGCAAAGTGGCAGCTGCAGGACCAGCGACGCAGTACTGCGTCGCCAGCTGCAGCTTAATTAATCAAGAAGCAGCCGCTCGCGCGAGCGGCTGCTTCTTGTCAAATCACGGCGGGGGGCTCCGTGAATAGCCTGCGGGCCGCCGATGGCGGCTCGCAGGCTAGATGTAAACACAAGCGGAAATAATCCGCTTTGTTTACATTTGTACGGCGCTGCTGCGCAGCAGCGCCGTAAGGCAGATCGGCGATCCCCGGCCAATCAGTGGCCGGGGATCGCCGCCATGTGACAGGGGACGTCCTGTCACAGGCTGCACAGGACGGATAGCGTCCTGTGCAGCCCAGATCTCCCGGGGGCAGCAGGTAGGAGAGGGAGGGGGGGAATTTCGCCACGGAGGGGGGCTTTGAGGTGCCCCCCCCCGCCACCCACAGCAGGCAGGAGAGATCAGACCCCCCCAGCACATCATCCCCATAGGGGGAAAAAAAGGGGGGCAATCTGATCTCTCTGCCTGCACGCTGATCTGTGCTGGGGGCTGCAGAGCCCACCCAGCACAGATCAGCTAAAACAGCGCTGGTCCTTAAGGGGGGGTAAAGGGTGGGTCCTCAAGTGGTTAAAGATTTCAGCAAAAACCTGTTTAGCAGTTGATTTATACATACACAGCTAAGCACTAATGATTAAACATACATCCTCCTTATGTACAGTGTATAAAAATTACCACCTTTTGTGATCAAGTTTTGATTGACGTAATTAATAACTGAGACATATATTGGGCCTAATTCAATTCAGTTTTTTCCTATAATAATTTTAATCTACTGTTTAAAAGAACTTCTCAGCACTCCGCAACTGAAAAAGTACCACAAAGTAGGTTAAAATACTACCACAATGATTCTGAATAACCAAGGCAACATGTCTGCTAAGAGCTCCCTAATAGTTACTCATGTTCACTGCCTGAATAAGCAGGTTAAAAGCCTGTGAAATGTGTTATAATTATTGAAGTATACAATAAAGTCTTTTTCGTTTGATAAAGACAATTTGAGTCTCCAATGGGGAGCTAAGTCCACCATTGCCTTCCTTTTTTTAAACTGTTTTTAATGTATTTTATCCTGCCTGTTGCCTCTGGTTCGTTTTTTTTTTTATATTACTGTCTGAACGGTATTTGCATAGTTCCCCTCCCCTGTATTTTCATAGGTTGCCTCTGAGCACTCATGTCTTTACCTACAAAAATAAATTAGTTCTACGGAAAAAATGTTAAGCATAGTAAATTGTGATCCCCTTTGAGGAACAACTAATAATGTTAGTAGTTCACTGTGCTCTGCAGTGCATTGAATATGTGTTTGTGCCATATAAACATATAGAATGAGCAAAAGAACCCCAAATCACTCCACTCAACTCATAACGTATAAAGTATATTGCCTTCTGAAAACAGAAGGTATTGACTATGTTGTCACTGTTGGCATAAATCCAAAAGAAGATATAAGAACTATGATAGTAGCTCAATATATAGGATATCTACATCTTTTAAAACTTTGTTTGGTCTTAAGCATTCATTTCCTATTTATAGTTTTTCATATTTGATGTGACAATTTACATAACTTAAAGGGGAACACCAGGTGTAAATTGATGTGAGTATCTTTGGGAGTTATTAAGGTGAAGGGGAAAAAAACAAGTTATCAGAAGTAAGCCTCTGGATAATCCAGCTGTTTCCTCATCCTCCTTGCCCCACCAATCCAGTGCTTGGACCTTTCAAACATATTTGACAAGGGCTTTTCAAACATGTTAGTACCGCTTCTCTCTAGTCCATGTACAAGCATGGTCACACTGCACAGGTGCAAGATGGCCCATTCCTGTGTAGCAGCACAGAGCCACCCATGTACAGCTTTTTTCCTCTGTGCATGAGCGACTCCATGTTACTGCACAGGCCGTCAGTGCAGTTATGGAAGGGTGCATAGCTGAGAAGAAGAATAGGGTTCTGGTGAGCATTAGTGGGGTGAAGGAGGATCGGCGAGGCCTCTGGATCAGCTAGAGCAGGGGTAGGGAACCTTGGCTCTCCAGCTGTTAAGGAACTACAAGTCCCACAATGCATTGCAGGAGTCTGACAGCCACAGTCATGATTACTAAAGGCAAATGCATACTGGGATTTGTAGTTTTATCACAGCTTGAGAGCCAAGGTTCCCTACCCCTGAGCTAGAGGCTTCCCTCTACCAATGTAAGTATCCAGCTTTTCTCTTTTTCAAAGGTTTGTTTTACGTGTCATTTTCATAAATGCATTTGTTGAGATTGCACAGTATTTCAATACATCACTAACTGATGTATTGCTGCCTATAGTACTCCCACTAGTTTAACCATTTCTGCCACCCGGATGTGATGCTTACATCCAGGTGGCTCCCACGCACGATCACGGGCATGCCCCCTGTGCTGTCCCTGGTAGCCCTGGGATCAGTGAACGGGAACATGGTTCCCAATCACCGATCCGTGTCCCCAGCAGAAAAACCGAAACGCTCTTACTAGAGGCTTGAGTCTTTCTGCAAAAAAAAGTTTCCCCATGCTCCCTGTGCTTCCGGTGATCGGGAAGCACAAGGAAAAAAAATAAACTCAAGGTGGCCATCTTGTGGCCAAATAGTAAAACTACATCTACATATTTTTTACATTACAATTTTACACATATAATAACATAAAAAATGAGGACATATGTGTATTCATGCAGATTTTCTGAGGCTTATTGGAAGTTTTATTAGGTCTTAAGGAAACCAGTACAAAAATATATATTTTTTAATAGGTTTTTTTTGCCATAAAAATCTTTTTTTAGGGCGAACCAGCATGCTCTAGAGTGAATGTGGATAGATGTATGTGAGTAGAGTGTGAATTTATCTGCAATTTTTAACATTTTCAGTATGACAATAAACTCTCCTATTGAGGAAAGAATTGATTGTGGTATCTATATCCAAGCGCACCTTTTTAATTAATTGAACATTAAAAATTAACTGTTTATTTCCCACACCAAAATATTACCCAAATAAAATTTTTAATGGGAAATAAAAATTACAATAAAAAAAAGACATAAATAGTTACCTAAGGGTCTGAACTTTTTAAATATGCATTTGAAGGGGGTATACTAAGAACATTTTTTAAATTATAAGCTTGTAAATAGTGATGGATGCAAAAAGGAAAAATGCACCTTTATTTCCAAATAAAATATTGGCGCCACACATTGTGATAGGGACAAAATTGAAATGATGTCATAACCGAGACAAATGGGCAAATAAAATACATAGGTTTTAGTTATGGTAGGCCGCAATAGCAGCATAGGGGGCGATATACAGGCTGGGAACGCGAACAATCACTCACGTTCCCATGCCTGTCGGCCGGTGACGGCGAAACCGGGAGTTAATCTCATTTTTTTTGTTGCCTTTAGGTTCACTTTAAGTAGTGATAAAGTTAATAGCGAATGAATGGGAAGTGAAAATTGTTCTTATGCATAAGGTGAAAAATCCCAGCGGGCTGAAATGGTTAATTTGTTTCATGTAGAGTTGTTAAAGCAGGAGAAACACAGTGGTATAGCAGCTTTTAAGCAACTTCTTTTTATTAATTGTTGACTGAAGTGCTCTGGAGACTAATTAATTTACTGTGTGGAAAGAGAGTTTTGTGTGCACTGTGCACCAAGGTTCTATTGTCCTAGCTGCCAGGAAGAATACTTTGAATAATATGGCATGTGTGGAAGATCATAGCTGGCTGTGAACCAAAATGTGAAGATAATTTTTACCAACATGAATTTGCTAAAACATATGCGTAGCACTGATATATGTTATTTTGATTTTTCAATTAAAGTGGAGGTTTTATTTAAGGCCACTGGTAGAGTGGCAAAATAATACAGATTATTTGTTTTTGCTAAAACAAGACATCCAGAATCATTGATGTACAGCATGGCTTTAAGGGAACCCCAAGTGGGGAGTTAGGCTGTATTCACAGTGGGACATTGCATTTTAATGAGATGTTAAAGTTGCGTGCCTGTGATAAGAGGTAACGCACTGCTTGCACTGTTACCAATACGCAACATTTTTTTAATGCAACTTTAACATTGCACTGTGAATGGCCCATTGGATTAGCATTGCAGTGCAGTAAGCTGCGTTATAAGACTTTATAACGTGTGACTATAACGTCCCACTGTAAATGCGACCTCAAACTACAAAAAAACAAAAAAAATCCAAAATAATGCTACCTGGTCTTGGGGGCTGGAAAAATAAGGTAGCCACATTTCCTGCCACTCTGTGCCGCTTCTGTGACCTGCAGTGCTCTAGTTTCAGTTTTGTGACCCCTGGGGTCACGACGCTGGAAGAGCTGTTCTGTGTGTCTCACACAGAGCAGCGTGCAGGGAGGCAGGGGAGAGGCAGAGGGAGTGGCTGTGGAAAAGCAGATATGCTCAATGGCAGCTGGGGAAGGGCTGCAGGAACGCCCAGTGGGCATTTAGCAGGAATTAACTATCCTCAATTTCCCTCAAGATTGATGACAAGCTGCATGTCAGCAATTGTGGGGGGTTGATGGGAGAGAGCGGTGTGGGGGGGGGTGGACACAGAGGCATGGCATGCAGCAGGGAACATGCCTCTGTTTCCCATCCGCCCCATATGCCCAATGTATCTCCTCAGTTATGCCTTAAAGTTCAACTATCATGGAAAACTGTAATTTTAAAAATACATATAGTACATATCAATGTGCATTTCTCCCAGATATACCATAAATTATATTTCTCCTATGTCTCTGTCACTTTTTTAAAATGCAGTAAAAATATTTGGGCTAGTCTATCTCCTCATGGGAAATGCTCAGTTATTTCTTTATGTACAAAGCACTTAGTGTAATGCAGTTGCTCAGTCCAACTGTTAAAATAATGCACAAACAAGTAGGGGGTTAGCCAATGTCTTTGTATGTATTCTTTTCAGGAGGGCTTTGTAAAGAAGAAAATATTGAGAATCTCCCATAAAGAGATGGACCAGTTCAAAACCTGTCAGTTCCATCAGCCTTTACTACCTTCTCTTAACTACCCAAATGATATGGTTAAAACTCCTAACGTTATCATACAAAATTCTCCATAAATTCCCCTGTTCATACATTTCCTCACTACACTTCAGATAACATCCGACTTTAAATCATTGCTCCTCCCATAAATCTTCCTGTCCCTAAAGCTGTTCATTCCCTGTGTTATCAAGGACAACCTTTCCTTTGGAACTCTCTCCGACAGCTGTACTATCAAACCTGGGCACTTCAAACATGCTCTTAATCTGTCATAGTCCCTCTTTAAATATATGATCACATCTGCATCAGATGCTAAGGCTCCCTTATCTTATCCACTAGCCCTGTGATCTGCAAACTTGGCTCTCCAGCTGTTAAGGAACTACAAGTCCCACAATGCATTTGCCTTTATGAATCATGACTGTGACTGTCAGACTACTGCAATGCATTGTGGGACTTGAATTTCCTTAATAGCTGGAAAGCCAAGTTTGCAGATCACTGCACTAGCCCCTTTGTCTCTTTGCCTAGTGTCTCCACCCCATTATCCTTTATATTGTAGGTTCATAAGAGAAGAGTTTTTTCTCTCTTCTGCTCTACTTATGGCTGGTTCACACGGGCATCTGCCCAGATTTTCGGCGGTGTCGAGGTCGGTGGTGTTGCGGCAATGTTGCATTCAGGCGTTCGGCGGCTGTCAGTTGAATTCAGCATTTTCATCCCCACAGGGGTACATTAGCCATGGCGGTTAACCATGCCGGATGCTGCATGTTGCATCTAGGGTTGCCTCGAATGCCAGTGAAAATCAGGATCTGAATGCTGCGTTCTCACAAACACCAGTGAAAGCCAGGTACAAATGCTCCCATTCACCTGAATGGGAGAGTTTAATGTCGAGTCCCAAGCGCTGGCAGTAAACGCGGGGCAGATGCCCATGTGAACAGCCCTTAATCCAACAAACATGTTGCTGGATGTTTTAAACCACACATTATGTATGTTGTCTGCATGTTCTAAAAGAACCATAGGTTGAACTATTTAAGTATCTATAGTTCCCTCTCTTGTAATGGCAACAATATAACAATGTTTCACTTTATTATCATAGTGCAATACATTAACATCCGTGAATGTGCGAGTGGTTATGCATGCATAGTTTGAGCAAAACTCTGGCCTAAATATAGGTTGTGCATGTATAGGTTTTCCTAAATGCTAGCCTAAATAAGGGAGGAATGCAAAGTAGGTAAATACGTAGTAAATACGTAGGTAAGCCCCCTAAAATCTTTGATTAATAATTAGCTGATTTGACATAACAAAAAGTACGAAAAACTCATTTATACATGTATCTAACTGAAACCAATTTTAATTTATGTAGCCAGCATATAAACACTTCTTAATATATGCATATTACATACTGCAGTAGAAGGTATGTAAATACTCTAATTATATGATCATATCATCAGGTACCATTGTATCACTAAATAACATTTGTGGAATTATAGCATATTGCTAATGTTAGAAAACGGTTTAAGAAATATAACTTGAGTTCCTTCCTTGAAACTATATAATCAAAACATTGGTTCTTTGAAGTGGTATACAGCTCTAAGATTATAGCACAGTACTGAAGGTTGCAATATTTTCTTTTTACTTTGAAAGAGCATTTCTGAAATAGTTTCTTCACACCAATGTAACATTTATGATCTTCAATAATACATGCTGAACTTTAACAAGAACAAAGTATCTCTAAGTCCTAATGATTTATTAAAGCACAGTGAAGTGCAAACTTTTCTTAGGATATACAAATTGTCAAACATGCTAGCACAAACCCAAACAATAAAACAGCAGAGACTCGGCCAACTCTAAAGAAATGTTGAACTTAATAAAAGCTTGCCAAGTTCCATGGAAAAAAAGTATGTAAATAAATACAGTAAGTTGCGCAAACATTTTCAGCTCTAACTACATTCCTACACCTCTGATCACACATGAGTGAAACACATGCTTGGGTAAAAACTAAAACTGTACAGTAAATCAAAGCCAGCTATAGTTATTATATGGTAGTCAGATCTATAAAGCATGGACAATTTTCATGTTGTCACTTATAGAGAAAGACCAGATAGAAGAGAAAGGACCACTATGGTGGACACATCTTAGTTATGTTAAGATCATTGTATTTTTTTTTCAAGGATTGCTGAGGGGTGAAGTGTTTTGGGAAAATAAGGCACTACTAGAGAAATGCAGGATTTGAAGCAATCATTGCTTCCTGAAAGCTAGAAACCAGTATACTGTGCACAAACAAGAAAGACTTACCTAAATAGATAACAAGCTTTTGGCACCCTTGCTGGCAAGATCCCTTAACATTACATACTACATAAGGTATGGAACTTTCTGCTCCATTGTGCATTGTATGGATATAGTTGGAAACTCTTCAAGAATGTTATTGCTATCTGTGAGCCATTCTGAAAAAAATCCCCCAATTCACACACTTTTAAGAGGTGAGGTGAAGAATACTTTGTCCGGAACACAGACAGAGTAAGCAAGCAGTGCCTATCTGTATAAAGTTGTGAATAATGCATTGCGATTCCTCCCTCTGTTTCTTTGGAACATTTCAGGATTCTGATCCAAGTCCAAGTGTCCATAAGCGTAACAGCCTCCCCAGTGCGTACAAAAACTGCATGGACAACCTGAAGGACATAATAGCCCTTACACACTTTGTCCAAAGCCACCAAAACTATTTAGCTTGGATTTAGTTTTAGTAAACTAATCACAAAAACTGATAAAATAATTCCAGGGGATCTTACACAGTATCAATAAAAAATGTTAGTATTGGTTAGTATTTTTGAGCTGCAAGGGCTTGATCCTGGAGCCCATGAATCTGATGCATCACTCTCTGATTTCTAGGACAATTGTGAATGGAATATAATATTACAAACACTTTAAATTTTCAGCAGTGGGTTTTAGCATGTGATCTCATTGCTCTAGAAAGACTTACTATACTTTTTTTTTTTACAAGGACAGCTCCTTATAAGGAAGTATAGCTCTTAGGTTCATAATATCACATAAGGTGTTACATTTCAACACCCAAACTACATTCATCAACTAGAGGGACCATCCCAGATCAATCATGATTGAAAATTACTCCACAAGCCTTTAATCTGACACCAGCCAAGAGTGAAAATCCCACTCAGAAATGAAGACTCCTGACCATAGTGAGAGTCCTATACAGTGACAAATGTCATGCCAACAGCTTGCTTCATAGGTTGAGAACAAAATTCCCAGATAAATGTATTTTTTTAACAAACATTTATAAGTATTTTTAATGACCGTGTAGCATAAGAGTGAGAAAAAATAATTTTCAAGAGACTGAGAGATTGTGAGATTTAAGTGTATTAGGTGTTCCATGAGTAGCCTTGAATGCATCCATTCAAATGCAACCAAAACCAAATTTGCTGATAATTTAAGCCTTGCACACACACTAGACTGTTCTGGGACAAAATGATTACAGAGATTACATACCAAAGTGCAAGCCATTAAAATATAAAAACTATTATATTATTGGCAAAACAAATGCAGTTAAAACAAGACAGAATGGCGCACACCTGCACATGATGTTCCAGTGTTTTCCAATCTACCAATTACAGGCATTACAACTATGCTTCTATGCTAAACAACCCTGGATACTCTAGATTTATTCCTATTTCCCTGTTATGAAAGTGGTCTTGCTTAACTCATTAACTTGCTTAACTTATTAACTCACTTAACACATAAGCACATATAATTACTCTTAATCATTGTAACTATGTAATATTCCAATCTATCAGCACACACTGCATATACTATTTATTGTATACATTTTCTGGAAATATGGTTATTTTCTTTTACAGTTGTAAGTAGAATTCCATGAAACGTTTGATAAAAAATTTCTCCAACTCAGATAGTTCAGTTAAATTTCAAATACAAATCTCCCTTGCTTATTGTCTACTTTCAAAGTTCCCCTCAAAACAGCTTTTTTTTTGCTTTTGCAAAGTATGTCTCAGCCTTATTTTAAAAGATTTACCAAAACACATTTGTATATACTTATTTGTGCTAGCAACCAAAATCAAGTTAGCCGAGTTCTTCTAAACAGAGGCTATTGTTCATCTGGATTACTTTTTTATCTGTGAATCTGTTGTATAATTATTTTCTCCATGAAGATTCAGGCTTTATTTTGATTCCTGCCTAAAGATGAACAGAACACTATTCAGAAGTTTTGCAGCTGGTAACATTTAAAAGACAAAATAATAATAATAATTAGAAATGTCTGATGTTATTCGTATAAAATTTCAAGTACAATGACACTTCATGGAATTCTACTTTAAAATAAAACCATAAATATTGCAATGTTTAATTGGTAAAATGTTATCCATTACATATAGAGCAGACTTTAAAATTAAAATAAACCATGCACAAGTAATGGAAGGAACAGTCAAATCTCAATATCATTTATGTGAAAAAAATTATGTCTGTTGACAACAAAAACAAAATGGATGTTAATGCAGTTGAGAAGACATAACACTAAAACAACAAGGACTTTGTATTACTCAAAGATAACATTTTATCTACTCAAATATTTGGTTGGCATGCAAGTTTTTGGAATATGGCAATACGTTACTCCTCCTTCCATATTCCTACAATATTATTTTTTTCCAGTTTTAGCTGAATGCACTTAAGAACACTGAAGCTGCATATAAAGTGTCACAGTTAAGATTGCCCAACAGTCATGATAGAGCTAAGTCCACAGCTACAGCTGCTACCTAAAATAAAACTAAGATTGATTGTTTGATTCTGACTGAGCATTCTAACGTGATTAACTGCAGTTTGTGTACAAAAGGATATTGAGACCTAGAAGGATGCATCAAGAAGTATCAATGGTTGTTACCTGAAGAGGAGTTACAAGAAATTTCATCTGCTGCAACGAAGACGAATTGATTTCTGTAAAAGAAGATAAAATTCACAATGCTGCTTGCTGACTAGAAAACGTTGTAGCTGCCAGTTGAGTTGATATGTATAGATGGGACATTGGGAAGGAATTTAATTTTAATGAATGTAGAAGGGACACATGTTGACATGTTTTAGATCTACAGAATTCATAAATGTCGTCATGAAGAATGGTTACAGGGTATTATGAAGCTGAATATGAATGATGGACAATTCCACCACAAAGAGCTTCAAGGCTACAAATTGTTCAAGCTAAGAAATATGTTTTATAAGTGTAACCCAAAGCCTCTGTTTCTGGCTGTGATTTATAGAAAGGGTTATATAGCATGACTGATGCAAACAGTAGGTTCTAAAGCCTAAAAAAGGGACTAGAGTGTGTGAAAAATATACTTCACAATGACAGAATGTCCTTTCTGTGCATAAAACATTTACGTTGACCATGGCATTTGTGTGTGTCCTAATTGTTTAAAAAATTGAAATATAAACCACTGACTAACAAATATGTTCATCTTTTATTCAAAATAAAGTGTTAAGTGTCAAATTTAAAAAAATGTTGCTGCTCCTAGATTTCTAGAAAGAATGCCTTCTATGTTCAAGGACCAGTATCATGAAAAAAATGTCAAATTTAAAATGCGTACATACAAAATGTACATTTTTTTCCTAGAGTGAAATGCACTATATGTTACTTTTTCCATGTGCTGTCACTTACATTAGTTATTAAAATGGTGACAAATCTGACAGGATTTGGACTAGTCCATCTCCTTATACGAGATTTTTAATATTAACTCCTTTCCAAAAGCACTTCCTGGAAAGCATGTATATAAACATTAGCCCTGGAAAGGATATTTACAAATACATTAGCTTCTCTACTCATATACACACTATTTTGGTGGTTTGGCTGAACAATTTCAGTTCAATAAGTACTTTTGTAAATAAAGAAATAATTGAGAATCCCCCGGAAGGAGAAGAACTAGCCCTAAACCTGACAGATCTGTCAGCATTTCAGTACCTTCTGTAAGTGAGACAACGACAGATGAAAAACATATTCATTCTGCATTTTACACTAAGAGAAATTTTACATTTAAATCTATGTATTATAAATTTTAGAATGTTACCTTTAACTGACTCTTGGGTCCTATTGGATTCTAATCTCACATAGTTAATTTATTGATTTTTAGACAGTATATGAATCCATATAAAAGGGACAATACAGTTGTGGTTGAATGGAGACATGCACAACCAGCCTTCCTCTACTTTTTCTTATTTTGCAATTTCAATGGAAACTAGTACCCTATGACACTACCTGCAACCAGATAGATGGAGTTTGTGCGTTCTTCCTGTATTTTAGTGGATTCTTTCCTAGTATTCTGCTTACTGCACACACCCCAAAATCATGCCGTTGTTTCAATTGACTTTTCCTAATATTTGTCTCTATACCTGTGGTTAGGACATTGTGAGTAAGGCCAGGTTCACAGTGGTCAGTTGCAGTACAGAATAATGCAACTGACTGTCAACTCACTGCCCATACAATTCTATGGGGCTGTTCACAGTACTTCATTGTAATGGATTGTGTTATTCTAACTGGCTGCATGCAGGATTGCTAACAATTATGTATGTAAGCACTTGTGCTATTGCAGTTGTGTGCATGTATCAGCACTGAGAAGTTTTCAGTAAATCCATAACTAATGCACATTTGGCTGATATGTCTTAACTGCTGATTTACAAACCCAAAGTGCATATTAAGGCACATTTTACTTATGTATTTTATGAATAATATCAGATGTTCGTACATGTCACGTTAATAGCAAAGCTTTTGATTTACTAACATTCAAAGCCCACATTTAGGTAAAGTTTGTTAATGGATTTAACAGAAAATGGTTTCCTATGAATCATGAATTGCAGTTTTTGCAAACTAAAATAGGAAATACGTGATGCATGAATTCATGGATTCTAGTTTTCTTTTCAACAATCTGTGGCTGCCTGTTCCTCTCTCCCTCCTCCCTCCATAATAAGCTATCAGTCAGTGGGGAGGTATAGCTTTGGCTGACCGAGCAATCACTCTCAGTCTTTATACCCCTGTGACTGAATGTGTTTAAGGCTAACTATTTTTTTTTATTATTATTATTATTCATTTAAAAAATATACTTTTAAAAGGCACATTAAAAACTGAGCCTATATGAGGGCTTTACCAATCCTCATTATGATCTGGTATGCAAACGATGTACTTTTTTCAGTAAGTAAAAGGCCATTTGTGGAGTATCTTTGAAGTTTATAATTTTCTGATTTTTTTGTATTTTTTATTCTATACCAGGTTCTCCTTTTTATAAAGCAGTGAGACATGGTAAAAGGGCATTGCTTCTTTGACATTGCAGGTGCTGTTTGACAACTACCTGCGGCTATTTATAAAACAGAAAATAACCTAGTCTCTGCTTGAACAGTGCTAAATGACTGTTTTTACATGGAAGATTGCAATTCTAATGCAAGCCAATAGAGGAACGTGTTAGTTAATAAAGTATTTGTAATCCATTAAATAGCAAAAAATAGAGTCATGTTCTTACAGCTGTGCAGGAGAAAGCCATTTAAATTATTTAGAATAGCTTTTTACTCAACTGTATGGGGCCATTGAAGATGTTTTCTTGTATAAATAGAATAGATTGGTTGAAAAAAAAGTGTGATGAACAGTCATTGAATTATTGTGTCCTCTTTCAAAAACTGTTATTTGTTCACAAGCTATAAAACAAAGATAAAACAGAAAAAAGTATGGGTGGTTAAACCCTCCAGTAGAAACTGAAATATAGATCTTAAAGGGAACACAAAGGTAAAAGGGGTATGGAGGCTGTCGTATTTATTTCCTTTTAGAAAATACCTGTTGCCCGACAGTCCTGTTGATCTTCTGGCATCAGTAGTGTCACACACCTGAAACAAGCATTCAGCTAATCTAGTCAGATGAGTCAGAGCACCTGATCTGCTGCATGCTCATTCAGGGTCTATGGCAAAAAGTATTAGAGGCAGAGGATCACAGGGAATGCCAGGAAACTTGTATTATTTAAATGGAGATGGATATGGCAGTCACCATATCACTCTCACCTTGGATTCCCTTTAAGTGTATAACACAGTACTCATAAGAGAACTGAGGTAAAAATACTTAAACATAAAAAGTTAAATAAATATTTGTCCTTTGCAGTCAATAAAGGACTTTAAAAAAAATGTGAACCTCTCATTTGAGATGCGTATATTACTAGTATGGAGAACATGGTTATTGTACAGAGTATTAATAAGACGTGTCTAAAACAGGACTTTTATCAGAATCTCTTACATTTTCTAATAAACTTTAGGGTTCTATAATGCAGAGTTTCTTCATTGTTTGTCACAGCATGGAGTATTAGCTGCACCTTCTTGATGGGGTTACAGGTCCTAAGTTCATGTTTAATGTGCACAGTGTGTGTGTGTGTGTGTGTGTGTGTGTGTGTGTGTGTGTGTGTGTGTGTGTGTGTGTGTGTGTGTGTGTGTGTGTGTGTGTGTGTGTGTGTGTATGTATATATATATATATACACACTGTCTATTCAATGGTACATGAAATATATGAAATGACAGTGAGTGAAATTGCTAGCTGTAGCTTTTTTCTTCTTCTTTTTTTTTGTCCCCCGAAATAGGAAAATTGCACTCGTCAGATTAGCAGCAGATAGATAAGAACTCCATCTGATGATCTATCTGATGTGTTTTTAGAACATTTTTTACTAGGATAGAATTCCAATAGATTTCAGTTTGAAATCTATTGAAATTCGATCTGATGGCATTTTTTTGCCATCAGATTTCCATTAGGGCCAATGCAAAATGATAAGCAATCTCATCAGATCGACCTACATTTTCCACCCTGCCAGTTCGATGGAAATCCATCGAAATCGATCAAAATCGGCCGTCGATCGGTCGATTGGCCAACCGATTTGCAATCGATCAATCGATCGATCGATTTTGATCGATCGGTCGGCCAGAAAATCGGCGTGTATGGGCCCCTTAAGTCTGGTCCTATAAAAAAACCTGAACTTAGTATTTGCTGTGTAAAGGTTTATTTTTTACACCCCTGATATCAGACCAAACTTAGGCCCCCAGGCTATCCCAGAGTGACAGTGGATTGTTGCACTAATCAGTAGGGAATAGGTGATAATCACGCTCTGACTCATCAACCCATGTATGATCCTGGACTACACTCTAATTGTGAAATAGATCTAACCAGTTAATCTCTTATCAACACCTAATTCCAATGCTTATTTTGGAAGAGTGAAAACACTTTTTGTTTTGACATTGTTTTATTTGGAATATCAGTTTATTCTAAATGTGAACCTGCTCAGGGGATTCCAGGAAAATGAATAACGGGTACTTCAAAAGTAATTCATCCAAGTTTATTTCTCCACAGCTGTCTTTAATGAATTCAGCAGTAAACCAAACCTTGATACAGTTTTCTAATATGTCCCATTGAGCCAAAGTTGGAGACTAAAATTCTGCAGACATGCTGTTTTGGTATGAGCTGTACTCAGTTCTATGAGCATATTTTTCTACATGGTGGCAAGAGTAATACATCTAAGGTCATCAGCTATCAGCATATTGGTTTCTTAAGGTAGAAATTTGAATCAGCATTAAAAAGTGTTTGTTTGCCAATGGTCAAGGTACCCTCACAAAACTTTTCTCCCCTCCCTTTTCTATTCATAAGAGCATTTGTAAGAGTATTTGTGCACGAGCCTGAAATAAAATAAACTGATGAGATAAATAATTCTATCCATAATTCTTATCCTAAATAGGACTATTGTGCAATCCTATGACCTTTTTTTTTAAGTTAAATATCTAAGTTTAAAATTCTTATTTTGTGGGCTAAATGACTTAGTATGAATTAGCAGGACTGTCTTAGTTAAATCTATACAGGTAGTCCCCGGTTAACGAACGAGATAGGGACTGTAGGTTCGTTCTCAATCTGAATCTGTTCTTAAGTTGGAACATTGTGCCATCTCTATACCTTGTACCTCCTCTGTGCCCCCCTGTGCCTCCAGTGTCCCCCTCTGTGTCACCTCTGCTCTTAGTACCTGTTTATACAAGTTTAAAAGCCATTTTTTCTTTGAATTTTTTTAAATTGATTTGAAGTCCAATTTTTTTACTTGTTTCCATGGAAACACAGAATCCATGCCGTTCGTATCGGCGGGTGATTTGTAAGTCAGGCGTTCGTAAGTCGGGGACTACCTGTATTTCATGTTGTAATTTGGAATACTGGACAGGGATTATAATTTAAATACCAAAAATGTATCTAAACTATAATTAACATGTATTATTAAAACAGTCCGAAAATAAATTATAAAAATACATACCATATACTACAAGAAATATTATGTAAAATCTGACTTTTCATTTAAAGGAATTGTCAGGCAAAAAAAAAATGAGTTTTATTACCTGGGGCTTCTACCAGCCCCATGCTGCCATCCTGTGCCACCGTAGTCACTCACTGCTGCTCCAGTTCCCCACCGCCAGCTAGTGTGCTGAGTTGTATGGCCCTGCAGCTAGGCCTTAAAGCTGCAGTGGCCTATTTTGTTAAAAATTGCCTGGTTTTTAGGGGGGTTTAAGCCCGTGGTCCTCAAGTGGTTAAAACTGATCATATGCTTCTAGCTTGGTAATAACAGGCTTCTAAAGGACGATATGTGTGATTCCAAACAGTGCAGCAAATGCAAGCCGTAAGAGCCTATGACCCATATGCAATTAACTTTCTCTCCTAAGTTTTCTCCTGGGTGATATTTTCACAACTTTTCAATAAAATGCCATTTAAACCACCAGCAATCAAGAATTTTCTCAAAATAATTATGATAGTACTTTTTCATCTATTTCAATTGTAAAGTGCTGGAAAGTTATATTAAAGAGTAGATGAAAACTGATCTCCTATGAGAAAACTCATGATAAAAGCAGTTTGCATATGGGCCTGTGTGCCTTTAATTCTTACTACTGCTACATTAAAGCTCCACTATAATGTTCTGTTAAAGGAAAAGGTGGATTTGGTATGCCCTCCTAATAAGTTTTGGTACTATGGGCACAAACTTGTGGGTATAGAAGGAGTGGATTTGGCGCCCCATTGTGCTGTTATTAGCAGGCGCTGATAATGCTTTTATTAGCAGAAAATACTCAAGTAACAGTGAATGGAAGGTAATTATTAGATAGCGTTATCAGGTATGGCTACATGTCCAGAATAGGTTAGTGTTAGGGAGAGATAGGTTTAGGGCAGGTTAGTATTAGCTGTTAGAGATGGCCCAAACTGTTCACCGGTGAACGGTTCCCGGCGAACTTCTGTGGTTCGCGTTCGCGGAGAACCACAAACTTTTCCGGAACTTCGATTCGCCCCCATAGTGCATCACTAGGGTCAAATTTGACCCTCTACATCACAGTAAGCAGGCACATTGTAGCCAATCAAGCTACACTCCCTCCTGGAGCCACTCCCCGCCTTATAAAAGGCAGGCAGCGTCAGGCATTGGACTCACTCGTGTGCCTGCAGTAATTAGAGAAGGGAGAGTTGCAGCAGACTCTCATAGGGAAAGCTTAGTTAGGCTCTTGTAGGCTTTTTAGCTTGCTCCTTGCTGATTCTTATTGCTAAAAAAAGCACCCCTCAACAGCTCTTTTGACAGCTAATCTTGTGATCTAATTTTTTTGTGTGTGTGGCCCACTTGCATTATATACAGCCCTGTCAGTCAGTCGCAGCTGGCCTTTGGTGTAATTCCTACTGTACCACTGCCAGGCCCAGCACATTCAGTGACTACCTGTGTGTGTGTGTGTGTGTGTGTGTGTGTGTGTGTGTGTGTGTGTGTGTGTGTGTGTGTGTGTGTGTGTCAGGCAGCTACAGATTTGTAATCCCATCCCAATCACTGCACCTGTTCACTGTTCATTGCACCTGTTCACGGTGGTACCTGAGTGTGTGTGTGACAGGTGCACATTTGTTATACCCATCACTGCATATATCTACCTGTTGTGTTCAGTGTATCACCTACCTATGTGAGTGCACTCAGTGTGATATACCACTCCATGCATACTTGTTAACTGCACCTGTGTGACTGCACATTGTATTAGTCAAGTCAGTGCATACCTTTCACTTCATCCCCCCCAATATGGACAAAACAAAAGGCAGAGGCAGGCCACCTGGCAGGTCTGTTCGAGGTCGCGCTGTCAGGATTTTGTGTGGCCCTCGACAAAAGTACAGTGTTCAGTAGCACGTGCCATCAACCCCCAATATCGTCAGGACGTAGTTGACTATCTAACACCGAACACCTCATCTTTCTCAGCTTCCGCACGGAAGCGTGACATAGCTTCCTCCTCCTGCTCTGATTCTGGCACGACACTTAACACTCAGTCGGCCGCCACCACCAAAGTGCCATCACCCCAGGGCTCAGCGGTGTGGAAATTTTTTTGTATGTCTGCCTCAGATGAGAGCAATGCCATCTGTACTCTCTGCCACCAAAAATTGAGCCGTGGAAAGACCAAGACCCACGTAGGGACAACTACCTTACAAAGGCACATGATTACAAAGCACAAACTGCAATGGGATGACCACCTGAAGAAAAGCAGCACACAAAAGCAAAGCCACACACAGCAGTGGAAGATACCAGCCCGCAATTTTCTCTCAAAAAAGGCGATACCTAAACTGTACCGTGATGTTGAAAGGCAAGTGGTGACATCTCTGGCACACAGCATTGGGTCAAGGGTCCATCTGACCACAGATGCCTGGTCTGGAAAGCACGCTCAGGCCTGCCTGAAGACTAAGTCAGTCCCCACACACAGCATCTCTGCCTGCACGCCGCGTGACTGCCTGCCCCAAGACTAAGTCGGTCCCCACACAGCATCTCTGCCTGCAGGCCACTTGACTGCCTTCTCTGCCACCAGAAACAGGGTCCACCAGGACTCCAGGCAGATTCCTGAATTTTGAAGGCTGCTGCTAGCAATAATAATAATAATTTTTCTGGTGCGTGTACATGCCTGCCTAATTTTTCTGGTTGCACTGCAGCTGCAACAACAAAACAAAAGGCATGTACATGTGCCAATTCCCCTTTGTGATCATTACCTTGCCGCGGTGAAGGGGCTTTCAGCAATGACCGCCAGCTATATGAGTGTCTTGGGTTTGCACACCCACGATAATAAGGTCATTGCTTCATTGTGGAAAGACCAAATTTGATCAGCTGGACAGTCACTGTTCTGTCATTCAGCTACCTCAGCCTGGCGACCATATGAGCTGGAAAGCCACCATCACCTGCACTCTCATCATGTTGTGCACCAGTCCAGCATGGCCATCACTACACAAACAGCTGTTTGCAATCACTGCATACCTTTCACTGCATCTTTGACTGCACATTGTATTATACCTGGCAGTCAGTGCATACCTTTCACTTGAATGGATGACAGACTTGTCCTCCATAACAGATTCTCGTTAAAGGATTTAAAGTTGATTCATTTCATGTACAGCAGGGCCTTCAAAAGTCCTCCTGTATTGTTATTTTTGCTCACTACCTCGGGACGTGCATGCCATGCCTGCAGCCTTCCTTGGATGTGTGGTAGCCGTTCCTGCTCCTTTGCCCACAGCGTGCCTGCTGCCTTCCTTGGATGTGTGGTGGTAGCCATTCCTGCTCCCTTGCCCACAGCATGCCTGCTGCCTTCCTTGGATGTGTGGTGGTGGTAGCCGATCTTAGGCTCCCACTCCGGACCGGAATCGAACCAGGATTCCTCAGCCATTACCCATGGTCACCATGGTACTGAGAAAGTACCATTGAAAGTTTTACACAGTTTAATGAATGGCAGACTTGCCCTCCATAACACATTCTTGGCAAATGCTTTTGATTTTGTTCATCTTGCGCTGGGTCAAGGGTCCATCTGACTACAGATGCCTGGTCTGCAAAGCACAGTCAGGGCAGGTACATTACTTATACAGCAAATGGGTCTTTACTTGGATGTGTGGTGGTGGTAGCTGGTTCTCAGAAACCCTGATTCCCTGGCCATTACCCGTGGTCACAATGGCAGATTTGCCCTCCATAACAGATTCTCGTTACAGGAACTGAACAGCCAGCAGAAAATGTAATTTAAAAAAAATAGATGTAAGCTTTAACAATGGTAGAGAAAGAACCATCGCAAGTTGATGAGGCAGTCAGACATTACCTGATATCACTGAGGGAGAGCAATCTCGCCATGGTGCGCACCAGTCCAGCATGGCCATCACAACACAAACAGCTGTTTGCGGTGCGTTACACAGGGAGTTTGGTGTTTCAGTGTGAAGCAGTACTCTAATTACACTCCCTGATTGATGTATACACATGCAAGATATTTTAAAGCACTTTAGGCCTGCAATTTAGCATTCAATGTGATTTCTGCCCTTAAAAAGCTGCTTTGCGCCAAATCCAGATTTTTCACCGGGATTTTGGCATCTATCCCACTTATCCATGCAAAAACTCAGATGTTAGACCCCTTGAAACATTGTTTCCATTACTTTTCTGGCCAGCATAAGTGTTTCTAGTTTTCAAAGTTTGCCTACCCATTGAAGTCTATTGAGGTTCGCGAAAGTTCGCGCAAACCGAACTTTTGCGGACGTTCGCGAACCTAAAATCGGAGGTTCAGGCCATCTCTATTAGCTGTTTGAGTTAGGCACCAGGAAGGGGTTAGGGTTAAACACTAATGGGGTTAGGGTTAAAGATCAGAAATGATTTTATATTAAGAGAGGATTTTAGGGATTGTCATCAGGAAGGCTTCTAGATTAGGGTTAAAGGCTAGGGTTAGTCATTCAATAATAGGGATGGTCACTGAGATGCAAATCATTGAATGAGTACATTAAATGAGTTGATACAGGATTATGCAAATATTTATGCAAATGTATGTAGTTTAAAAATTAACCAATCAAATCCTGCTAAGATGAAATTCAAGTGGTCCATTTTGCAACTGCATAGATGGCGACAAAAACACCACTGCAAATCAAAACTGGCAAAGTATCGGTTACCAATACTGTACTCTGTTTATCAGGAGCCACATCTTATACTGATTCTGTACATTGCGAAGTTTAATTACATGCACAATTTATTCACTGTACATTTCTAAAATCTAATTGAAAGTATGAATGTTCTCTTTGTATGTAAATTCACTGCATTTATTAAGTGCAGTTTCTAAAAAGTTATTTTTACTTGTAAGGCTCAAGCACAAAATTGTCAGCACACATCTTAATATTATTATTCTGACAATTACCTTTCAATCACTAGAATGTACCTTTTTAGCTTGATAAAAACATTAGCAGTGCTGTAGTGATGAATGGTGATTAAGTGGTTAGCATTGCAATTCTAGATTTGTAAGTTTAATTTTGTATTATAGTCTCCCCATGTGTATATATATATATATATATATATATATATATATATATATATATATATACACATATATATATATATATATATATATATATATATATATATATATATATATATTGCTATTAACATCATGAAACAACACAAAATGTTGTGTAATTAATGACAATTAGGAATGGATTATGTAAAATAAATTGAATTTCCAAATCACACTTATATTTGGCCATAATTGCAAAATGTTATGCGAAATTTCACGTAATTTTAATTAGCACATTGTGACTTATGAGTGGCAGTAGAATATTAAAGGGACATTAAAATGTAAATCATTGTGAGAGACAGAGATGTGACTCATTTGTTATATTCTGTAGACAGTTTAAATGTCCTACATGTATGTATATTATTGATGCCCTCAGAAACTTGATATGTTTCATTAATAACTGTAGATTATTGAATATTATTCAAAACTACTATTGGTAAAGCAATGTCATTGTTACATAATAGTTACATTTTAAAAAAGTAATAAAGTTTATAGAAAATGTTTAGATTCTTCATAATGCCCGGGGCCAAAAAAAAGTTGCTTACAAAGTTACAAGACTGCTTTCACATGAAACTTAGGGAAAATGTGTAACTTAAGTTTGACTATGACATTTTAAAGTCAAATTACTCTTTTTATTATTATTTATCTTCTTTTAGAAAACAATACACCCCAAAACAAAATACTTGGAAATTTGCCCCAAAAGGTGTATATGATTAAAACAAGACATCCTGCTTCTAAATTTAGTATATATTTCAGGGAACGCATTATCCTTGAAACTGGTCAAAGACATCTGCATTTTTTATATTTGATCAATTAATTTCATACTAGTTCAAAAAGAGTAATGACATCGCAAGCGGCTCTCCTCTGGCAGTTCTTCAACCAAACATCTTTTTATGAAAATGACACATTTTCTAATGGAACTGTTACACAGGAATTTATGTGAATTTGTCTTATTTGTTTCCTGCGCTGACTGGAATTCTCCTTTAAAAAGAAATCCATAGAAAGGCTTAAAAAGTATGAGTAGGGTTTTTCAAGATAAGGGGTTTAGGAAGTACTTTGCTAGCTTTTGTTTTTAATTTATTTATTAAGGAAGATTTGACAGAATTTCAACTATTTTCTGACAGACTGCTACAAATGTTTATCAAATGACAGAGACATGTCTGTGAAAAAGCCAAGGAAACACTGCTTTTTCCTGGCAATTGATTTTTGCAAAATGAATATATAGTGATTTTTTTACTAATTTAGTTGTATTTGTTTACTTGGCTTATTATTAAAAATAGATATTTTAAAAAGTCTTTAAGCAGAAAAATATTAAATATTCCTCATGAAAGTTTGTTAAATCTCCACCTGATGACTTAACTGTCAAGCTTTATAAGTTACACAAAAATAAAGCTTTTCAACTTTATATTAAAGAGGAGATACTGTCATAGAGAATATAGGAGTTAATCAAGCAAAGTGCTTGTAAACTGTGGTACTCTGCATGCATTTTACTGGCAAGTAGCACATATTACTACATGCTCAAAACTAACTGAGTCTTATCCCACATATGAGCCGGGATATCATAGCTAAGCACTTCTCGTTATGTGGCATGGCTAACTGAGGTAAAATGCCTAGTGACAGTGGCTTAAAAAGTTTCTCATTGGTGGTAAATATGTTTGTCACCATGAAAATAAATATAAAAAACAACATGCCCACGTTACCCAAGTAAGACCTCCACCCCCATTAAAAGTGGGGTTGTCACCCTCAAAAAAGAGAGGTGATATAGCCTTCTTCTACCTTCCAGAGAACTACACCCACCAATTCCCTGGCCTGGTGGGTTGTCTGCAACAAGAGCAAGAGTTTTTATGCAATTACAATAAAATAAATTCAGTCCAGTAAGCATTCCTGCTCTGAATAATTTGTACTGCAGTACCCTGAGACCATTTACAGATTCACCCAGAGTGTAACAGTCAGAATCACAGGTTGTTATAATATTTTATAGTTTGTAACTTGCTATACATTTTTGGGGTGCTTTTTAGTCTGACTTTTGCCTTTTTATTACAGTCTTGCTAGCTTGCTTAAAGAACCAGGAAATGTTTAATCTTCTCAAGCTCTTCCATTCAACTAGCATACTATATTTCCAACAGCTCCATCTCAATTAGTATACTCAATCTGGCAATGGAGTGCGCGGATATTTTTGAGTTTTTATATAGAGGAGCAGAAGATGGCAGGGAGTTAGTTAAGCAGTCCTTTTGCAGTTGCGCTTCAAGCAATCTGACAAGACTGGAATAATCAAAACAGGAGCAAGACTGCAATAAACACAGAGATAATGATGCAATGAACATAAGAACATATATAACCTGAAATCAACATGGGAAGAAGAACTTGCAACAAACAGGACAGTTTAGCCCCTGATATTGGGCATCCCACCAAGCAAGTGGGTTAGCTCAAAGAAGTCCTGTGGCCATAGTCAACAGTGGTGGTTGAGGTTGCACTCTGGAAAGCAGGAGAATCCTATATTACTCATCTTCCACTAGTGATAAAGAGAGGCTTGTATAGCTTAAAAGAGCTGAAGAAACTTGTTTTTTTCAAATTTACTTTAGTAAACAAAAGAACCAACCACTTCAAGCTGCAGGAAGGTTTATTTTTTATAGCAAAGCTAAACTCTGCTGTATTTTAGCACACATTGGGCCTGATCCAATTTACTTTTTCTCCAAAGTCTTCACTTAGGTGATATTTTTACATTTTAAAATAAAATGCCACCAACATTTTAGAAAAAAAATTAAGCCACCAGCAAACAAGAAAATACTCACAATAATTCTGACAGTACCTTTTCACCTACTTTTTGGTACTTTTTTAAGGCAGAGTGAAAAAGTTATTTTAAACAGATGAAGAAAAATTATCTCCTAGGAGAAAACTTAGGAGAAAAGGTGATTTGGATCAGGTCACTTGTGTGTGCAGGACTTAAATCAGTCCCTAAACCACCAATGATTGAATCCTGTAAAGTGTTGTTTTGGTTAGCCAGGAATATTGGAGGACATCTGTACACACCTTAGGGTTCTCCCTAGAAAGTACAGAGTAAAGTGTGCACATCTTAAAAAAAAATATTCTATCTTAGCTGAATATTTATCAATATCTGCATATCAACTCTTTTTTTTTTTAACCAGTTAGATTGTTGTTCACAAAAAAAGTATTTATTGTATGTGCTAAAGCCCCGTTTACTCTTAGTCAGTTGGTATGCGTTAGTGTGCGTTAGTATGTGATAGTGCGCATTGGTATGTTTTTTTTCCATAGCAGTGCATTGGGAAGAAGATTTCAGTTAAAACACGTTAAGTGTGAACTGTGCCATAGGAAACCATGGGCATTACTTTGAAAATCAGTTTTCTTTCAGTTATAACTGAGAGCAACCGATTAAGTGTAAAAGGGGCATTACACTACTTGACTTTGAAGAAAGAACACACGACACTAAGAGTGTCCTTTTGAGAACAATACTCATTAGCTATCTGACATCATTAATGACAACATACACTCATATTACTGACACAATAGAAAATAGCTTGTCAGAAATACATGTTTAAAAAAAAAAAAGATAGAGAATTTAATACATAATTGTTGTTAGCAAGAGCAGAATAAAATGACTATAGTAAGACCATAAGGAAGTAAGACCATAAGGAGCTGGATTGCAGAGGGGTGTGGAAAGACACATAATGGTATAACAACACAAATATTGAACCTATGGCGGTAAACTTTTTGCAAATGTATTTTTGCTAGTGGGTCTAGCGGTGCTAGTGGGTCTTTTAGTGGTGTTTTGCGCTTTGATGATCCTCGGCAATCAGCAAAGCACTGCAGCACATGTAATGCTAAGTGATTACCTACACTGTGACGATTGCAGTACGATTGCAATTTTTGCCAATTGCAAACGTGCTGCATGCAGCATTTTCTAGTTTATTGCATTACAATTCACTGGAGTAAGAATTGCCATATACGATTGTAGCAATATCGCCAAATATCTTGCGTTTTGTGATTCCTAATTGTGAATAGGGCCTTAAATTTGGATATCAATTTAAATGTTAGAAACTTCAGGTGAAAACTGATACTGCAGTTCTTCAGTTTATCAGTTATATAATTACGCAAAGTGTTATGTATCCAGGTGTAACATCTGTAAATATTTTCCCATAGCACAATACCTTTTAAATGTTAAAAACATGTTGTTAAGAAATATTTGCTATTATTATTATTATTATTATTATTATTATTATTATTATTATTATTATTATTTTTGCTATAGCATAACAGAGATGATAGCAAGAACCTGTTTAGGACTGTTTTTCTATTTATGTTGACCCTGTGGTTAATAAAAAAAATAGGCTGTACACACATTTGGTGACTTCTTGTATGAAAATATCTGGTCAAATTATCCTTACAATTTGGTTCACAATGTGAAAAAATAAGCCACACATAAATAAAGTGCTTGCAAAGCAATCAAGGGAAAAGCTGATGAATTTATTTTCAGCCATTACATGTTGACAAAGCATGCTAATTTGCAGTCACATACATGCAAACATAGGTAACAGTTCTGTCAACGAAAAGCTATATATCACTCACTTAAACCACGGCTTTTTAAGTGAACCTGAAGTGACCTTAACTTACCTGATGGTCCAGGTTTGCAGTACATTTTGGAAGACTATTGAATAATTATGGTGATATAATCGGTTATAACCTGCAATACTACCATCCCTCAAAAGAGGGCAACAACATATAAAGCCAAGCTAACAGACACAGCCTCAAAACTTAAGTCATCTTCTGCAAGTGTAGTATAGCAACAAAGTGATTGCATACATGATTCTGGGTGTCCCAAAGCTCTCTTGTGATTTGCAATAATTTTGCAGTTATCTTTTCCAATGCTCAAACATACACCAGGCACAAAATTTGCAACGTAGATCTCCACAAATTATAGTATGTAATTGAACTGGCTTGTTGAGTAACCATGTACACACATATACAAATGTATACATGATAGAAAAATACAGTGAACTTCATATTAAAACGTGTTTTTTACAGTTTTACCTGCACACAGATTTTTTATACGGTTCATTCAACATCACAACAATGTGACACTTCCAGCTGGTTTTTAACGTCTTACTTGCTACTTTGTGATTTCCTGATTACTTTTGTAGCACAGATACACGGATAACTCATGTTGACCCAGAACCACTTGGACAAAGGGACCTAAAAGCCCTCTTACAAAAAAGGTTTAATTTATGATTGTTTTTATCATACCTTATAATTGCATTTAAAGAATGTGGGTTTAATAAGTAGACACTACCTATAAAAAATAGTCTTGTGAGGCTAGATCAGGTGAAGGAGGTGGCCACAGAGTTCTTTCAGTCCCATCAATCAATCTTTTGGACTTTATTGAAAAACCAGTGCTATTGGAAAAACTTAACTGTCTTAGCTTAGGGACACCAAAATTCTGCATAATTGCAAAGCACTGGTAACATTTACCATTTACTTTTTCTTCTTCAAATAAAAAGGGCAGATAAGGCATGACTTCATGCGGGTGCATCATTTTTTTAATTTTGTAGTGGCCCTTTCATTTTTATGCACTCATAATAAATAATATGTAATTAACAATAATTTATGGGTACTCATGCATTTAAACTGCATAATTATAGATTGTATATGCAGATCACAGTGTATGTGTTTTCCTATCATGCAAACATTCAACGTTTTCACCATTTGAAGTTGAGCACGAGTTTCATAAACAACACACACACGCTACATGCACCCAAGCACATACACATCTGTATAATATATATATATATATATATATATATATATATATATATATATATATATATATATATATATGTATGTATATATACAGGATCTTCTCAAAAAATTAGCATATTGTAATAAAGTTCATTATTTTCTGTAATGTACTGATAAACATTAGACTTTCATATATTTTAGATTCATTACACACAACTGAAGTAGTTCAAGCCTTTTATTGTTTTTCTTATTGATGATTTTGGCATACAGCTCATGAAAACCCAAATTTCCTATCTCAAAAAATTAGCATATTTCATCCGACCAATAAAAGAAAAGTGTTTTTAAAACAAAAAAAGTCAACCTTCAAATAATTATGTTCAGTTATGCACATAATACTTGGTCGGGAATCCTTTTGCAGAAATGACTGCTTCAATGCGGCGTGGCATGGAGGCAATCAGCCTGTGGCACTGCTCAGGTGTTATGGAGGCCCAGGATGCTTCGATAGCGGCCTTAAGCTCATCCAGAGTGTTGGGTCTTGCGTCTCTCAACTTTCTCTTCACAATATCCCACAGATTTTCTATAAGGTTTAGGTCAGGAGAGTTGGCAGGCCAATTGAGCACAGTAATACCATGGTCAGTAAACCATTTACCAGTGGTTTTGGCACTGTGAGCAGGTGCCAGGTCGCGCTGAAAAATGAAATCTTCATCTCCATCAAGATTTTCAGCAGATGGAAGCATAAAGTGCTTCAAAATCTCCTGATAGCTAGCTGCATTGACCCTGCCTTTGATAAAACACAGTGGACCAACACCAGCAGCTGACATGGCACCCCAGACCATCACTGACTGTGGGTACTTGACACTGGACTTCAGGCATTTTGGCATTTCCCTCTCCCCAGTCTTCCTCCAGACTCTGGCACCTTGATTTCCGAATGACATGTAAAAGTTGCTTTCATCCGAAAAAAGTACTTTGGACCACTGAGCAACAGTCCAGTGCTGCCTCTCTGTAGCCCAGGTAAGGCGCTTCTGCCGCTGTTTCTGGTTCAAAAGTGGGTTCATGCTTCCATCTGCTGAAAAGCTTTATGGAGATGAAGATTTCATTTTTCAGCACGACCTGGCACCTGCTCACAGTGCCAAAACCACTGGTAAATGGTTTACTGACCATGGTATTACTGTGCTCAATTGGCCTGCCAACTCTCCTGACCTGAACCCCATAGAGAATCTGTGGGATATTGTGAAGAGAAAGTTGAGAGACGCAAGACCCAACACTCTGGATGAGCTTAAGGCCGCTATCGAAGCATCCTGGGCCTCCATAACACCTGAGCAGTGCCACAGGCTGATTGCCTCCATGCCACGCCGCATTGAAGCAGTCATTTCTGCAAAAGGATTCCTGAGCAAGTATTGAGTGCATAACTGAACATAATTATTTGAAGGTTGACTTTTTTTGTTTTAAAAACACTTTTCTTTTATTGGTCGGATGAAATATGCTAATTTTTGGAGATAGGAAATTTGGGTTTTCATGAGCTGTATGCCAACATCTTCAATATTAAAACAATAAAAGGCCTTGAACTACTTCAGTTGTGTGTGTTTGAATCTAAAATATATGAAAGTCTAATGTTTATCAGTACATTACAGAAAATAATGAACTTTATCACAATATGCTAATTTTTTTAGAAGATCCTGTATATATATATATATATATATATATATACACAATGGTAAAAAGAGTTGCACTCATAAACAACAGGGAATATGGGTGCCCAAGCCTCAATGGATCCCCACACCTTCGGATCCCATCTGTAGCAAAACGTGTTGGAGGCTGGCACTTCCAAAAATAGAAAAGCTCTTTATTGAATCATAAAAACAGTGGTAACACAGCAACAGCCCGCTGTTTCAGGTCTTAGCCGTTCTTCAAGCCGTTTCAACCATTTTTTTTTCAACCGTTTGAAATGGCTTGAAGAAGGGCTAAGACCTGAAACAGCGGGCTGTCGCTGTGTTACCACTGTTTTTATGATTCAATAAAGAGTTTTTCTATTTTTGGAAGTGCCAGCCTCCAACACTTTTTGCTATATATGTATATACACACATGTGTTATGGTTATGGTTTTGAGAAGATGGGAGAATGTGATTTCTTATGCTGATTGGGGGCGCAAAAGATGCCGCAAAAACGGTGAGGGACGCCATGTTATAGAGTGGGTACCAAATTAAATACACTCCCTATATGGTAATTCTCCTTTTTTTATTGGAATGGAATGCATCCCCTGCTGCCCACTTCTGGCAAAACATATTTATATGTGGAACCTCCACTTGAGTAGCTGATAACTATATGGACCAGCCCATTCTCATAACTGCATTGAATCAACATTATTAAGTCCAAACCTTTTGTGTGTAGCACACATATAACATTTTCCACATATAAACATTTTCTTAACCTCTAAGGTACCTTTGGGAATAGTGATTCAACATCTTATATTTATAGAAAGCGCATAATCCAGGCTAAAGAAATAGTTCTCATTATGACAGGATCTACATTTGCATCTTATTAAAGAGTAAACATATTTCCTCTTAAATTTGACAACAAGAAATGGCAGACTTGTTGTGTGTGATATGCTGATCTCCTGCCAACATACAACCAGCAAGCCTTGGGATTTATATGAGGGACCTATTAACAGTGAGGTGATAATTAATGAGCCAGAGACAAATCTAAAGTTCTCTCAAGATGTTGCTGCGAGTTACTCTTTCCATCTGTATGCAAATCTGACAGAACATCTGTTTATGGCTCTGAGGTTGAATTATGAATTTATTGTGTTACTTCTATTATGCATTCTATATTTAATATTACAGTACGTGAAAAATATAGCCTTGATTTATGAAAAAAAGGTTTCTACAATAAGGTAGTAAGAGTTTGTAGTCTTGTCCCTTTATTTCACTCAATTTACCTTTTCTCCTAATTTATTTCCTAGGTGATATTTTCACACCTTACCAGTAAAATACCTTTTAAGCCACCAGTTTACAAGGACACATTCAAAAGAATTTTAACAGTACCTTTTTACTAGTCGTGATCATATTTAACAAATTACAATTTTGCTAAAATTTTGCGTACATTTTCGCAATTACGCTTATACGTAATTACGATTTGCAAATTCAATAGATTTTGTGTAGTCATTCGTAATTTTGCATAAAATTTCACAAAATTTTGCATAATTTTTTGCCACCTTTAGCAGTGAATAGCAAAGCCTCATACATGCTATTGACACCAAAAGTGCTACACATGTTAAGGAGAATTGTGGGAACAAATCAAAAAAAGAAGTTTGCAGAAAGACCTTATAGTTTTTGAGAAACTCGATTTTAAAACTGCAAGTAAAAAATCATTTTTAAACTTAGAAAAATTACAGTTTAAAAAACATTTTTCTTTGCATTTTTAAAATCTAGTTTCTCAAAAACTACAAGGTCTTTTTTAAAATTCTTTTTATGACTTATACCCACTATTCTGCTTAACATATGTAGCAATTTTGGTAGCAATAACATGTATGGGGGCTTTGCTATTAACCTCTAAACTCAGCACAAAATTATGCGAAATTTCACAAATATTACGCAGAAATATTACGCAAAATTTAGAAATTTACCATTACATTCTAAATTTATTTAGATTTTCTCTGAAATTTTGCATTACGATTACGATGCGTAATTGCGAATTTCGATGCAAAATTTTGCATATGCAAAATTTCGGCCCACCACTGCTTTTTACCCACTTTTTAGTACTTTATCAATTGTAGCTTGTTGAAAGGTTATTTTAAACAGAAGATGAAAAATGATCTCGTAGGAGAAAACTTAGGAGGAAAAGTGAATTGTGTATGGGCCTAGGTCTCATCATGCTAGATTAAGGGTTTAAACCTTTTCTGACCATTCCAAAGAGATCTTGGTTTCCTTGAAATAGGTTCACATAACGTTCATCCTTGAGCATGCGGTAGGATTAATATCTCTTTCCTTTTTTGTATATCAAGAAAAAGACAAAAAAGTATTTTCTTTTTTTAAAAAAATAGCTGTGTCATACAGTTGACAGATATCACTGCTTCTTCCTGCTTATGATAAATAAAGTGATAGATAGAGAACAAAAAGTATTAATAAACACCTAATTTTGCTGATTACTGCTACAACTTAGTGAGGTTGGAACCCTTAAACTAATAAAAGGTCTTTTTACAGCCAAAAAAAGTGTCAGTGGAGGATTAAATGTATCTCTTTTAAAAAAATATCCTATTTTTACCTATTGTTTAAGAAAACATTCAATCAGGTAGAGAGGCAGTGCACATCCGTTTAATAAAAAAAAAAAACTTTTATTAGCAAACGTTTAATAGCAGCCTGCCAGGCATAAACATCACATCATGGGGGAGAGGGAACACACTGCAGTGAGAAGGTCCATTTTTCTATATTGATGACATTGCAATGGTACAACAACACTGGGAAAAGATGCATCACAAAATAGGGTGACTATGTAGTAAAGAACCCTGGATCCAGGATACTTCACAGAGATCTATGACGTTGGCAGTTGAAGTGTTCTTGAACTTATGAACTCAAACAAAAGTTTTTTCAAAACTCTTTTCACAAACATAACTTTTGTTTTCACAGTTGAAGTTTTGATCATTGGATTTTTTTCCCCACTGTAGAGTTTCTGTGTGAGTCTAAAAAGCCAAAAGCAATGTCAAAACTTTTGGCAGGAGGCTCATGGTACACAGCTAGTTATAAAAAAAAGTCAAAAGAGTAAGCTCAGGTAAATTTTATTTATGTAAATTGAGATTAAAATCTAGAGTATTAGATAAAGAGGTCACAAGATACATGGCCTATGCTAGTCCAGCAAATAACAGTGTTTAACCACTTCACCACTGAGGGGTTTTACCCCCTGAGCACCAGAGCAATTTTCACCTTTCAGCGCTCCTTCCATTCATTCGTCTATAACTTTATTATTACTTATCACAATGAAATGAACTATATTTTGTTTTTTCCGCCACCAATTAGGCTTTCTTTAGGTGGGACATTATGCCCAAAATTATTTTATTCTAAATGTGTTTTAATGGGAAAATAGGAAAAATGTGGGAAAAAATTAATTATTTTTCAGTTTTCGGCCATTATAGTTTTTAAATAATGCATGCTACTGTAATTAAAACCCATGAAATTTATTTGCCCTTTTGTCCCGGTTATAAAACCATTTAAATTATGTCTCTATCACAATGTTTGGCGCCAATATTTTATTTGGAAATAAAGGTGCATTTTTTTCAGTTTTGCGTCCATCCCTAATTACAAGCCCATAGTTTATAAAGTAACAGTGTTGTACCCTCCTGACATAAATATTTAAAAAGTTCAGTCCCTAAGGTAACTATTTATGTATTTTTTTTAATTGAAAATTTTTTAATTTTTTTTTCATTACAAAATAAAAAAAAATGGGGAGTGTGGGAGGTAATGAGTAAATTTTTTGTGTATAACTAATTAATTTGTGTTTGAAAATTGTTTAGGGTGTAGTTTTACTATTTGGCCACAAGATGGCAACAGTAACTTTTTGTCTAATGCGACCTCCAAGCGTCCTTCCGGACGCTCGGAGGAAGTATAAGGAGGCTGGACACGTGAGTTTTTTTTCACAATGATCGCGCTGCCCATAGGAGAGCAGCGGATCATTGCGGGGCTTAGATCAACGAACGGGAATGGATTTTTCCATTCATTGATATCCGGGCGAGCGGGCGGCGGCGTGTTTACTAGAGGCGGGCGGCGTGTTTACGAGCGGGAGTGCGGGCAGCGGCGGGAGTGCGCAAAGTACGGATTTCTCCATCCCTGGGGGTTAAAGGATGGAAAAAGGGACGGAGAAATTCGTACGGGCGGGGGTAGAGTGGTTAAGCAAATAGAGATGCATATTTACCTTGGCCAGTGTAGTTTTATGACCCATTTCAGGATGCATTCCAATTCCAAGGTATTTATTCCTCATCTGAACCTCTAATGTGCATAAATGCCTGACAAGAAAGCTTTGTAAAGCACATGTACCTTTTTGATGTATGGAACATAAAGCAATATGGCAGCCCCCATGTAATAGAGATAGCTGATGTATGGCTAGTAAGATGGCATGACTGTGAACTAGTAAAGATGTGTATGTTTTAGCTGTTTAGAACATGGGGTATTAGTTTAGATTTGCTTTAAGCCCTAGTGCATCTGCACTGAGGTTCACCTCTCCTCATGTTATCATTGGTTAGAGACCATAATGTCTGGGATTAAGTACAAAAGTACAAAATTGATAGTGCTTAACTTGATCACCACTACTTTAAACCTTAGTTAAGGCTCAATGTCTTTGAAAACATAGTATGTATTTTATCATTTTATGACAGTTTAAAACAGTTTGAAACTTTTGTGCACTGCAAATATGCGACTATGTTTGCATGCTAACATCCAGTGTGTATGTCAACATTTTCTTGCCTGGGGTGAAAAAAGGTCTATCAAAAATGGTCTCATATCTCCTCATCACACCAGGAAGTGTGTCTCAGAGTATATATACCCTGTAAAGATGTTATTTGTCTAAGGCTATGAGTAAGGACACTTCAGTCTGAAACATGTCAGATATTTTTATGCTGTGTTTGTCATCTGCCAATAAAAGCTACTGTGGACCTTTTACCCTGGAGTGTGCAGACCTCATCTATACTACAGTCTTCCAACATTTCGGTGGAGAGAGCCAGGTGGAGAGAGGTAGAACAGGGTTTTCTTTTTACTATGTGTATATATGAGCGTGTCATGCTACTGTGAAGGTGCGACCTAATTCACGCATGCCACTCTGTTACATGACAGGGAGCGTGGGTGTTGGAACAAATTCAACAAATGTGTTAGATATGTTGAGAGGGTCCCCGGGATGGTGAGGTTGAGGAGGAGATGGAAAGCCTCTGTATTAAAAAAAAGGCTTACCTCTCCTTAGGTAAGTATCTAACTTTTTATGGTTTGTTGCTACTGTGAATAAGCATGCAGGGTGACCCCTTTAAAACTTACTTTTAGGTATGTTGGAGAGCAGCAGGATTTTAATCTACCCAGGATGGCAATGCATATGGCTGAAGTATCCTTGACAAATGTATCAGCAGATTGTCTCACTCTTATCATGAGGCTCTTCTCTCTCCTGCACTATTGTTTTTTCATAACAGCAGACCTTGACCCTGACTTGCCAGGAACCATTTGTGGATGCTCAAGATAAAATAAATGAGTCCTGTGGATGAATAATGGATTCAGCATTTTACTCGTCTCCACTTGTAACGATTGTGGGATATCTCCGTGTTCAGCGCACAAAGATGTGCGCTGACACTGCGGAGGTCCTCCACAAGCGTGTCAGGATACTAGAACCCAGCTTTTGGTGTAAGCACCAGTAGAGGGAAATTCCTGTCGGCAGATGGCGCTGGGGAGTGCAGAGGAACCAATCCTCTGTACCTCCACAAGTGCCAGACAGGAATTGTACGAAGCGCAGAACGCAATCGCAAGAGAAGCGATTGCGAATGAGAACGAGCAAAGGGACAGGTTGTATGTGTGTGCACCAATCTAGTCGCCACCCCGCGACCGCGCACACACAACAGCAGGTGCGAAACAGAAACGCAACCGCCAAGAACGGCGATTGCCAGAAGTGACACAAGGCAGATCAGAACAGAATACGAGGATAGCAAAGGCACAGAAAATCATACAACGAGAAGATACGGAAAATAATAAACGCTAGCTAACCGCGAACACCGCACTCATTCGCAACAGTGCACGCGGTTATGCGCAGTCTCCACGTGATAAGCACAATAGAGACAAACACGTCTAACTAACCATCAACAGACAAACACGAAACAAAGAACGTGAACGCTTGCTTAACGGTTACCTCATCGAGCCTACAGCAAGCGCCCGTATCAGACAAGACAGACAAACGAGAAACAGGAACTAGGCAGAAATGATCCACCGCTCTTCCGCCAGAGCAAGTGTGATCCAAGCAGGAACACAGATCAGAAAGATCCACAGCCGCTAACGCTAGCGGCTAGTGCGATCTAAACAAGACAGATCAGATGAGGTAGCTGGTAGCAACCGCTGCTCCAGCTTACACTCCAGGAACTAGATCAGAAGGTTCCACAGCCGCTACCGCTAGAGGCTAGTGCGATCCAAACAAGACAGAGCGATTCGCTATCAACCGCCGCTGGTGACAGCGCAATCGCGACAGACAAGACAAGACAGAATAGGCAGTGCAAATTATACACCAACTGACTGCACTAACTAGGAATGCAAGGAGCACTCCCCAAGAATTAACTATACTAAGATAGCAGTGGCTGACACTCCAGGTGAGTCCAGCAGGAACAAACCTCTATGAGCAGCGAAGCATTGTGGGACACACATAGTACTTATAGTACACGCCTCCAATGAATGTGGCCAGGCAATTTGCATGACAACGTATGCAAATTCCTCAGCAAGCACAAACTGCAAAACTGACAGAAGGTCTTCTTTCCAGAGTCCTGCAGCATGCAGACCTGAATAATGATCAAAAGGCTGCCTGCCTGCGCAGGCAGCTGAGCGGATCGTTACACCACTACTGTAGTGATGGCATGAAGCTCTAATTTTCACTGATACGATCTGCACTATGTACCTGCTGCTAGATCTTGTTTAGCAATAATCTTCTGAATATAAAATACTTTTCCAAATGCTCAGGAACAGAACTATAACTTTAACATATGTGGGCCATGGTGACTGGGAAGAGGAGTTTACTCACCCTGGTTTTCACCTTTGGCAGCTGTGCTACATGTCTCATTCCATCTCTCTGATTCTTCCTCCTTCACAGCCGCAAGGAAGAAGTATCAGAGAGATGGAATGTGATGTTGAGCCTCCAGGCAGCAGCAGGCTTAGTTAGCCACCTCTGCCATAGCTGACATATGCAAAGGTTCTGGTCCTATTTCAAACAAAGTGTTACAAATGTTTGATCTCATCCCTAATTTTGACTGGTTAATTTTACAGAAGTACACTTTCTGCCAAGCAGATGAAAAACTGCACAACATAATTGTGGAGAGGATGAGAATTAATCATCTTCAGCTGTTGCCAGCTTGTAGTCCGTAAGCCTTTTCATAAGGGAGAAGGCAGGGGTTGAAACTCGGTAAGGCTTGTGGCTAGACACCTGGACAACTCGCAGGTTTGGCTGAATTATTTGTAATCTGACCTTTGCTACATTCTGCAGTTGGCTATTCAAAATCACAGATATTATTGCTGTAAGTTTACTCTTTTATAATATACTGTTACAATAACAACAATAACAATAATATTTATATAGCGCTTTTCTCCCTGGGGACTCAAAGCGCTGTGACCCTGCATTATGCAGTCTCAAAGGCTAAGGAAAAGAGGTGAGTTTTTAGCCTTTTTTTAAAGCTGTCCAGAGAAGGAGCCTCTCGTACTGATTGTGGAAGTGAGTTCCATAGAGTAGGGGCTGCATAGGAAAAGGCCTGAGCACCAAATGTTAAGTGTATCCTGGGAATAATGACTTAGGGAAGGAAAGTTACTACTTTTACCTATAATTAAGTTTTAAAAATAAAAACTTGAATCCAAACAATGTATATAAAACTTCACCAGCTAAATATTCAAATATATTAAAAAGATTACATACTCTTTACATGACATGTAAGCAGGTTAAATAAAAATGAATGCATGATAAGTGAATATGATTAATTCTGAATACCCATATAGTCAGCTGCACGTAGAAATTGCACATAGTTAATTGAGGATACAGTACGCTCTGTTTTTGCACTTATAAAACACTGATGATGAGAATATCATTGCACAATAAGATTTCCTAGACATTTCAAGCGTACATGACAAGCACTTCTCATCCCCCAGATGTCAGCATTGCAATACAATCAGCAGAACCATACAGCATTGCAGTAAGGAAAAATACGAACAGATTACTCCAAAGGGCTTTCCTGCTCTGACCCATGAATCTAGGGAAAATTCATCATCTCAAGATTTAAAATGGGAATTATCGATGGATGAGTTTTACCTTTGAAAGAAATGTGCATGAGACCATCCCAAATGAGTTAAAAAACCCTGAAGCATTAAGTCATATAAATCCTACATGGGTATTTTTGCTCACATCGGCAAAACAGCACCCAGGGTGCACATTACTGTGCATCTCATGCAGTTAATGTCCAACCGAGATGTTAATAGCTGGGAGTTAGAGACAAAGAACCAAGTTGAAACCTTTCAGGTTTCAATTGAATGGAATGACTTTTCAGATTGAATTAACTCCTTCCATTCACAGTGCTGTAAATACTAAGCAGTGATCTGCCAGAAGTGGATTATAGAAAACAGTTTGTATTCTGGATTCTGTTAGATGAATTCTAACAAACGTCAGTCTAAAAGAATAGTTAACATCAATTGTTCCCAGTGTGGCAAAAATAAACTAATCCCTCAGTTCAGAAATTGTGTTTACCAGTGAAACAAGTAAAAACATTTTCAACTCCCTCACTGTGTACTGATAAAGGGGTACTTTGTGTACCCTTAATCAGTTTAGTAAATGCTTTCCCCAAGACACACACTCTCATGAAACTCTGGAAATTCTTCCCATATTCTTTATTGAAACCTTTAAAGAGGAACTGTAGTGAAAATAACATCATGAATAAAATAGCCTTTATTAGTGTTCGCACATAATAAAAGCAGTGTTTGCCCATTGTAAAATCTTTCATCACCCTGATTTACATTTTGAAATGTAGAGATCTTTAGTACTGTCAGTTGCAGCTCTGATAAAATGCCCGACTAAGCATTCAGCCTGGCTTTGCTCAGGAATCATTATAGCTGAGTCATTATAGCAGAGCCAGAAAGGGACAGGCTTGGGCTTAAAAAGACATCAGAAGAAGACAGACTCAGCTATAATGTTTCCTGAGCAAAGCCAGACTGAATGCTCAGTCGGGGATTTTATCAGGGCTGATAAGAAGCAGGCTGATCAGTGAACAAGGAAACAGAGAGCAGGGTAAGTGTTTTCTCTAATGTTCCCACTGATATATATGGTAACATACATGAGGGTGCTTCGTCTCTGGTTCACCCTAAGCATCACTGGGAGGGTGGGGCTATCTACCAATATACAGCAATATATAGATATAGGAAGTGTTTTTGATGCTGAAATCAGGAAAATTATAGAAGTAGGTATCCCAAATAATTTACTGCATTCTACTGTATGTCACTATAGCACCCTTTTAACATTTAAAATGTTATAACCCTTTGGTGACCTGATCATTGCAAATACTCCTCAGCAGTTCACAAACAATAAAGCAGCAATCAGCAATACTAGGTTCCCCACAATCACGGAGCAAAAGTTCTGCTAACTTTTTAGTTCTTTTCTTTAGTGGTTGGTTAGTTAGTGGTTTAGACTTTGAAAAAAAAAATCCTCTTATGAAATAACTGAGCAGAATGATAGCCGACCTGGAAGATTGGAAGTATACAGTAAACATTGGCTCACTCTTGAACTCTTTGCTCCAGTACAATTAACAACTCAGGAAAAATAATAATTTTAGATCACGTGTAAAATATTTTTTACAAGTGGTAATGGAAAGCTGTGTTGATAGTTCAGGAAAAGAAAACTCATGGTCTGAATGTTCCAGTGCTTATTAGTCCAAATGCACCAGTAATCTACATCTATGGCTTATCAGCTTTCATTTCAGACAATTATTGCAATAGGGTTAGTTGTCAGACTGCCAAATTCTACAGAAACAGCAGCAGTGAAGGCTGCATACTTCTAATGTTGCACAGTCAGCTTTATTGTTGAGCAAGAAAAGCTGCTCATTCCACTGCCTTGGATAAGTTTTGCTATTATAAATTATTCACATGAGTAAAGACCTTCACATACTTTGAAGTATCAGCAAGCCAGAAAGAATATTCATATAATAATTGATATTCTATTTTATTATTAATTGGCTGATGGTGTAATGGTTAAGGGCTCTGCCTCTGACACAGGAGACCAGGGTTCGAATCTCGGATCTGCCTGTTCAGTAAGCCAGCACTAATTCAGTAGGAGACCTTTGGCAAGTCTCCCTTACACTGCTACTGCCAATAGAGCGCGCCCTAGTGGCTGCTGCTCTGCTCTGGCGCTTTGAGTCCGCAAGGAGAAAAGCGCAATATAAATGTTATTTGTCTTGTCTTGTCTTGTCTTGTCTTGTCTTATTATTATTATAGTGCTAACATATTCCACAGTGTTTTACAGAGTACATATTTGTCCCCATCAGAGTAGAATAATGCCTACCATACTCAAAGTTTAATGCACCTAACATATTCTATTGGTGGCCCTACATTCACAGATTGCCACCCAATGTTACAAAAAGATTGATCCCTCTTTGATCTGAATGTCATCAGAGGTGGATCTAGTCCTACCACACTAAGTTTAAGCAAGAAATCTATTTAAAATTAATAGAACCAGCAGCATTACACTGCTCGATGCAGTGCAGAGCTTTGGGTCTACAATATATCATCCCTTCCTTCCTTACTCCCAATCGATCAATATTTTATATTTGGTCTGATTGTTCATTTCAATAGATTTTTGGCAAAAATCGATGGAAATTATGATCAAACTGACATGCGATGCTACAGATTTTCAAGTGGGAAAATTGATGTGTGTATGGTCTACATGAGGTCAATTTTAGGGGGCGCAATGAACTTTAATGTCTTTTTTGGATGCAGGAGAAATTAGAGCGTACAGAGGCAACCCATGGAAACATGGAAAGACTATGCAAGCGTTGTGTCTTGGTCCAGATTTGAGCCTTGGAAATTCTAACATCTATATCACCATGTTCCACAGTGAATGTTTCTAGAAACCTTCTAAGACTGATCATCGTACAGTCATGATACGGAGCTGTGTAGCCTGTCCTGTTTTTTGGAGGGGGAAATGGAAGAATGAATGAAGGAGAAGTGCACTGCTGCAGGGACTACACAAGAATATAAACAGAGGTCAGCCATTAGTGATGGACCAAGATGGTTCATCACCAACAATGTTCTCATTGGCAGCAGGGAACATCTATACACAAGCTAGATTTCCAAACGGCTCTTCAGTAAACAATTGTTCTGCTAAAATCAGCTGATTAAATGCTTGTGTGTGTGTAACTTACATGTGTAGCTCAGTGTTTATTTATATATGCCAATTCAGAGAATGAAGTGGATTGTAGTCCTGAATGTGTCTATATGCATAAGAAGCTTATCTCTCCTGCCTTTCCATGGAATAAAACACAAACTGCATTTTGTAGTATAAAATAACAGTAATAATATGAAAATATAATCTGCACAGCAAAGATAAATAAAACGGAAGAAAAGAATAGTCAAGAGTAAATTAGTCAAATATCCAATGCACATGTGATTTACAGTCATTTCTGAATTTTCTTATTTTCTGATCCCAGTACTAAGTGGAAACTCATGCACATTTAAGAACAGAGCTATACAATATCTGATTTGTATTTCTTAATAAAAGTTTTAGCTCTCAAACTTCCTGATGGGTAGTGATGATGAACATGTTTCAATATATCTGTTCTAATTGCAATTCAAACTTAGATATTCTTAATTAGGGATCAGCTAACAATTTGCCGAAGGTAAAAATGTCTCATCTCCAAATGTATGGGAGGAGCTTCTTTGACAGTGAAAGTCCGATCAAGCAGTTGCTCAAGAGTTTAAAAATAGCTTTTCAAGTTCTATTCTATTGGTTTTAAAAAATGTAGCTTAATAGGTTTCTAAAAGGATCAAGGATGCATGCTGTACGTGAAAGCATTTCTGTCCTAATAGGATACTACCAGTCATTTCTTCTTTCAATCAGCAACAAGCTTTGTTCTTTGCTGGCAATACAATGAAGTTCAAGCAGTACAGATTAGTGAAGGAGGTGATTCCCCTTCTATAAGGATGAGGATATACCTGCATATTGGCTCTGAACACCACCAACCTTCTTCTAATATCAGCGCACAACATAATATTTCTGAGACAGCATTTGATAAGAAAATATTTCTATTTTTTTATTTTGGAGTAATATGCTTACTTTTAGCTTGTAATGTGTTAAAGTAGTTCTGGAAATCTCTAAAATAAGCCGATATATAGTGAACCAGAATTAAAGTCTTTTGAATTCCTTTCCAAATCATATGGAAAGCAAACACTTTTCCCCTGAGCTCAGGCTTCTCATTCTCTGCTACTGACCAAAGTTCAGCTAGTATGATCCCTCCAATTAGTGCAGTGGTTAGAAATGACAATGTTGGGAATCCTTGAGGATTCCTGTCTTGTTATAAAGATTTAATTGTGTCACCTTTGCTCATCCCAGCTCATGGGTATATTCTGCTACAGCAATACTTCTGAACCCTAGTTGTCCTCTTTCTGTTCTGCTATAACGTGCACATATTACTGCATTTAAGTTGTCAGAATTATTAGTTTTCTTTCCTTTTCAACAAACCAACATATCATACAGCATTAAAAAGTATAGTTTGCCCTAAAAACAATAATAAGCTTGCCATTCAAATCTCAGGGAAGAAAATATCTGCCCACAATTACTGCACTTTTTTCCTTTAATAGCAAAACTCTAAATAGAAAAAAAAAGAATGATATACACACACAGTATATATATATATATATATATATATATATATATATATATATATATATATATATATATATATATATATATATATATATACACACACATACATATATATATATATATATACACACACACACACACACATATATATATATATATATATATATATATATATATATATATATATATATATATATATATGCCTTTGGCCTGGGTTCAAATCTCAGCTTATGGAAGGAGTAAGGCTCCCTAATGATCCTGGTTGCCCGTGGAGTGCACACTAAGTGGTTGCAGCTTTGAAGCGCTTGTAGTCCGCCAGGAGAAAAGTGCAATATACATGGTATCTGTCTTTTCTAGCTATAGCAATGTAAATTTATATTCCTGCAGTGCTTACTTGACTCCCATTTCAAGGATTTGAGAATTCTGCTTTCATTTAATTATTGTGAAAATCAAAAAAAGCAAAACAAAATACACAGCAAGGTTCCTATTTTTGTTTTTTTTTGATAATTTCAGCTTCATAGAGCATAACAGAAAGAGTGAGTAAAATCTAATTTCTCCATGACTACACTGCACCCTATATGACTTTGCAACACATTACAGACAGTAAGGCCTGGTTCATACTTGCAAATCACAAAAGGCATGATTCACAAAGCGGTGCTAACAGTTAGCACCCTGGTGAAAAGCCCCTTATCACTCCTAAACTCAGTTTAGGCGTGATAAGTTTAGGCGTGATAAGTTTAAGCACCAACTGGGTTAGCACCGCAGTGCACAGCTGATTAAAAGTTTTGCGCTAGCAAAGTCTGGTGCACTTTGCATAGAGTTTAATGGCGCTGCTTTGCGTGCAGGACTTTGCGCGCGATCTAAACTTATCTAAACTTATCACGCCTAAACTTATCATGCCTAAACTTATCACGCCTAAACTGGCTTTTCCCCAGCGTGGTGCAATGGTTATCACGCCTTAAGTATTTTACTAGGTTAGCACCGCTTTGTGAATCGAGCCCAAAATGATAAGTGATTTTTTTGAAAGTGCTTTTAAAGGAATGTGTAATTTTGCACACACACATCCAATGTGAAAAGGGTTGAAAATGCTGCATGTAGTACAACTGAGATTTATACAAAGTATTAGTCCAAAGTGTGACCATGCACATCAAAGGGTATTATCCTGGATGTAGATTGGGCACTCAAACAGTCCGGTGTACAACATTAGTGTAAAAAGACAATCCAATAAGCCCAAGATGTCGGCACACCAATGTAATAAATCATGCGGTTTATTGTGATGCAAAAACTTTAATCCAACTTTTCGGAGCTGCAATGCATCCCTTTATCAAGAAAATGCATTAAACCAGAACGCTAGATGCCAGGGGATTGAGCACATTGCCTGTCAGCGAGTGTTATGTACGCAGACCAATTGGATTCTGGTTTAATGCATTTTCTTGAGGATCACCCTCATTGGGTTACACTGCATTAGTGCTTTGCAGATTGCAAAACATTAATTTGCAAACTGCTCGACAGTATGTTTTGCAAAGAAGCAAAAAATATATTCAAGTGGGTACACAGCAAGTCAGATGTGCTGTAGTGTCCACTCCTGTTTGATAGCTGTATTTTACATGCCTTTGACACCAAGACTGCCTATTTTGCACTGTAAGTTCTTATGTTTCTGTGTAAATACATTATCACCTATTTATTTTTTAGAAATTTATATGGATTTTTTTTTAGGTTTAAATGTCCATTTCCAGTTATCTGTATTATTTCTTATGGTATCAATACCCTAATACAAAATACAATTCCAATTAGCGATCAGTCAGGGATTTCAAAATATTTGCTATATATGTTTTTTTTCCAGTGAAACCTAAAAGCAGCTCATACTTCAAACACATTGTCTCATGTCATTCAATTTAATAAGCACAGCCAGCTTGAAAACCCACAAAGCAGCTAGAGTCATTAAAGAGAAATGCAAATGGTTGTCACAAGAACACAAATATCATTCTGACTATAAAGCCTTGCCCCTTTAATGAGTCAGTACATGTAATTTGTAAGAACAATAAAAAGGAAGTAAATTACCGAGATACAGCACAAACTGTTTGTGTTTCTTCTCCCCTGTGGAAGAAGCGCATTGATTGCCACTGTGCTGCAATATTTCTCATGGAAAAACAAAACAAAAAAATAAATAAATAATGCTAGAATGTTGCCATAGTAATCCTTTAGAAGTTTGTTTTTATCTGATGTTACTATAATCAAGCTGACAACTGCAATTCAACTGCCTGTAGTGGGCATTGCAGATGCTCCCTGTGCTTAAGTTCTTTTAAAAGAAATCCATTACCCTACGTTGACTTTGCTGTATGTAGCTTACAGTGAACCGAAATTGTGTTGTTTAGCCTGCATGATTATCTCGCAATGTATCTGCCAATCAGAAAAATGCCAAGTATTTTTGAACTGCTGTCACAGTCATCATTACCTTTGCATTGCTCATTTTCATTTAGTTCAATAAGGCAAGCTGTGCTCATATCATGTTGGGGATGTCCCTGAGGAGGTCCTGTGCTGGTAAAAGTCATTGGGTAGGGACAGGAATCTGGTTTACTTTATAGATATTTTTTTAAAGAATTGAAAGCGAGACTAATAATTTTTTAAAGCATATAATCTTTAAGGTGTATCTCAGGAAAAGAAAAAATATTCTTGTTTGGGACTATGGAGACCACGCAAGCCCCAGGGTATGAAGAGATGGGATGCGGGATGCCAGTTACATGGCTTGAGAGCTACAGCTGCTAAGGGTGAGATCAGCAGGGAGACTTTTACAAAATACTCATTGCTGAATAAGTAAATGGCCACTGCCTGGATTCAAACCTTGGTCTTGTGTGCCAAAGTTGGTGTCTGTAATCAGTACACTATCAGATAGAGCACAATATATGGTTCCACTGCTAATAGTCCCAGATCTTTAAAAACTCTGTAACACACCTTGTGCACCCTTAATAACGTTCACAAATTTTCTATCTTTTTTATGCCATCACGTTCCCAAAGGTGTGAAATGCTTTCCATGCTATTTAAGTACCCTATACGTTCTTTACAGTCCTCTAGAATACTCCCTCTCCCCTCCCAACAAGTTTTATTCTAGATTATTCAGCAAAACAAATGCTGAATCAAAAATGACCATAACTGAGCAACACTACTTAGTACATCCTATACTGTATACCGCACCATGTCGCTCGTGTGATAAAATGGCAAAGATAAATCACTGAGATAAATGGAGCATTCCAAATGATTTTGTGGGGCAGCACAGTGATGTAGTGGTTAGTGCTCAAGCATTGCAGCGTTAAGTTCCCAGTGTTTGTATGTTCTCCCCATGTATGTGTAGGTTTCCTCCAGGCACTCTGGTTTCCTCCCACATCCCCAAAAACATACAAATAAGTTGATTTCCTTCCTTCTAAAATGGCCCTAGACTATGATACATACACTACACGATACATACATAGACACATGACTATGCCAAGGATTAGATTTTGACAAGACAATATACTCTGTACAGTGCTGTGGAAGAAGTTAATGCTATGTAAATACTACTACTACCACTACTACTACTACTACTACTACCACTACTACTACTACTACTACTACTACTACTACTACTACTACTACTACTACTACTACTACTACTACTACTACTACTACTACAACTACTACTACTACTACTACTAATAATAATAATAATAATAATAATAATATTAAATAATAATAATAATAATAATAATAATAATAATAATAATAATAATAACAATAATAATAATAATTTTCTGCTATAGCATATTTATGTAGGGAGACATAATTGCCAGGTGGTTCCGCTCAAAATTGCTGTTCATAGAAAGATTTGCTTTTGACTGTTACTTCTTATACAGCATTTGTAACAGAAAATCACTGAGAATAAATGATTTACCACCAATTTATTGCTGGTATTTAATACTTATGTGATACTTACTTAACACTTGAAAAGGTTTATCTACTTTAATAACAATAACAATAACAATAATATTTATATAGCGCTTTTCTCCCTGGGGACTCAAAGCGCTGTGACCCTGCATTATGCAGTCTCAAAGGCTAGGGAAAAGAGGTGAGTTTTTAGCCTTTTTTTAAAGCTGTCCAGAGAAGGAGCCTCTCGTACTGATTGTGGAAGTGAGTTCCATAGAGTAGGGGCTGCATAGGAAAAGGCCCGAGCACCAAATGTTAAGTGTATCCTGGGAATAACCAGCTTCATCTTGTTGGCAGAGCGGAGGGTGCATGAAGGGGCATAAAGTTCCAATAGATCCGCTATGTATTTGGGTCCCATGTGGTGTAGAGCCTTGAATGTCAGCAGGCAGATCTTAAAATTGATTCTCCATTTTACTGGCAACCAGTGAAGAGTTTGCAGTACTGGGGTGATGTGTGAGCTGCGGGGGGCATTGGCTAGGAGTCTGGCTGCAGCATTCTGTACTAGCTGTAAGGGGCGCAGAACCTTATCTGTAGATCCGATTAACAGGGCGTTGCAGTAGTCTAGGCGGGAGGATACAAATGCGTGAACCAGGGCAGGTAGGTCTTCAGCTGGGATTAGGTGTTTTATTTTCTTAAGTAGGATGGTGAATGACTTTTAGCCTGCTCATCCTTAATAGTAACTGTTCATTTTTACAGCCACTAGTATTGCAATATTCAAATCAAATTTAGATGCCAACATTTAGATGCACAAACAATGATCCTTTGCATTGGCTCCATATGTGGAGCCCATATTAGTTAATCAAGGTATTCTTGTACAGTATATTACAAGGGGTTGTACTGGAAAAAGTCACTTGCCCACTACTGTAATATTCAGGCAGGAGTTCTACAGTCAGCAAGGGATTTATATAAGAAAACAAACTCTGAAAGAAAATTCTTAGAGTTTGAACTGAATCTAGCATTGGTATCGAAAGCCACAGATACCTTTCAGTTGTTTCATTAATGTGTGAAGCTGTGCAAGTCAAGGTCAAAATGTCAGAACTTCTAGAATTACAGACATAGAATTTGGAGTAGCTAGAACAGGACACGTTATAGCTGCCGGTAACACTTAATTTGGATACCTCTGTGCATCTGAAACTTTATGGAACCACTACCATAGTTCCAGACTTGCAGGAAATAGCTAAATATTGGAAGACAATATTGGAAGAAGGGATGGTGCAGATAGCGGCGGTGGGGGTAAGTTATATGGCCCACATCAGCACAAATAGTGTTAGGCTAGGTGGGGTGCTATTGTTAGAAGTAGGTAGTCAGTAGGTTAGTTTTATTAATAGGTAAGGGGAGTTAGTGTTAGGAGTAGGCAGGAGGCAATTTAGAGTAAGGAGTAGCTAGAAGGGAGGGTTAGTGTGAAAGGTAACATTTGAACTTAATACCATGCCTTTTTCCTCAGTTTCTTCATGCTGGCCCAAAGTGGAAGCAAATCTAGGGAGGCAACTAATTATTTCATATGGAGAGATTCTTTCCTTGGCCATGTACCAGTCTTTATGACTCTCTTGAATATGAGTGATTTCTTAAGTCTTGTTTGATTGATTCAAAGAACTGCATGTAAAGCTATATCAATGATTATGTAAGAATATCTAATTACCTAATTAGTCTATATGGATCATAGATATCTACCAGTAAATCATTATTTTCTTATAAGGATGAATAATTTGCCTAATTCACCTGCTGGGATTAGTTAGTTTATTTGTTAATTTATTTTAGAACAACACAGAACTGTGAGGATAAAAATTATGTAAACATTAAAGAGATCCTGAGATGGAAGGAAAGAAAAGTTTTATACATACTTGGGGCTTACTCCAGCTCCCTCCACACAGATTGCTACGCTGTCCTCTGCCTCCTGAATCTTCTCAAATTGGCCATGGAAAGTCCTCTGGTCTGCAGCACGTGCCACGCACACACCCCTGTCACGCTTCCATAGCCGGGAGCGTTCTGTACCTGCTCAGAACTACTGAACGCAATAGGGAAGCGTTCATGGCTGCACTGCACCTGTGCCAACTGGCTCATGACTGGAGGACTTTTCAGGGCCAGTTTTAGAAGATCCAGGAGTCGGAGGAGGGCGTTGCGGGAGCAACCAGCCTGGAGGGGGCTGGAAAAAAACCCAGGTATGTATACATTTTCCCCCTCCCGGTCTTAGGTACTGTTTAAGGCTAGGTTCACAAAGAGTGTTGCTTTGCATTCCCTGTTACAGCGGGAATGCAACACAATGGAATGGTGTGTATCGTATTGTATACATTGAAGCATACAGTTAATGAAAAATATGCTTCACTGTACTGTTTACGCTGGTGTGATACCACACTCCATCAGACAGCACTGCAATGGCTGCACTGTGAAAGTCACTTTGCTTTTGCATTGCAGTACAATAAAAACCCAGTGCTAACCACTCTAAAAAAATAATAAATTAAAATCCTTTTCCATAAGTGGTGTTTCCTCTAATTTTAGACTTGCTGAAAAGAAAAATGCAATCAAAACAGAAGATTTATGGTTCAGAAGTTTAACATTAACAAGTTTCTGAAAGTCAACAAAAAATAATTGCAGTGTTATAATAATCGAGTGTATATTGCTGCACATTTTAATTAGCAGAGAGATGCTAGAAGCAGCATTGATGATTTCTACATGTAATTTATTATAAGTATGGTATTCCAAGTTCCAGAAAATGAAAAATCACTTTCCATGAAATTTTCTGCCCATAGTTTGTTGGCTAATAGATTATGTATTGGTGATAAATTCATACGGTCATTACAGTGTTGGACAAGTTATTCACTGTCAAAAGTATTATCAAAGTTCCTCAATGCCATGGTCATTTTTCATATGTGAAGCAAAGCAGAACACCACGGCTACCTCCACCCGCACTATTAATATGCATGCTTGTAAAAAAAATGCCAGTTCCAGATGATATAACACTACACTAGCAGCTTGCCGTAGCTAGAGAAACAGTCAGGCTTAACACCATTCCTTAATAGTTCTTCACATTAGCTCTGCTATGCAACACTTCATTCATATCTGCGTGTCAGCAGGTACCCTCTATAATGTAAATCTTGGCCAGAAGATTCATTATGTTCATGCTTGACAGCAAGACAACAGTGGCTTCAACAAGTTTGCATCTAATGGCTGTTTAAATAAATTTCAGCAGTGATAAGAGTTTCAGCATGGCTTCCTTGTCTTTGAAGCTAAGTGCCTTCACAGAGTACATTTAAACAAGATGTCCATTAAAATGTGTGCAGGGTAATGTCATTAGTAGAGTATCATTAAATTTACCAATATTTTACTATCCCCGAGTCCCGACAAAAGCAGATCCGGGGAGATTGGCAGCTGTAGCTGGCCTCTCCCAGGGCTGGGACATCTGGCTCTAGTGCTCTGCTCTCCCACCAACAGCAATGTTAACTTCCATCTACATGTGCTGCTTTAGCAGCTGATTACATAGCAGCACCCAAATTACACTCTGGGTGCTGCTATATCTCCCCTGCCAGCAGCATCACGACCTGGATGTGGCGCACTAGCTGGCTGCTGATTACATAGCAGTCTATAGGGGCACCCAAATAAAAAGGCACGGCTCACTTGGTTTTTACCTGCTTCACCTTCACAGACCAACAGGGCAAATCAGGTATGATCTTTAACACTGGGATTGCACTGCATGGTATGTTTGTTTGTTTGTGTGGGAGGGGAGATCTTCACCCTTCATACCCTGCAAAACACACTTGTCAATTGGTAAGAACAAGGGACTCATATCCATTTCATGGCCCGGGAGTCGGAAGATGATGGAAAAAATAGTATGGGAGTTACTTACTGTGGAATACATAGGTATCCCTTATGCATTTCCCTATAGAGTTAAAAGTAAAAACATGCTAAAGATATTTTATTTAAAAAAATGACACATACCAATAAAACTATTTCAATGATTTCCACCAAATTATGGGTCATTATGGGCTGTCCTGTAGGGACCTTCATAAAGTCTGTTATAGATTACATCCCTTCTGCACTGCTGCATTCCTGCTAAAACACTAGTCAGAAAGGGGGGATATTCTATTGGCTTTCTAAGGCTTTCTATTGGCTTATTGATCTGGACCAATCAAAAAGTTTGACAAGGAAGGCTGTTGCCTAACTGTGCTGTAAGAAAAATGTGCTGTGACCATATTTTTATTTTCACTCAATGTTCCTTTATGATACTTGTCAGGTAAACATAACGGTATACATTCCTTGCCTATTAAACTATGCCTGATATGGGAAAACTGCGTGTGCAGTCTGTTATCCTATTTATTATTAACCCTCCTGGCGGTTTGCTAAAAATCCGCCAGGGGGCAGCAAATCTTTTTTTTTTTAATTTTTTTTTTTTTTCATGTAGCGAGACAAAGTCTCGCTACATGATAGCCGCTGCTCAGCGGCATCCCCCCAGCCCCTCCGATCGCCTCCGGCGATCGGCAATCAGGAGATCCCGTTCAAAGAACGGGATCTCCTGGAGGGCTTCCCCTGGCGACGGGGCGGGATGACGTCACCGACGTCATCGACGTTGTGACGTCAAAGGGGATTCCGATCCACCCCATAGAGCTGCCTGGCACTGATTGGCCAGGCAGCGCACGGGGTCTGGGGCGGCTGCGGCGCAACGGATAGTGGCGGATCGGCGGATAGCGGCGGCGATCAGGCACTGCACGCAGCTAGCAAAGTGCTAGCTGCGTGCAGCAAAAAAAATATTATGCAAATCGGCCCAGCGGGGCCTGAGCGGTGCCTTCCGGCGGCATAGCCCGAGCTCAGCTCGGGCTTACTGCCAGGAAGATTAATGCCAGGAAACAGAATTAAGACACAAACATATTTTCTTTTGTTAAATTTATAGCAAAGTAGTAAGCATGCCCAGGGTGATCTGCACATACTGTAGTAGCAGAGACAGATAATGGCATGCCAGTGACATTCAAAATGCGCACTGTGTGTTATCAGTGCTTTTTACTCTTATCAAGGTTTTGCTTCTCTACTAGTAGCTGTAGCATTACTTTACTGCAATGGGAAAACAGATATACTTGCATGAATATATTTATTTCCGCTCACTAGACTGCACCGTAGTAAGGCCATGTTAAGAATCTGAAGCTTTGGAATAAATTCTGCAAATTAATATATATTTTGCACACACTTTAAGCTTGATTCACTAAGACAAATAGCATGCCTCGTCAGAGTTAGCATGCCTTATCCGAATTAGCACTGTTTATCAGAGATAACATGCCTTATCAAAGTTAACACACCTTATCAGAGTAGCATAGCAAGCACTACAAACCTATGCCTGGTAATTGGCAATGACGAGAGCTCCACTTGTTCTATCATGAGCCCCTGCAGGTCCAATCACTTTAAAGGACATTATCGCCGCACTTTGATTGGCCCAATAGGCTGCCTGTTACTTGACAGGAAACTTGACAGGCAGCCTATAGGGCCAATCAAAGTGCGGGATAATGTCCTTTAAAGTGATTGTTCCTGAAGGGCTCGGCAGGACGAGTGGAGATCTCGCCATAGCCAATTAGCAGGCATACGTTCGTAGCACTCGCTATGCTACTCTGATAAGGCATGTTAACTTTGATAAGGTGTTACCTTTGATAAGGCATGTTGGCCCATATGCAATTAACTTTTTTACCTGAGTTATCTCCTAGGAGATAATTTTCATATGTTCTTTAAAATAACTTTTCAGCGTTTTACACTTGAAAAGTACCCAAATGTTGGTGAAAAAGTACAGTAAAAATGTATTTTAAGTGTTTTCTTGCTTGCTGATGGCTTAAAACAAATTTTATGACAAGCTGTGAAAATTTCAACTTGGAGAAAACTCAGGTGAAAAAGGGAATTGCATATGGGCCGTTATCTCTGAAAAGGAGTGTTAACTCGTATAAGGCATGTTAACTCTGAGAATTGTGCAACACGCTAATTGTGCAACAAGTGGTCCTCTGATTGTGTTAGTGCTAGTTATATTTACCAATGGTTCGTGCATCAGGCCCAATAATGAATAGTAATATTTTTACCTCAGCATGTGCATGGCAAACAAATATATATATCCCTAAGCCTCCCTTATGCCTGTCCATCTTATTTAGAAGTAAGCCAGGAGTGGTAATTATGATAAATAGGAATTGGAGCATTGGTGAGTGGCTGCACGGGCACAGGATGTCTGCCGGGGGACCATTAGAAGCCCCGGGTAAGATCAACTCTTTTTCGCCCTACCCCCCTACAGTAGTCCTTTAAATAGGTTGTGCAACCTTTTCCAGCTTGGAGAGCAAAAAAACCTACTTCCATAAGGTCCATTGGAAAACTTGTTCAATTATTAATCCTAGTGGTTCATACACATATACCACACACAAACATGTTAATTTAATTCATTTTCTTCTAGGGATAACTAACAAATGTTATGTATAGAATGACTTAACTTGATTGGGCTGTCATTATCTAGTTCTAAAACGTGCATGGAAACTAGATCACATATTAAACTTTATTTATTCATAAAATATAAGAATCAGAAGAGTTTGCAAACTCTGAAGCACACCCACATGTGCACACACACACACACACACACACACACACACACACACACACACACACACACACGCACACACGCACACACGTTTGCACGCACACACACATGTACACAGAACTGTTATACATAGAGCTGCTTTTAACAGGCTTAGGGCCAGTGCACACCAAAAACCTCTAGCAGATCTGCTAACGCTAGAGGTTTTTGAAGCAGATTTTCAGAGCTATTCTAGGCATGTTTAGAGAGGCTTTCTAAACAGGCCTAGCATTTTTTCAAGCGTTTTTGTGTATCAGATTTCAAATATTGTTACAGTACAGCTGTTACTGAACAGCTTCTGTAAAAAAAAACACCTGGAAAACCGCTCTGATCTAGCGGTTTTTTAGAGCGGTTTTCCACTTTCTTATACTTTAACATTGAGGCAGAAACACCTTAGAAATCTAAAAAATGCTGCAGCCCCTGAGTTTGTGTTTATGCAAAAAAATGAACCACTCTGGTGTGCACCATCCCATTCACTTTCATTAGCCAAGCGGTTTCCCCCCTGCAAGCATTTTAAAAAAACACTCCAGAACCGCTCTGGTGTGCACCAGCCCTCACTGTGTACTTTTTCAAACCTCTTTCTCATCTACTCCCATGCACTGGCCAGGAACTTGCTAGTGCTGAATATGGGCAGTGGGCAGGTAACCATTACAATGAATTACATCTAAGCAAAGCTGTGGCAGCACTCTGATGTAACATGAAGCAATTTCCAGGTGCAGCTCGTCCCTGACTCTTTCAATCCTGTTCCCAAACTGAGAAACTCCTCCTCCCCTTTGTAAAGGTCCTTGTGATGTCTTAGGATTAGTTGGTCATGCAAGGTGTGCATTGTGGGAAGGCATAACTAGCTGGGTAGACGGAATTCCCCATGTTTCCTACCCAATCTTTTTGCCTGCCTGCCACCTAAGCAATACTTCCTTACTCTTGCCTAAGCTGGCCTCAAGGCAAACTTGACTGCCATGTTCACGAGAATCTTATTAAGTGGAATGGTGTTGATTCACTGTGAGACCAAACTCATACATTTCACTTACTCATCTCTACTATTTTCTGGAGAAGTATTTCATGAAATGGGTGATGTTATCACCATCCAAAGGCAAAACTTCAATGTCGATGATAGGAAAAGGACATTCAGTAATACAATGGCTGGTAGCAATTTACTTTCAAAAGGACTAGTCTTTTTTTAATCCAAGTAGAATGTGATAAAAATTAGGCTCTGCAGTTAGTCAGTACAACCAAGGCAAAGCCCCTGCCACAGTCAGTGAGCTGATAGCACATTGTAAAGAAACAGCAGAATATTTATGTATATTTATAGAGAAGCGGATACTCTAGTAATTGTGCAGCTAGCACCATCTAGTGTTCATATACAGTATATTTACTTATGCCAGGTAGATTTCCATATTATTTCCCTTGCTGCTAGATAATTGCATTTAGTTTCACCTTCCATGCACTTTACTCATATTTGCTGCTAAAAATACTTATTCATGCTGTAGCATTTCACAACCAAACAAAAAGATATAAAAAAAGGATTTTTTTCTTTACTGTTAAAGTCTTTCTTGCCAATCCTACAAAATGTATGTCATTTACACCCTGGTACTTTTCCTTCTGCCCTTCATAAAATCCATTGAACAATTTAATTTCTCACAATCCTTCAGCAGGGCTCACAATTGAATGTTCCTCACTGCCACATTTTTGAGCTAAGATTTTTTTCAGCCTCTAGAAAATGTATTGTTTCTTCAAGTAAATATAATCTCGCCAACATATGCAAAATATGAGTAATACATCTGATAATAAAAATACTAACTAATTCTCCCTACTATTGTAAGGATCCCTCCTGTAGCATAATCTGTCCATTGCAATGGAGCTGCAAACGGACAGTTCTGGCTTATCTGCTTGCATACAGTTGTGCATTTTCAATGTGTCTCACTGTCATTTGCAATCACTCTGCAGTTCTGGGCAGCTCAGGATGCTGTCATCATTCCACCAATTGCTTGTTGCAGCTGAGCTGCGACCAGATAGCCCTGGATTTCCTGCATGCACGTTGTTACATAATTCTGCATGTATTTCTTATGGGAGTCCTTTGCATTCACAACCAGCTAGCAAATGGTAATCAAGCCAACTCAGGATTGAGTGATTAACATTCAGCTGTGTGGAGATTTGTATACTTGCATCCATTGGCTGATGCCAGCATAAAAGTCTGCCTCCGATTCCTTACTCCGGCCGTCATAGTGCTCAGTACGCTGATCTACTGGGCACCTTGTTACACTGTATAGTTCTGTTATTGTAGTTCTATGCGACCTTATTACTTGTGCTTTAGTTAGTTCTTGATAAATATATATGCAGACTTGCTAATATATATTTATCCTTTTTTTGAGGCGTTTGTAATTTTTCTTATTATTGTGTATTGCCTAGTTCCATGCTTGATGGACGTTCGCAGCATCCGCAGTGGATCAGTGAAGTCCATTATCCAGATAGCTTGGATTCTGCCATCACCACATTGGTGACTGGTAGTATTCCTGCTACTCTAGTTTCTGGGAACGTAACTATAGGCTGCAGTTGCTATTAGTTACATTCTATCCTGTAGTCTTGCCTGGGTGGATTGCTGGTGACTGTTGTTAGCCAGCTTGCTCTGCTTCTGTGGACATGACTGTGAGCTGCGGTTGCTACTAGTTATGCTCTAATCTTTAGTCCTGTCTTGTACCTGTCTGAATACTTACTATCGCTAAGGCAGCACAGTGCGAACTAAGGCAGCACAACATCGCACTGCGCTGCCATTGTGTTTTATTTGTAGCGATATCGGAAGCCCAGAGCTGCAGTTGCTCTGGGCAGCCTGTGTAAACTCTTCCATTATCCAACTTAGCCTTGTTGTGCTGGGTGGTCAGAAAGTATGATCCCCCCAGCAATAAAACTATCTCTTTTAAAGGTTTTCAAACATGTGTTTTCCCTCAGCACTTTATACACTTGTGTTGTTGGAGGGGCAGATTTTGGAATTACAATTAGAGTAATGATTTACTGACGACTATAAAAACAAACATCGCTGCCAGCCCTGGATGTACATCTTAAGAGTTTATTGGCTCAAAAAAACTTCTACTGCCCTAAATTCTGCTTATTTATACTTGCAATGGCAGCTCTCCATGTCTATAACGCAGCTGGCAAACAGGACAGATTTGTATTATTATTAGAAAAAAATGTAGTTTGTCACTGTAGTTGTATATTAGCATACAACAATAAAAACATTTTCACACTTGTGCATATTCTTGAAATTCTCTGCTGCAAACTATATTATGATGCAGCCAATGAAATGCCTAAGCATCAAATGTATAAATACTGACAACCATAAACAGTTTTCAGTGCCCTTTTACACAGAGTCAATTGCATTGCATAGCAATGGACACTGTCACTGCATTGTTATGCAACGCAATGATATTCCTAAGGGACATTCAACACTCAGTACAGTGCAGCAGGTTCCAATGCAATAACACATTATTCAGTTACCTGTATGTGTGGCAGTAAAGCATGCTTTCATTGTACTGTATGCTTGTAACGATTGTGGAACTTCCTCCGTGACCAGCGCACAACGCGTGCGCTGATACGGCGGAAATCCTCCACAAGCGTATAATTGCAGGCACCCAGCAAAAGGTGCTACGCACCCGTAGAGGAAAATTCCTGTCGGCAGATGGCGCTGGGGAGTGCAGAGGAAGCAATCCTCTGTACCTCCACAAATGCCAGTCAGGAATTGCACGAAGCGCAGAACGCAATCGCAAGAGAGGCGATTGCGAATGAGAATGAGCAAAGGGACAGGTTGTATGTGTGTGCGCCAACCTAGTCGCCACCCCGCGACAGTGCACACACAACAGCAGATATGAAATAGGAACGCGATCACGAGAGGTGCAATCGCCAGACGTGACACAAGGCAGATCAGAACAGAATACAAGGTTAGCAAAGGCACAGCAAATAATACAATGAGAATAACAAGGAAAATAACAAACGCTAACTGAACGCGAACACCGCACTCATTGGCAACAGTGCACGCGTTCGTGCGCGGTCTCCACGTGATAAGCACAATAGAGACAAGCACACCTAACTAACCAAGACAAGACAAACATGTAACAGAGGACGCGAGCGCTTGCTTAACGGTTACCTCACCGAGCCTCCAGCAAGCGTCCGTAGCTGACAAGACAGACACACGAAAACAAGGACAAGCGAGAGATAGGATCCACAGCACTAGCGAAAGTGGCTAGCGCGATCCAGGAAGACAGAACAGAAGGATTCACAGCACTAGCGCTAGGCGAGTGCGATCCAGGCAGACAGAGTAGCAGAACAGAAGGATCCACAGCACTAGTGAAAGTGGCTAGCGCGAACCAAGGAGACAGAACAGAAGGATCCACAGCACTAGCGCTAGGCGAGTGTGATCCAGGTACAGAGTAGCAGAACAGAAGGATCCACAGCACTAGCGGAAAGTGGCTAGCGCGATCCAAGGAGACAGAACAGAAGGATCCACAGCGCTAGCGCAAGATGCTAGTGCGATCCAAGAGAGACAGATCAGAAGAGATAGCTGGTAGTAACCGCTGCACCAGCTATACTCCAAGAACAGAGATCAGAACCATTTCCTGTCGACTACCGCTGGGACAGGACAATAGCAACAGAAAAAACAAACAGATAAGCAATCCTAACTGCACTAAGGAAACCTGCCTAGTGCAGTTTTCCAGGAATTACTCTAAGCTGATCTTCAAACAGAGAGTAAGGCTGACACCCCTCCAGGAGTGTTACACAGGACTAAATCCTTATGATCAGCCAAGCATTGTGGGAAACACATAGTACTTATAGTACACGCCTCCAATGGATGTGGCTAGGCAATTTGCATGATAAACGTATGCAAGTTCCTCTGCAGCAAGCTGCAGAACTGACAAAAGGTCTCTCTTAAAGAGACCCGCAGAATGCAGACCTGAACAGTGGTCAAAAAGCTGCCTGTCTGCACAGGCAGCTGAGCAGATTCTCACAGTACCCCCCCCCCCCTTCTAGGGTCGAATTCCAGACAACCCTCAAAACTGATATCTCCAAACCACTTTAACAGAAGACTCATGAAGGTCGGGACAGCCCGACAAGGTCCAATTCCAGAGTCAGTCCACCCGAAACCGACCTCATCGGAAACGGAAGCCACCGAAACATGCCCATCAGTACTACAAGTCTCAGCGTAACACCTATCAGGACTGTGGATACCAGAGAAGAAGCCATCGACACCCTCCAGACAATACCCACCACCTTCCAAGGAGCGTCCGAAAATTCCAAATCTGCCACAAAACCTGTTCTTAGTGTCTCTTTCAAAACAAAAGCCGCTGTTGATCGTATCCAGGGTACCAAGCAAAACTTCTCTCGGAATCTCCCAGAACGCCTTGAAGCTCCGCAGAGATTCCAAGAAGCCAGAACGCTCACCAGGCTCACATGGAGAGCTACCAAGCACCCCCATGGAACCTATGACAGTTCCAGATTCAGAATTAGCAGGACACCCATCAAGATCAGGACTTTCAGGGACCACTTCTGGGCATGCAAGCAGGCAGGCTAAATCAGAACATGTCTCCACCGAGGAAGCATCTGAGTACGCTGGTAACCGAGGCACACTTGGGCTTTCAGGGTCACAGAGCACACTGGGGTACACCAGCACAGGAGAAACCTCAGGACATGTCGGGGAACTGCCCACCTCAGAGTCCGGCGCGACCAGACCAAAACCAGGACCGGGCAGAAAATCCTCACGAGTAGAGGTCACAGGTACTGGTATTTCAAAAGAAGACTCGGTCTCAGGCTTAGTCATCTCAATGACTGTAATGGTATCTGACAGAAATTCATCATTGACTACACATGACTGAAGCTCCATCAGAGCTGAAAAGGTAGCCAGCAAGGCAGCAATGCCTACAGAAGAGGGCAACACCTCAGAAGGACTTGGGGGGCAGGAGACATCTCCCACAAGTTCTGCACCCTTTGGGAGGAACTCGGAGACCTCCAGAACATCAAACAAGACCTCAGGAACATAATTTTCCAGGTTTTCTAAGAAGGATTCTGAACTATCCATGTTACAGGGCAAAACTGGAACTTTATTTTGTGAACAGGGCAGATGTCCCAGGAATGGTTCCACCATAACCTGAGACTGAACTTCATCATAATTAGCAGGATGTACAGGAATATTTACTGGAACACACACTGACTCCCTAACTTCATTCTTACTGTACCCAGAATTCTGTGTGGTAGTCAAACTAGCTTGTAACTCCAAAACTGCAGAAAAAACAGGTGAGTATAGTTGCAATACCTAGACGAGCCTTTAGGGACACTGCAGGGGATTCTAAGCAAGGCCACATTGACTCATCCATAGTACAGGGTGCAGAATCAGCACTTCCCTCACAGCAAGAAAGGGACTCACAAACGTCAGTGTGAAAGGAAAACATGTTTTCATTCATGGTACAGGGCAGGTTCAGAGAAAGCATTTCTGAACAAGGCAAAGAAGGTTCAGCATCAGATTCGCAAAACCGAAGCGCTGTCTCGCTCTTAGATTCGGCTAACAATGTCGAATCCGAGGAGTCAGAACGCAAAACCTGCGAATCAAAAATCACCTTAGGTTGTGAAACTGATGCTTCCATAGCGCAAACCTCCGTGATCTGCGGGGCAGACTGTAAGGTGTCCAGGACAGAAACACTGGGGCAATTGTCACCAGGCAACGGGCCCTTACAGGTGTGAACAGGGTGAGACAGAGACTCATCTGTAGAAGAAATGGCGACATCAACAGGATAAACTTTATTAGGCATATTAATTTTACTTTTGACGCTGCATAGTCGAGAAATTTTCCCCATAGCAGGATCACAGACGGAAGATCTCAAAGATCTGTTTCTAAATGACAAAGGATCCCACACATCCTTGACGAAACCGGCAGACTCATGCCGATCACAATCTGCAGGAACATCCGAGAAACAGGCATCTGATCGCACAGATTCAAACTGCACACTGTCAGGAGCGAATCCTTCAGGATTCGCACAGGAATCAACCACAGCGGCACACTCATTCATTTCAGATTGCACAAAGTCAAGACTCTCATGCTTTACCCCAGAAAGGCAGGAACAATCATCCGACAATGATGTCTCTTTATTGGAATCAATTGGTTGGTGTGTGTGCAACTCATCCAAAATCGTCTGCCACACATAAATCAACAGATCCACATCACCCTCGTCACATTCATCGGAATCAATCAAAAGGTACATAGAATCGAGACAATTATTCAAGACATCTTCGCTTTTTGCGATGTAAAAATCGCAAAAGGCTTTCCAATCAAAATCGAATTCCTTCAGCAAGGCCCCAACATCCCAGGAAGCAGATGGGGGTTCAAACAGGCCAGTTAATCCAGATAATCTCCATATGGGTGGAGTTCAGGAACAAGAACGGATTTTTTAACTGCTTTAATATAGTGTGCGATCCTACCTATAGCAGGATCCACATAAGCTTTGGATTGGGGCAAAAAAGCCGGAGACGGAACAACATCATTATAAACATCAATAGGGAGTGTTTTATTCCAATGCTTGCGTATTTTAGTTTTTCTCTTTTTAGCCACTTTGCATGTCTGCTGTTTAAAACCTGAAGTGGCAACAGACACATTGAACTGATTGTCATACTGAAAAGTTTTGCATGGAAGGGAAAGATCAGCTGACTTATCAGCAGCTACACATTCAATCAGAGCAAGTGGTAAGCCAGGCAGTTTAAACCAGTGAGAGAATATCACTTCAAGCAACTGATACAGATTACCATTCCAAGAATTATTTTTTAGCACATCATATGTCCAGGTGAACACATCGTCTTTTAAGAGCACATAGGCAAACTGAAGAGCCGACGTAGACGGATCAGTAATCTGAAAGGTGGGATTCAGACAAAACCTCACACATTCAGAAAGAAATTCCACTTTGGTCTCTGAGTTTAGCCTTTTAAAGCTCTTAAAGACACAGGACCCAAACTCGACAAAATCGTACAAATCAGAAATTCCGTCTACACTGGGGTTTTTGGGTTGGGCTGGTCATACTGTAACGATTGTGGAACTTCCTCCGTGACCAGTGCACAACGCGTGCGCTGATACGGCGGAAATCCTCCACAAGCGTATAATTGCAGGCACCAAGCAAAAGGTGCTACGCACCCATAGAGGAAAATTCCTGTCGGCAGATGGCGCTGGGGAGTGCAGAGGAAACAATCCTCTGTACCTCCACAAATGCCAGAGAGGAATTGTACGAAGCGCAGAACTCAATCGCAGGAGAGGCGATTGCGAATGAGAACGAGCAAAGGGACAGGTTGTATGTGTGTGCGCCAACCTAGTCGCCACCCCGCAACAGTGCACACACAACAGCAGATATGAAATAGGAACGCGATCACGAGAGGTGCGATCGCCAGACGTGACACAAGGCAGATCAGAACAGAATACGAGGTTAGCAAAGGCACAGCAAATAATACAATGAGAATAACAAGGAAAATAACAAACGCTAACTGAACGCGAACACCGCACTCATTCGCATCAGTGCACGCATTCTTGCGCAGTCTCCATGTGATAAGCACAATAGAGACAAGCATGCCTAACTAACCAAGACAAGACAAACATGTAACAGAGGACGCGAGAGCTTGCTTAACGGTTACCTCACCGAGCCTCCAGCAAGCGTTCGTAGCTGACAAGACAGACACACGAAAACAAGGACAAGCGAGAGATAGGATCCACAGCACTAGCGAAAGTGGCTAGCGCGATCCAGGACGACAGAACAGAAGGATCCACAGCACTAGCGCTAGGCGAGTGCGATCCAGGCAGACAGAGTAGCAGAACAGAAGGATCCACAGCACTAGTGAAAGTGGCTAGCGCGATCCAAGGAGACAGAACAGAAGGATCCACAGCACTAGCGCTAGGCGAGTGCGATCCAGGTACAGAGTAGCAGAACAGAAGGATCCACAGCACTAGCGGAAAGTGGCTAGCGCGATCCAAGGAGACAGAACAGAAGGATCCACAGCGCTAGCGCAAGATGCTAGTGCGATCCAAGAGAGACAGATCAGAAGAGATAGCTGGTAGCAACCGCTGCACCAGCTATACTCCAAGAACAGAGATCAGAACCATTTCCTGTCGACTACCGCTTGGACAGGACAATATCAACAGAACAAACAAACAGATAAGCAATCTTAACTGCACTAAGGAAACCTGCCTAGTGCAGTTTTCCAGGAATTACTCTAAGCTGATCTTCAAACAGAGAGTAAGGCTGACACCCCTCCAGGAGTGTTACACAGGACTAAATCCTTATGATCAGCCAAGCATTGTGGGAAACACATAGTACTTATAGTACACGCCTCCAATGGATGTGGCTAGGCAATTTGCATGATAAACGTATGCAAGTTCCTCTGCAGCAAGCTGCAGAACTGACAAAAGGTCTCTCTTAAAGAGACCTGCAGAATGCAGACCTGAACAGTGGTCAAAAAGCTGCCTGTCTGCACAGGCAGCTGAGCAGATTCTCACAATGCTTCACTGTATGGTCACACCGCAGCAGTAATGTGTGATGCATCTTTTCAGCTATGGTGTGTTGCAATCTTTTTGCAGCGCAACAGACTTGGTGTGTAAGAACACTTAAGGTTCTGGAACTACAGGAATACATTATGATATATACTCTCAGCAATTCAATTGGGACACCAGGGACATTTTTTTTGCTGACAGAGTGGAGAGAGATGAGGATCTTTGACAGATAGTTACTACTGTCTGTGGCCTTGATGAAAGAGTCTCCCTAATGCCTGTACCAGCGGCTCACCAGGAGTGAGGACATCTCTCCCTAGAAGAGGAAAGTCAGATTTACCCACAATATTTTTAAGCCCTGTTCCTGTTTCAGTAATAACTGTAATATTTGGTGATACAGCTCACTATTAGGTTTGTGGTAACTCTCACAAGGTCAAAAAGGCAATAAGGAGACAGAGGGAAATGCAAACCTGATAAGGATTCCACACACTGACCAAGATTACAAAAAAAATAAGTGCAGCATGTTAAAGTGAATCTGTAGCCTTTTTAAAATAAAAAAAACAGATACTCATCTAAGGAGAGGAAAGGCTCTGAGTCCTACAGATCCTTTCAATTCTCCTGCCGGTCTCTTCGTTCTCTCGCAGTCTCCTCTGTTTTGAAACTCCCGCAGGGGGAGACTTCGGCAGTCTTTGCAAATGCTCAGGCTTCCGAAGACCAGCGGCTCTGTACTGCGCATGCACGAGTGCGCAAGAGAGGGAGCTTGCGCGTGCGCAGTATAGAGCAGCCCATCTTCAGAAGCATGACTGCTGAAGTCTCGCCAAACCAGATTAGAGCAGTCCACAGTTGTGGACTGCTGATGGGGGAGCCTGTGGGGGATCGCAGACACCGGGAGCAGAATGGGAAGGCTCTATAGAACCCAGAGCCTCCCCTCTCCTTAGGTGAGTATATGTTTTTTATTTTTAAAAAAGCTTCAGACTCCCTTTAAGCTCCCTGGCGGTAAGCCCGACCTGCGTTCGGGCTAGCCGCCGGAGAGGATCGCATGGCCCCCTGAGGATTTTTTTTAAATAAAATGTGTTTTAAATGCTTAAGCTAGCAGTTCGCTAGCTAAATATGCCCCCCAATTGCCTCTGCTCTCCCCCCGATCCCTCCGATCACCGCTGTTATACATACCCCCCAGGGATCCCGCGATGGCGCAGCCTCCCAATCAGCTCCAGGCCTCGCTATGGCGGTGATCGGGACTGTGGATGACATCATGACGTCGATGACATCATCTCCGACCGTTGTCATAGCAACGAGTGAAGCTCAATGGGAAGCTGCGGCTCTTGCAGGATCGCAGAGGGGCTACATATTTCCGGCGGTGATCGTAGATGGCTAAATGGTGCGGTGGGGCTTGGGGAACATAGTTAGCTAGCTAAGTGCTAGCTAACCGATATAACACATTTTGCTACAAAAAATCCTCCCAGCAGACGCAGCCTCTGAAACTGCTTACCACGGGGAGATTAATGCTAATATTCTGTTTAATATTCTTTATTTGTTGTATGTTCGCTGTAATTTATTATAATATTTCACTGCAGGATTCAAACACAATAGCTTTTTCAGGAATAAATAATTGTGCACATGCACAATCTTTGCGTCATTAAGCTCTCCTTGGAAAAGATCACTCTGTCAATCATGTCCCAGTAGCAGTTTGCTCTGCGTAACACAGAATCATGAGGAAGGAGGATGAGCATGTGTATTTCATAAATGCATTTTCCCCACAAAAACAGACAATTTGCAAAAGAAAAGTTTTTGGGGGATTTTGTGGCCTAAATTCACCATGGGCCAATTTTGGCTATTTTATTTTTAAACATCCTGCATGGTCCTCCTCCCCAGTTTAGTTATATGTGTCGTTCTTTTTGTAAGTTTAAAAGAGAAGCCATTTGCCTGTGTATGTGCAAGAATTTGAAGAAAAATTTGGGAAAATTAATTTTACACTTCTATTCTTCCATTTAAAATTCATAAAAATATATTATTTTTGTGAAATCGTCATGAAAATTTAATTTTTAATGTCCTCGTCCTTAGTCCTCATTTAGTCTGTGTGGCTTAGAGCCCTGGCCTTTCAGTCTCTGTAAAATGACCCTGTGGTTACTTGGCTCTGTAAAATAACACTCACTCTTTAAAACAACAATGGCTAGGGCACCCACTGCCTTTACTTACTGTAACAAGAGCCACAAGATTGGAGGACAAACATAAGAAATAAAGGGAGGGGGTTAGTCTCAGAACAGTGAGTCATAATTTAAATGATACCTAATAAGCATATTTCTAGAGCCAATTAGTTATCTTTGGTAATTAATGGAAAATGGAATAATTATTTTTGGCACTGACACAGTTGTGGTTTTGAAATGCTATTACTTAATTATCAATTTAATCTACTAAGAATATTAATAATTTTCAACTGGAACAAATCATATTATGAAATAAAAGAGTATCTATTGCAAAATACTTAACTGGAATAATACCACCACTCATAATCTGATAATTCAAATGGTGTGACTACTGTAGTAGCTACTATAAAAACATTTAATGTTCAAATCTCTACAATGCACTTCAAACATCCAATTAGCTGCTCAGTAATGTACAAAAATATGAATTTCTTAGCACATTGTTGATGGTTTGAATGCGTAGAATGAAAGTTGACTTCTACTAACGGCAATTTTTTCCATGAATGGTAAAATGCACTTGTCAGTTATTAAGTGGTGGCTAGCTAACCGGAACAAGAGCTTTAACATTTAGGTTTGGAGGAACTTTTATACTTTTAAACAGGAACTTTAACTTTGGATTGAACTTCCTCCCTATAAGTAGCCAATATATCCTCCTTTCCAACAAATAATACATCTATATGTAAGGTTGTGTGTGAGTGTGTATATATATATATATATATATATATATATATATATATATATATATATATATATATATATATATATATATTATTATTATTATTTAGTATTTATATAGCGCCGACATATTACGCAGCGCTGTACAGTGTATATATATATCTTGTCACTAACTGTCCCTCAAAGGAGCTCACAGTCTAATCCCTACCATTGCCATATGTCTATATTATGTAGTTTAAGTACTGTAGTCTAGGGCCAATTTTTAGAGGGAGCCAATTAACTTATCTGTATGTTTTTGGAATGTGGGAGGAAACCGGAGTGCCCGGAGGAAACCCACGCAGACACGGAGAGAACATACAAACTCTTTGCAGATAGTGCCCTGGCTGGGATTCGAACCAGGGACCCAGCGCTGCAAGGCGAGAGCGCTAACCACTGCGCCACCGTGCTGCTATATATATATATATATATATATATATATATATATATATATATATATATATATATATATATATATGTATATATATATATATATATACCTATAAAACAAGACCATGAAACCTATTTCACAACCAACTGGTCAGTCTGTTGGCTACCATGCACACACATAAAATTCCTGTTGCTTACATGAGCTTTTTCCAAGTCTTTGGAAGATTCCACGTTTCCCCTATTGAAAATAATCTGAATGCAACCAGGTAGGCTGTAGTCTTTGTCAGCCTGCTGCAGCAATCACAAGAATGTAAGGCCAATGCACAATACAATTTAACACACGTATCAGTAAAAAATATTAAGCTTACAGGTATAATACAATGCACTAGGTAGCACTGTAGTGTCTCTAAAAATATAAGTTCCCTGCTAGGTCCACAGAAAACTAATTTGTTCAGTGATAAATCAATGTTTAAAAAAATCAAAAAGTGCAAAAGTAATATATGAAGAAAAAAAAACAAACACAATGACACACCACAAGGCACCTTGTTTGTAAATTACAAAGGGAATAAAACAGAATAGACTTTGCCACTGAGGAAGTTCAAGTTCTGTGTGAGAAAACGCGGAAAAGCCGCCGTGTGTACTGACAGCAAGGCGGCTGGCTCCGCGTCCAGCGCGGCGGTTTGTATGCAGCAGCATGCGTCTGATAATATAATAGATCGCGGAAAAGCCGCCACATGTACTGGCAGCAAGGCGGCTGTTTCCGTGTCCAACACGGCGGTTTGCACGCAGCAGTGTGTGTCTGGTGTGGCTGGCTCTGTTAGTGCACCTGGATGGAGAGCTACGCACGCGGCCGCCAGAAGTCAGGACCTTTATGCCAGCTGGAGATGGATCAGCTGATCAGAATAATCAGCTGATTCCTGCTGGACTCCTGGTTGGCTGAGTGGCTCGGGCGGGGCGGCAGAGTCCTGCAACTATATATACAGCTTGCTTGCCAGTTGCTGGTTGTCTGCCATTACGAACACTTACGTGGAAGCATTCAGACCATAGTCAGATCCTACAGTGTGTTAGAACCAGGAGGACCTGGGAATTCACACTGAGCTAGATTACTTTTGTTTATCACTGTATTATCATGTGTGTTATACTCCAGACTAGTTCCAGGGTGCTGAGACCACGGACCTCGCATCCAAGACTAGGGAACTGTATTATCATTTGTGTTATACTCCAGACTAGTTCCAGGGTGCTGAGACCACGGACCTCGCATCCAAGACTATGGAACTGTTTTATTATTTGTGTTATACTCCAGACTAGTTCCAGGGTGCTGAGACCACGGACCTTGCACCCAAGACTAGGGAACTGTATTATCATTTGTGTTATTCTCCAGACTAGTTCCAGGGTGCTGAGACCACGGACCTCGCACCCAAGACTAGGGAACTGTATTATCATTTGTGTTATTCTCCAGACCTGCTTGTGACGCCCATCTTCCAAGGGTCACTAGCCACCGGGTCTTCTTGCTACTCAGCCTGGGACTCCGCCCCCTTGGATGTCTCAGGCTGCTGCAAGATCTCTGCACTTCCAAAGGGAGGTATTTCTCATACTGCCAAGGACCACCTGCTCCTCGGGTGGTCCTCACTCAAAGTTATTACTGTTGCACCAAACACTCACACTATATAGGTGTCCAGAGGTTAGCAATATATCTGTATTATCGGTGATTCTGCAGATCATCAATAATCAGGTATATATCTGCATTCTTGGTGATACTGCAGATCACCAATAATCAGATTTTCTCTGCGTGCTGACACCAATCATTACATTCTGTTGTCCTCACCAAGGACTCTTTGTATCTGTAATTTAAAGTGTACCAGAGATGGAAAAGCTTCAGATTTGATACTTCCTCCAGCCCCATAAGCTCGTCTGAGTCCTACGCTGTCTACCCGTGGTTTGCCGTTCAGCAGTGATCAGCCCCAGTAACAGCTCAGACATGTGCAGTCTGAGTCTTCTTTTCTGAGCATGCACGGACCTTCCACCTCACTAACACAAACAGGGCATACTGGTACATGCTGTCAATTGGTGGTGGGTGTGCGTGCATGTTCGATTGCAGCAGGATTTACAAATTGGGGATTGGTGAATGGCTGCATGTGTTCTCTGAGCCAATCAAAGAGCCTGGGATTGAATCCAATCAGAAGCCATGTTCAATCATAAACATAAATGTAAAAAGTAGTGTAAAAAAAGATCAAACACTTCCTGGTAACCCAAGATTTAGCCATTCTGTGGCCAAAATAAAAAATAAAAAAATAAAATAAAAATCCATTTTAAAAATACTAAAGTTATTAACCCCTTCTACCCCTCCACCCTCCCCAAACAAAACACTTGTAAAAAAAAGTGACAGTTTTAAATTAAAAAAAAGCTATATTAGGGGTTATTTTATATGTATGTCATGAAAGTATATTACTGTTATGCTATTAAATTGGATCAGGCCCACTGAATGCTGAATGATTACAAATGATTACAAGAAAAAAGCTATAAAAGAAATATAGGGATACCATTTATTGTCCAAGCAATAGGCCTTCTTCATAACCATGTTGATTCTATTCCTCACATCTCTTTGTGAAGCTTCCCCATTTTTTCCTGTTTCATGGATTCAATACTTAAAAATATTTACAAAATATTTGACTATCTTGCAGACCTGCCCCCCCCCCACCCCCAATAAAAGGAAAATAAATGCACCTTGCCTCACTGTCACAACTCAGAAATGATAGCACAGGCACACTGCTAATGGCAGTTTAGTTAGATAAACAAAAAAGTTCACTCCTCCATTGATGATCAAAGTTCTTTTTCATTCAACTGTGTTTTTTTGATGTCGCTAACCAAACTCAAGCACACACACTTCAGCTACTTCAATATTAATAATCTGATCATGACTTTTTACATTGTGGCTGAGGAGGGAGGCCCAAGTTAACTGCACTCTAGTCATTGTATTAGAAAACATACTCCCAATAATAAAAGTATAGCAAACATTAGATAATAAAAGTATGGTTTAGTCCAACTAGTACATAAAACAGTCCACACAATACAGTAATGCTATAATCTGTAAGCTCTGCCTTGTTTAATAATCACAGCACTGGATAACACAGGGTTCTATGGTATATCACAAGTCAAACTACAAGGGTGACTTCTGCCTATCAATACTAGCACATGCACTTACATTTCACTTTATAACTTATGCATACAGTTCATTCTTCTAAAACATATAATATTGAAGAGTGTAGACTGCACATGCAGAAGGTTCTATCCACTTCAGGTATGCACGGTCACATTACAGCAGTGCATTTATCATCATAAGCCACAAAAATGTGTGGATTGAAAAATAAACTTTCCACAGTAATTGCAAAACCAAGACATGCTAGCAATACACATTATTTTAAATGGAATGACAACAATTATTTAGCACTTCATTACCATGTAATAATCTACGATAATGGCATCCATGGAAGCAATATTCCAATAAAGATTAAATTAAAAATAAATTAAATTAAAGAACATATAAAAAAATAACTTTCTTACCTTTCTGACACAGCATGCGTCAGCCACACATGCAAATATTTTCTTTATATTTTAAAATTATCTTCAACCTCATAATAGTGAATACTGTATTTTCATGCACTGCACATTAAGCAACATCCAACATGGTGCTTTTTACATGTATACCATACATGTGTTTTCAAAAAGAAATGTTCCAATACTTAAAACACCTATGTGTCTACCAAAATAGTCTTTTTCAAATGACATGAACCATAGTTACTTCCGCAACAAAAAATGGGCATCATTTAATAACAGTTCTTTATTAATAACAATCTGCATTATTCAAAGCACAACATCTGATAAAATTTTGTTTTCCAAATGTCAATTTCTGCTACAGGTTTGAAAATGACATATTGGTTTTTGTTCTATTTCAGAAAATTCTTCAGCAGTTTTCTAGGTTATCTTTCCAAGGAAATGTTTTATGCTGTTATGCTCCCTTTCCTCTCTACAGACACATTTCCTGCATGATTTGTTTAAATATGCCAAAGTAAGTAAGGTGGCCAAAAATGAAAACAACAAGACATTTAAATTTCCTGGGGGGGGGGGGGCAGTTAAAATGATTGGTTGTATAGAATTTTTTTTTAATCAGGAAATGGAATAGAATTACCCAGTTTTACCAATATTTTTTGATCAGCTGTGGTGGAAAATTCTGATTATTTTTTTTAGAAGATAGAAAGGTACAGGATAAATTGTATATGTCTTGGTTTAAGTTTTTGAATTTTTTAATTGATTGTAACTCGTAAATAAAAAAAATATAAAGATTGTATTGTGTGTTGCTACCTTAACACAGGCATTGTTTAGGCTTTGGAGTATATTGATACATTGGCAGTGTGATTTTTTTTTTTTTTGGGGGGGGGTTCTGGCAGTAGATGAAGGGAAGTAAACCTGCTGAAAGACCAAAGTTAAAATTAAAACTGCTGACTGTGGGTAATTTGGTAACTCAATGTATAGTTGAAATTAAAGGGACTCCGAGCTCAGCGAAAAAAGTAAAGTTGTACTCACCAGGGTCTTTCTCCAGCCCAGTGCTGGTCGGGAGGTCCCACGCCGGCGTCCTGGCTCCTCTCCTTCACCCCGCTCCGGTATGGCTGACAGGCCGCAGCCCGGGCGACACTCGGTGGAGTGTCGGGCTGCAGCTTCCGCGTATGACGCGGATTACGTCACACGCCGGCCGCCTCGCGTCATCACGGCGGCCGGCGTGAAAGTACTGCGCATGCGCGCTTTAATCGCGCATGCGCAGTACTTTCACGCCGGCCGCCGTGATGACGCGAGGCGGCCGGCGTGTGACGTAATCCGCGTCATACGCGGAAGCTGCAGCCCGACACTCCACCGAGTGTCGCCCGGGCTGCGGCCTGTCAGCCATACCGGAGCGGGGTGAAGGAGAGGAGCCAGGACGCCGGCGTGGGACCTCCCGACCAGCACTGGGCTGGAGAAAGACCCTGGTGAGTACAACTTTACTTTTTTCGCTGAGCTCGGAGTCCCTTTAAAGACAACCATGAAGTTAATAATTTGAGCTTGTTGATTATTAAGACCAGAAAGTGTAAGTTCTGATTAGTGAGAAAATTCATTTTGAAGAAATTGTCCAAGTAATACATACATAGCACTAATATGTTTGTTATCCCCAATCCTTTCATTTTCAAACTAGCATTGGAAAAAGACATTTGGAAGATAAGTGGTTGCTATGGACAAAACTTTTCTTCTAGGACAGTTTTCATGCACAGCACATTAGCATTTTCAGTTAAACATGCAAAATTATAAATTGGGATGTGGCATATGTGGTGTATTCTATGTGTATATTAAATCTTGGTATGATACTTTCGGCTTGTGCATTTAAGTTTTTGTAAATAGATGTACAATAAATTGTTGTCTTTTATCTAAAGCATGCTAGTATTTTAAATATCATTGTGGAATGCGGAAAAAAAAAGTTTTGATATATTTTAATTTTGACATAAAAGATATGTTGTTAATAATTCTCGGGATACATCTTCAAGTTTATGCAGGTAAATTCTCAAACGAAATAAATAAAAAATACTACACTTACTTAATTTAAACTAAACTCTGTCACCAATTTAACAAAAGGTTAACTAGTGACAAAGAGTATAAAGTGGAAGATGAGCAATTCATTTGACTGCACTTTCATGTATATGTGTGGCTGCAGTAATTCCCTAGACAGTCCGTTATTAGTTAATTAGGATAATTTTCACCTATTAGAGAAATTGAATCATGGCCATGTAATGGGTAGCAGGCCTCATTCCTTCAGCATGTTATTTGGCACCTGGGAGACTATTTTCAGGCCAGATATGGTCACATGACAGTTGTGGAGAAGTATGCTCATTCCTAGATGTTTTGGAATTAGCATGTAGAAGTCAGAATCTTTATTAGTGTGGCCATATACAGTACAATGTAGATTGTAAATATTTACCAAATTTATGTAGTATAAAGGCCAACAGATTGAAAATACTTTGAAAAAAAAATGGATTCTATAAGCGTTATACTACATGAAAGTGGTAAGAGTAAACAACCAAGATTTATAGTAATAGCCAGCATTAGGGAAAAGGACTTTATAACCACCACCATTTTTACAGCAGTTTAGAGGTGCTTTCAAGTGAAAAGTGAATAAACAGAGGTTTACCAGTTGTGCTTACACTTAGAGGGAGAGAGCTTACTGCTGCAAGTTTACCTGTCTTTGCCTGTTGTTCTCTTTGTTTGTGGCTGGCTAGCTAACTCCCTCAGCTGGTAAGTGTTGGGGATAACTGGAATTGTCTTCATGGAATAAACCCAAGCTTGAGCTTGTGAAGCAGAAATGTTATTGTATTTAGTCACACTGCCTGTATAACCATAAAAATGAAACACCCACATAAAAAACCTTCAGTGTTCAACTTTTTTTTTTACAAAACCAGAAATGTTTTTATTTTTATATTTGGGATTTTATTTTTGGGATATTTATTTTGGGATTTTATTTTATTTTTTCATGTCTAAATAATCAGAGCTGGATACAGACTGAGATCAAATGGTAATTTTGAATAACATTAAACTAGTAAAAGGATTAGGTAGCACTGATAGAACTTGTAAATGTTTTGATTTCTTTTTTGGAGTTGCAGTCTGGTGGAAGTTATCATTAGCATTAAACAAAATACAGTATGGGGAGCACCATCCCCTATAATTAATATACCACCCTATATGTAAGCAAAGGGGTGGAACTGCACTGTGCAGAACGGTCAAAAAAATCCACTAGCAACCAAGAAAAACAGCAATGACCTCAAAGAAACCGCACCAGAGCAGCATGTATCAGAAAATTAACTACATCCTTTATTTGAAATTATAAACAATAAAAAACAATTACAACAAAGTGGGGGGGGGGAAATGTATAACCCACAATATCGGAGAACCAGGAAAGTTACAAAGTGCTAGTAATAACCATATTGATCCTTAAAATACATGAATATAACACTAAAAGTGCATAATATTGTTGTGACACATACTACAACATGACTGCGTAAAAACATATGTGCAAATAGCATCCACAGATGCACGCAAAAACAAGGCAATTCAAGAGGGATATCAAAGTGTGAAAAGAGGGGTAGCAACCCCTGAAAGGTAGTATCAAAAGTGGAAGAAGGTTAGGAAAGGGAAACCTATCACTTTGAGAAAGCCACATAGCGTGGGGAATCGTGACAGCGGCGGTGGGGACCCATGGAGATACTTACCGGTAGGATCTTATTCCTTGTTTGCTGACCTCACTTATATCTCTTGCTCCTTTCACAGTCTGCAATTTTCACCTACAACACTTTTCACTGCTTGGTGGCTTTCTAATAATTTTTATCGCTAAGTGATTGGTTTCCCTTTCCTAACCTTCTTCCACTTTTGATACTATCTTTCAGGGGTTGCTACCCCTCTTTTCACACTTTGATATCCCTTTTGAATTGCCTTGTTTTTGCGTGCATCTGTGGATGCTATTTGCACATATGTTTTCACGCAGTCATGTTGTAGTATGTGTCACAACAATATTATGCACTTTTAGTGTTATATTCATGTATTTTAAGAATCAATATGGGTATTACTAGCACTTTGTAACTTTCCTGGTTCTCCGATATTGTGGGTTATACATTTCCCCCCCCCCCCCCCCCCCACTTTGTTTTAATTGTTTTTAATTGTTTATAATTTCAATAAAGATGTAATTAATTTTCTGATATATGCTGCTCTGGTGCGGTTTCTTTGAGGTCATTGCTGTTTTTCTTGGTTGCTAGTGGATTTTTTTGACCGTTCTGCACAGTGCAGTTCCACCCCTTTGCTTACATATAGGGTGGTATATTAATTATAGGGGATGGTGCTCCCCATACTGTATTTTGTTTAATGCTAATGATAACTTCCACCATTATTATTCCACTATCATTAGCGTCATATTACTTTTTGAGACTACAGTAGTGGCAGGCTCACCCCGCCATAATGTCTGTTCCCATCTACCTTGGACATCTGTAGGTACACTACACTCTACACAATGTGTAATTTCTCCAATTTGAATGATTTTATGACTAAAGTAGATGATTCTTGATCAGTTTATTTTAATTAGCAGACTAGCTGCCTAGAAAACATTTTTATATAATTTTAAGGTAGTGAATTTAATTAAATACCCTACAATTTATATACCAGGGTTTATTTACACAGTACTTAAAGGGAACCTAAACTGAGAGGGATATGGCTGTTTCCTTTTAACCACTTGCCGACCACGCACTCATACCGCGCGTCGGCAAAGTGGCAGCTGCAGGACCAGCGACGCAGTTCTGCGTCGCCGGCTGCAAGCTAATTAATCAGGAAGCAGCCGCTCACGCGAGCAGCTGCTTCCTGTCAATTCATGGCAGGGGGCTCCGTGAATAGCCTGCGGGCTGCCGATCGCGGCTCGCAGGCTAAATGTAAACACAAGCGGAAATAATCCGCCTTGTTTACATCCGTACAACGCTGCTAACAGTAGCAGCGTTGTACCAGATCAGCAATCCCCGGCCAATCAGCGGCCGGGGATCGCTGTCACATGACAGGCAGGAGCCTGTTAGAGGCTGCACAGGACAGATCCGTTCCTGTGCAGCCTCGGATCTCCAGGGAAGGGAGGGAGGAGAGGGAGGGGGGGGAATTTTGAAGCGGAGGGGGGCTTTGAGGTGCCCCCCCCCAGCAACATCCAGGCAGGCAGGAGCGATCAGACCCCCCCAGCACATCATCCCCCTAGGGGGGAAACAAGGGGGGCGATCTGGTCACTCTGCCTGCACCCTGATCTGTGCTGGGGGCTGCACAGCCCACCCAGCACAGATCAGATAAAACAGCGCTGGTCCTTAAGGGGGGGTAAAGGGTGGGTCCTCAAGTGGTTAAACAATACCAGTTGCCTGGCAGTCCTGCTGACCTCGCTGGGTGCAGTGGTGGCTGAATCACACACCTGAAACAAGCATGCAGCTAATCCAGTCTGACTTCAGTCAGAGCACCTGATCTGCATGCTTGTTGAGGGGCTGTGGCTAAAAGTATTAGGGACACAGGATCAGCAGGAGAGTCAGGCAACTGGTATTATTTTAAAAGGGAAAATCCATATCCTTCTCAGTTTAGGTTCCCCTTAAGTTACTATTCTGGAGGCATCATCTTCACAGCAAAATAACTTTTTGCTTTCACCAAATCTTTGTCAATGGGACTTGCCATCTCCTAGATTTTGACATTCCAATGAAAAGTATATATATATATATATATATATATATATATATATATATATATATATATATATATATATATATACGAATTATGTATATATATTTTTCAATGCAGCAGATAATAGGAATCGCATGGACCCTAATACAACTTCATTTGCCGGTAAAGAATTGAATAAAACTTCAGAAACTAAGAGTATGAAGTTACATAGATGGCCACATATACAAGGCAAGCGGAATTCTTATGAGCAAAGAAATTCGTTTGGTTTATAACAAAGAACATCTAACTTATAACAACTGTACTAATACTGCAATTTACAAATGCTGATAAGTTCACAGGACTAAGCAGTTTCTTAGTGCTTTCCTTAGAGTGTATAGTATAGATTGTATTAGTTTTAACCATATTGCTTGAACAGAAAATGTTATATAGGCTAGACATTTGTAGATCTAAGTTTGGACTTTAAATGAGACCTGACACATGTTGTTCGTATAGCATTTCAAATCCAGGCAGGTATGTAAATTATTATTAAATCCCCAAATCTTAAGCATTACATAATTAATGTGTACACACACAATATACTATATTGTTAAAATACTGAACATTTCAATCACTGGAGGCTGGCCATGCATTCCTTAGGATCAGTAATTATTTCATGAAGTCATAGATGTATTTTGCTGTTATACTGTATAGTATGTCAATAGATTTTTCACAATGATTGCAAAAATCCTTAAACCTATTTTTTTAAATGTAGATTTATATGTATTTTTAAATTATGTGATAAAGATGCCTGGGATTGAAATACTATATTAACATGTGCCAGACCCATGATTCTGTGCCATGTAACATCCTCTGATTGTGTTTGTGAAACACTGCAAAGCATGTAAATATGGAAAGAATGGGGAAATTTGTTCTGCATTTTAAATAACTATCGTGAAAAGGTGGCAGTGTATGCAGGGTCAGAAATCTTGATATGCTAAAGTATAACAAACCCAGAGAAAGCATCTTCAGATGTGCTGTCGGGGCTTCCCACTGGTCCCTTAAGAAACCAATTAGAATTTTCTTCAGGGAGATGCTTTGCTGGGGCTTGCTATACTTTAGTATTGTGAGTGCTGGTGGCAGGGACCAATGTGTGCAGCATTGTTCGATCTTCAGGAAGGTAAAAAGGATATTGGGGTGGGATAATTTCAAAGGACATTGACATGGGAGTATTTATGGTTAGTTAAGAACATTAAATTACTTTTTTTATGCTTGCATTGTTTTTTCACTTTAACTAACCCTTTGAGGAAATAGGTAAGGGGTACATTAGTACCTCTATACCCATTTTACTTTGGGGAGGGCATCTGCAGGTCCCCAGGGCCCCCGCCTCCTCCTGAGCACCAGAGGTGTGGAAGAGCCCCTTGTCAATAGTATGTAGAAAAGCTTTGGGGGAGAGGGGGAGACTTTGTTGCTCTTCTCATTCAGAGCTCCCCAGATCATGGACCATGTGTGAAGCCCCATGTGGTTCAGGCTCTGAATTCTGGCCTGCATGAATAACAAGTGATTAAAAAGGCTTGGGAAGAACGATCCCACATGGTCTTCTTTGCTAAAATGTGTATACATAACTCAGAACTTGGTATATATAAAAAAGAATCACAGCAAAATATAATTTAACAAGTTTAACCACTTGCTGACCGCCTAACTCCAAATGGCATAAGGTCCTTGGGGAGTGGTTTGCGGGAGATTGTGCATGCCGATGCATGCGCATCCCCACTCTGATGACAGAGCTCTGCTCCGCCTTCAGTCACCCAGCGGTGATCGCCAATGGGAGACTGTTAGATGGCGAAACCTCCATCTTTTATTGCTGTACAGCGATGTGATCTACTGCAGCACTGTACTGGGGACAGCTGTGTGACAAGACTGTCCCCCTAGGAGGCACCACAGCAATCCGCTGACATAGGCTGAAGCCTATGACAGCCGATAGCACTGATTGGCTGGTGGGGGGAGGTAGGGAGGGTATGCTAAATAAATAAATAAATAAATATACAATTTTAGTTAAAGAAAATAACAGAAATATTTATAAAAAAAATAAACACTGGGGGAGCGTTCAGACCCCACCAGCAGAAAACTCTGTTGGTAAGGAGAAAAGGGGGGGGGGGGGGGAATCACTTGTGTGCTGAGTTGTGCGGCTCTGCAGAGAGGCCTTAAAGATGCAGTGGCCCATTTACAGAAAATTGCCTGGTCTTTAGGGGGGTTTAACACTGTGGTCCTCAAGTGGTTAAAACATTTTTCTTTGAATTGTTTAAAAATTAAATTTCTCAAAGAAAGGTCTTTTTGGGATTTTTTTAACTTGTTTCCACATTTCCCTTAATGTACATAGCACATTTGGCGATGATAACATGTACGGAGACTTAGCTATTAGTTGCTTAAAGCGGATCCGAGATGAAAAACTAACTATAACAGGTAACTTGTCTATATATCTTATCTAAAGTTCAGATAGTTTACACAGCAAATCTATCTGCAAACAGCTTCAACAGTTCATGATTATTGATTCCTGTGATACAATGAGGGCAGCCATGTTCTGTTTGTCTCATTACACAGGCAAGATGATAACATCTCAGCCCTCAGCCTCCACTCCTCCCTCCTCCCCTCTGCCTCTGAAATCTATGGCTAGTGACCTCCTCCTCCTCCTGCCCAGACTGAGCTCCCATAAGCCCTTGCTACATGAGTCTGAAAATGCAAAGGCTCTCTGAAGCTGTGGGCGAGGCTTGTTTAGTTTAGAGGGACTTAGAGTATTAAAAAAAACAAAAAAAGGTTTTGGCTTGAGGAATGTCCTATAAACTATATGAAAGGAACACAATTATGCAATGAGTAAAAGTTTATCTCATAAAGCAGTAACACAAAGGCGCCAAGTAAAGTAAAATCGATTAAAAACTGTTTAAAAGGGGGAAGTTGGTGGACTTACCTCCCTCGTAGAAAGAAAGACCGGACAATGGGACGTTACTCAGTATAAAGTAACTTTTTATTAGCTCCAAAGTTGCAACGCGTTTCACGAGTCACAATCCCGCTTCATCAGGCAAAACTTTTGGGAGGGTACTGGGGAGGGAAGCAGAGGGGAAAATGCAGCAATATACAGGTAACAGTAATATAATGCAAAATATACATACGCAACAATGTTGGTCTAAATACATTGTAAATGTCAATAATTTCTGCAAAAGTGCCAACGCTACGTAATGAAAGTGACAATGCAAAACAATACTATGCAACAGGTTTAAGACGTCAAGAAACAATTAAAACACATAAAAAATAGCAAACATCCAAATGGTATGCAAACTGAAACTAAAATTATGGTCGAGCCTGGAGAATGGGAGTACTTGCACAGGGGTTGGATCAGCCTGTCCCAACCCCTGTGCAAGTACTCCCATTCTCCAGGCTCAACCATAATTTCAGTTTGCATACCATTTGGATGCTTGCTATTTTTTATGTGTTTTGATTATTTCTTGACATCTTAAACCCATTGCGTAGTATAGTTTTGCACTGTCACTGTCATTATGTAGCATTGGCACTTTTGCAGAAATTAATGACATTTACAATGCATCTAGACCAACATTGTTGCGTATATATATTCTGCATTATATTACTATTACCTGTATACTGTTGCATTTCTGGGTGCTTGTGTTAAGTGTTCCTCTGGCAACCCATTTTCCCCTTTGTTTCCCTCCCCCAGTACTCTTCAAAAATGTTTGCCTGATGAAACGGGATTGTGACCCATGAAACACGTTGCAACTTTGGAGCTTTTAATAAAAAGTTACTTTATACTGTGAGTAACATCCCATTGTCCGGTCTTTCTTTCTATGAGGGAAGTGAGTCCACCAACTTCCCCCTTTTAAACTGTTTTTAATCGATTTTACTCTACTTGGCGCCTCTGTGTTACTGCTTTACAAATTGTCTAGTTCACCCTTGGTGGAAGGGTGTATTCCTTCCTGTCTACAGAGAGCGACTTCTTAAACCTGAGCGGGGTCAGGTTATAATTCTCCCTGCCCACTTATCCAGTGGTTGCCTTTGTGGCGACCCACGTTTGTGAGTATAATAACCATTACATTGTTGTACACCTGACTTATTGTCACTGAGATACTACACTACTGTATATTGGGCTCTCGGTTTTCTTTTGTCTCCTTCAAAAGTTTATCTCGGATCCACTTTAAGTCAGCAAAATTACCTTAAATTTTAATTCCGGTTTGCATAAACATTTTTTTGCAGTTTATGTGAAAATCACTTATAAATAAATTACACAAAATTATTTTGATTTTAAAATAATGCTATATTGTATATTAAATTCCATGTAAGCATAATAAGCACATTGCACTCCTCACTAATTAATAATAAAATGAAAGGAATATGTTTGGCAGGTGCAGCACAGACACGTTTAGATCAAAACTGAAGCCTAGGGTTACCTGTACAATGTATTTTTTTAAGACTTGATTTTTAGTTTTGGATGTAGTAAGCCTTTAATTAAAATTGTAAAATCATCTTTCGGCAAGTAATTATTTGCCGGTAATAAAACAATATATACTGATAGCAATTTTTAAGAATATATAAAAATTAAGTAGGAAAAAAATATTTATCCCTTTAACTAAGTTAATTAAAATTATGGAGAGGCATGCAATTTGATAAAGACGTGTAAATGCATAGATGTAGGTAAAGAGTAATATTTATATTTTTAGCATTCATTACTTAATATTATTTATACATCTGCTTTTACTGTTTATTAAAGGGGAACTGAAGTAAGAGGTATACAGAGGCTGCCATATTTATTTCCTTTTAATCAATACCAGTTGTCTGGCAGCCCTGCTGGTCTATTTCTCTGCAGTAGTAGCTGAATAATACCAGAAACAAGCATGCAGCTAGTCTTGTCAGATCTGACTTTAATGTCTGAAACACCTGATCTGCTGCATGCTTGTTCAGGGGCTATGGCTAATAGTAATAGAGGCAGAGGATCAGCAGGGCTGCCAGGCAACTGGTATTAAAGGGGAACTTCAGCCTAAACCAACATACTGTCATTAAAGAGACTCTGAAGCGAGAATAATTCTTTCTTCAGAGCTCATAGTTAGCAGGGGCACGTGTGCCCCTGCTAAAACGCCGCTATCCCGCGGCTAAACGGGGGTCCCTTCACCCCCAACCCCCCCCCCCCGCAAAATCAACGACCTAAGTGGTCGTACATTTCTCTGCTCCGAGAGGCAGGGCTAACGGCTGCAGCCCTGCCTCTCAGCGCGTCTATCAGATGCACATCGCCGCCTCTCCCCCGCCCCTCTCAGTGAAGGAAGACTGAGAGAGGCGGGGGAGAGGCGGAGGTATGCGTCGGATAGACGTGCATGAGGCAGGGCTGCGGCGGTTAGCCCTGCCCCAATGCGGAAGAGATTCCGCTCTGCACGGAGGGGGATTTGGGGGTGAAGGGACCCCCGTTAAGCCGTGGGATAGCGGCGTTTTAGCAGGGGCACACATGCCCCTGCTATCTATGAGGTCTGAAGTGAGATTTATTCTCGCTTCAGACTCTCTTTAAGTTACATTAGTTATGTTAATTACAATAGATAGGTAATATAATTTTATACCCACCCGGTTTTAAATGAACAGGCAAATGTTTGTGATTCATGGGGGCTGCCATCTTTGTCATGGGGGCAGCCATCTTTTTGGTTGAAAGGAGGTGACAAGGAGCATAAGACACAATTCCAACTGTCCTTTGTCCTGGTAACCCCTCCTAGCTGCATTTTGAATTTGACATTTGAAGCCTATTCAAATGTCAAATTCAAAATGTAAAAAAAAAAAAATCACCAAAACAGCAGAACGAGAACAACAACATCAGAAATCCCATCATGCTTTGCACAGCATCAGGGGAAAAAAGCCCAGGTAGTTTTCTTCTGTGCAGCTAAAAATGAGGCTTGTATAAGAGAAACAAAGTTCTGATGCTGTGAAGCTGTTAAAGAAACACCAGGCCTTTTCAGTGCTGCTGAGTTGATTTTTAGTCTGGAGGTTCACTTTAAAAGGAAATAAATATGGCAGCCTCCGTATACCTCTTACTTCAGTTCCCCTTTAAGAAAATATGATCAGAATAAATATTTATACGTACTATCACTGTAGCATCAAAATCTTGAATTTGGTATGTCTAGTGGTACCACTACTAACTATTTTAGAGTTGGTAGTGATGCACACTCGTGTGGTTAACAGGAAATAAGTTCCACTATAGCTATACTAATTAAATACCTCAAAGTGAAAAACAGGTTTGAATGAAACAGTTTTATTAACCCATTTTTGCTTTAATAAAGATACATTAAAGCACACAGAATTATAACTAAATATTTCACTTCACTACAGGACAATGGCCCCGATTCTCCAATGTTCTCCCTCAAGGGGAAAACATTAGAGAGCTTTAAAAGCTTTTGGTATCCAACACATCTGAGCGTGTTATATTATATATTTCCTGCTATTAGCTGGAAAGCTTGCAATTTGCAACTATTGCTTTGGTTGCATGAGATCATAGTGAGGGTTGCTAAAAAGTAACAGAATTAGAGATTGGTTACTGTTGTCAAGTACACTCATGCACAGCACAGCCTGATTTAATAAAACCTTGCTGTAGCTGTGTGCATGTGGTTGCAATCAGAAAAAAAATATTTCTCTAACTTTTAATCAATTGACACATTGGTCTGATAGGACACAAAGGCGTTGCCACCCAAAAGTGGGCATTCTTCAATACATACGGAATACTATTGCTATTAATTTATAAATACTCTTAACTTTTCTTAAGTGTTCAGTCCAGATCACTTATCACATTTCCTTTTTTTATTTTAAGTGTTTTGGTTGTGTGCTCTTAAGTATCTGGTCCAGTTTACTTATCCTATTTCCCTTCTATTTAAATTGTAAGTGTTTTTGTTGTGTGCTCTACCAAACTGGTGAATCGGCACATTACTGAACCTGAGGAAGTGGCAACCATGAAATGCATCATCAGTTGAGCAACTTGATTGATTGAATAAATATATAAAAATTTGATAAGTTTACTTCCTGAAAGTAAGCCAATACGTGCCTTCTTTTTAATTTTTTTCAATTATTTTATACTTTTATGGGTGTCTCTAGTTGCTGTTTTTCTTTTGGATAGTCACACCTGGTGGGGTGGGGGGTATAATTGTATGGTCTTATTATAAAGTTAATTTTATTGGCTTCACAACTTTTCCTTACCATCAAGGCCAAGGAAGGATGATATTTCCTCACATGCTACTGGGGGCAATATCCTATTAACTTGTGTTAACTAATCAACCCAGAGTAGTGAGCATACATTCTTCAAATTACAACTTTCTCCACCTGATACTGCCATACATTGCCAGAGCAGGCTTCCTGTGTTCCTGTTTTTTTTTTTCAAGTGTTTTTTTTTTTGTTTTTTTTTTACTGTGTAAAACTGTGCAGATAACCTGCTATCAGTGAGTTCCCAGCTAGGAGCATGAAATCAAACTATTTTAATGCTTGGTTGAACACTGTGTACATGAATGTGTCTCCCCAGACATCATAAGGTTTTGTGTTTCTGAAAAGTATATAATGTACTGTGCTCCTTTTCCCTTTTGAATTAACCCTTTTGACTTTGTCTTGCAAGGATCACTCATTTGGACTTTTTTATTTTGTATTTCAAATTGTGCAGCATCAAATAAACAGATAACAACACTACTGTTATTGTTATATATTTTGAAGAAGAAAAAATGCTTTCTGGTTTCCTCTTTGTCTTAGATTAATCTTAATTCTTTATGAACCTCTCAATTTATCTGAACTAATATAATATTATTTTATATTTGAACATGTTTACAATGTAGTAAGGCGATCCAAAGACTGACCTGTAGATTCTTTATAAATATAATTACCATTATAAATGGATATTAATAGCATCTACAATTTCAAGACTTCCATAGAGCATATGCATTGAAGAGTGTTTATTTTTACTTCCTTAGTGGAGTTATGTCATTGTAATCAAGTTGCTGACCACTCTCTAAGTGTCTTTGGACATAAAGATTTTAAAATTTTTATAATTAAAGAGGAATTGGTTTTATAGAAGGTTCATCGTCCTTTAGCCATTCTAATATTGGGCTCCTTGATGGCTGATGGCCCGCAGGGGGTTCACCACTAAATGTGATAATGTGTCCTGCCATTTTTTTTTAATAGAAGAGCAATCATATTCCTAAAGGTAAGATGATGTTAGGGATCAAATACTGTCCCTGAACACCACTGTTGGCGAAGTGAAGGAGAGGAGACTGTAAAGGTGTTCATAACTACTTGCTTTAACTCTCTCTGTTTTAGAGCAATGGTGCTTTAAAGAAAATCCAAGGTGGATTAGTATATTTAAAAAAAAACGATACTTACCTAAGAAACAAGAAGCTTATGGATCCTCTAAAGGCTTCCCAAGTTTTCCTGCAGACCACCACCGCTGCCTGGGACAGCCTATTAAATCATGACCGAGCTCCTCTTCGTGCACAAGCGCAGCTGTACTGTGTCTGCGTAAGTACAGCCACACCTGCACAGTAACCTAGAGCAGCTTGTGCACAAGCGGCTTCAGCTTATTTCACAAATGTGGCTGTACTCATGTAGACACTCATGCATAGTGTGGAGCACGGTCACGATAACCTATTTAACAAGCTCTTGCTAGATATGTTCTGGGGGTCTGGGCACAACAACGGTGGTCTCCAGGCAGACAAAGGAAGGCTCTGGGGGATCCAGAAGCTCCATCTTCTTAGGAAAGTATCTGTTTTTTTGTACAGTATTTGCTATTCCATCTCGGACACACTTTAAAGAAACCACAGATGGGTGTAATTTGAAAGGAAGAAAAAGCAGACAGTATACAATATAATAGTAAACATCATATAAAGATCTGAAAATGTGATGTTCAAAAAGGCCCAGTCTTTTCAAACATTAAAATGGTAGATTTTCTTTTAGATGCATTCTAGGTTTGTTATTCCTTTACATGCACCAATAATTTAATTATGTAAATATAATCTATGTTAATTCATATATGCATTGTTTGATTGTTTAAGCCTGCCTTTGTATTTTTCTATTAATATATTTTGGTGCTGTGTATTCTACCCACTGCAGTTAAAATGTGAGACTTTGTTTTTATGTTACAAAATAATAAAAAAAATAGTAATTTTTTGAATAGCTTATTTTTCTTACCTGTCACTGTAGGCAGCCGCAGTAGCTGTAGCAGGCTGTGCATATCTGTATGCTGCATAACCACCCTAAAGAAGGGACAACAAGATGTAAATACAAATCATGGATGCATTTGATTAATTAATAAAATACTTCATCAAATCACTGTGAAATAATATAGTAATAGAAACACAGATGAATGCTCTTTCGCTATACACTTTAATCTTTATTTATAAATACATTTTCATCACTTTCCAACTAACAGAATTGTTTAGAATAAATTTCTCTTGGTTAATTTGAGTTAACATTACTTTTGTTGCCATACATTCATTACCTTCTTCTTGTTGGGTGTTAAAATAAGATTTTGAATAAATGCATCAAAGTATTAAGTTCAGCCCTAAAATTCATCCATTATAGTTCAAGCATATTTGTTTCACTGGAAGGCAAAAAAAAAGACTCCTGTAGGGTTTTTTTTTCAGAGAGATTGTTTGCAGAAAAAAGGTGGTGGTGTTATAGACTGTTGATTTCCCAAAGGCAATTAACTCAGTTTCCCATGTCCCCCTGACCAAAATATCATCATACTGTCTTTCAGCTCCCCCTTTATTTACAAGTTTACCCAGGCATTGCCATAGATACCGATGGAAATAGCCATGATTACCAACTATTACACGTAATTAGGATGCCGGAGGTAGAGATGGCCCAAACCTCCGTTTTTTGGTTCGCGAACGCAAACTTTTGTGGAAGTTCACGTTCGCGTTTGCGAACTTCCGCGGACCACAATAGACTTTAATGGGGAGGCGAATTTTGAAAACTAGAAACATTTATGCTGGCCACAAAAGTGATGGAAAAGATGTCTCAAGGGGTCTAACACCTGGAGGGGGGCATGCCAGAGTGGGATACACGCCAAAACTCCCGGGGATCAGAAATTGATGCACAGCCACGTTTTAAGAGCAGAAATCACATTGTATTGCTAAATTGGAGGCCTAAAGTTCTTTAAAACATCTTGCATGTGTATACATCAATCAGGGAGTGTAATTAGTGTACTGCTTCACAATGACAGACTCGACTCACTGTGTAATGCACCGTAAACAGCTGTTTGTGTAGTGACGGCCGTGCTGGACTGGTGCGCACCATGGCTAGAGTGTAGGCGGTGGCGGTTTTCAAGCCCATATGGTTGGGCTGAGGTAGCTGAATGACAGATCAAAAGTGACTGTGTGTCCAGCTGATCGAATTTGGTCTGTCCACAATGAAGCAATGACCTTATTATCTATCTTCTTGGGTCAGGTGTGCCCCCCAACCCCAACACACTCGTATAGCCGGCGGTCATTGCTTCATTGTGATACGCAAGCCCCTTAACCACGGCAAGGTAACGATCACGAAGGGGAATTGACACAGGTACATGCCTTTTGTTTTGTTGTTGTAGCTGCAGTGCAGCCAGAAATAAGGCACGCATGTACACGCACCAGAAAAATTATAATAGCGGCCGCTGCTAGCAGCATCATTAAAAATTCAGGAATCCACCTGGAGTCCTGGTGGACCGTGTTGGTGGTGGCAGTCAAGCGACCTGAAGGCAGAGATGCTGTGTGGGGACCGACTTAGTCTTGGGGCAGGCAGCCAGTCACACAACATGCAGGCAGAGATGGTGGTATATTACACTGCTTGTGGTCACATAGGTGCACTGAACAGGTTACAGGTATGCACTGCAGTGATTGGTATTACAAATGTGCAGCTGTCACACACAGGTACGGTGAACAGGTGCAGTGACTGGTGGTATAGTACACTGCTTGTGGTCACGTAGGTGCACTGAACAGGCTACAGGTATGCACTGCTGTGATTGGTATTACAAATGTGCAGCTGTCACACACAGGTAACGTGAACAGGTGCAGTGACTGGTGGTATATTACACTGCTTGTGGTCTTGTAGGTGCACTGAACAGGTTACAGGTATGCACTGCAGTGATTGATATTACAAATGTGCAGCTGTCACACACACACACAGGTACCGTGAACAGGTGCAATGACTGGTGGTATTAACAATGCATGCGCTCACGTAGGTAGGTAGGTAGTTGCGCTGAACAGTTAACAGGTGCAGTGATTGGGATTACAAATGTGCAGCTGCCTGTCACACACACAGGTAGTCACAGAATGTGCTGGGCCTGGCAGTGGCACAGTAGGAATTACCACCAAGGGGCCAAAGGCCAGCTGCGACTGACTGACAGGACAGGACAGTAGAAAATAGATCACAAGAACAAGATTAGCTCTCAAAAGAGCTGTTAAGGGGTGCTTTTTTTGCAATAGGAATAAGCAAGGAGCTAGCTAACAAGCCTACCAGAGCCTAACTAAGCTTTCCCTATAGCTCTCTCTGCAGCAGCTCTCCCTTCTCTAATTACTGCAGGCACACGGGTGAGTGAAATGCCAGATGCTGCCTGCCTTTTATAAGGGGGGAGGGGGGCTCCAGGAGGGAGTGTAGCCTGATTGGCTACAATGTGCCTGCTGATTGTGATGTAGATGTAGATGATGTAGTATAGGGGCGGACCGAACTTCCGAAAAAGTTTGTGGTTCTCCGCGATGGCGAACCACAGAAGTTCGCCCGTTCCCGTTCACCGGCGAACTGGCCATCTCTAGCCGGAGGTGCCGAATAAAATAGCGGGTGCAGGGGCCAATTACTATACAAATTGCTGCTACAAATAGCAAGCCCGAAGTCTACCTGTGTGTGAAGCATTTAGACTTCTATCACAAAATAATAGTATACATTTACCCAGAGTTTGCAGTAATACAGTATATATATGCTTAAAAATGGCAGCATTGTTGCCATAACTAGATTTCAAAACAGCTTGCTATTGATCTACTCTGCATAATGAAACAATGTCAAGTTAAACGACTAATACTTTTAATTTTGTACTTATAACAATACACCTTTAAATTATAACTTGCACAGAAGCATTGCATAGCACAAAGTGAATACTGTACATTTCTATTCTTCTTTTGCAGTTTGGGGTTATGTTGCATCAGCAAGGGTGACAGATATTCATACTGGAGCGCAAACATTTACTATTTTTAAATTATTGAATACATAGAACCTCAGTTAATCTCTCAATACATTAGCAAGTAAAATGTTTTCCAGTGTGAACTTGGCCTTTTGTCAGTTCAGCTACATGTGTATAAAGTTCCATAGCCTAAGTTATACTCAGTACAGCTGCATTAAGAAAAGTGAATGCATTGAACCTGTAATATAGAAACCACAAGAATGGAAAGTTGTTTGTTGTTTACCATTTGGCATGGATGTTATTAGTTTCTTTTTTTTTTCACATGCCAGCAATTGAAGTTGTTCATTTAAGCAAAGAGGACAAACAAAATTCAAGTATTTCAAAGAATTGTGTTCAGTGGTGCATTGATTATCAAACTGTGAAAACGTCAGAGCTTTTTTTGTTCACTGGACCACAATATTTTAACAGCCATTTAAAAAAAATTCTCCATATGCCAATTAATAAACTCTGTTGGTTTCTACAAATAATATACATACTATTTGTTTTTCAATTAGACCTCACCATCGGATGGTCTAACAGGATAAATGTCATCTTCAAACCTCAAAATAATAAACAATGGCTAGGACAAAAGCTCACTAACAGTCAGACAACTATAACATTATTAGAGTGACAAACTTAAATTTCACAAAACAAATGTATTTAATTAAAGTTATATTTAAAGTCAAAATAGTTAGAAAATTTCTAGCTGATCCTTAGACTCGTAGTAATAAATGTATTTTGCCTGATACAACAGAATCTTGTTATAGTACACTCTGATTCAGTAAACCTCTGGCTATAGTAAACTCAGTCCCCAGGTCCCGACCACGTGCCTGTATGAATATACAATGTACTGTATAATGAATCCTGACATAGTAAACCTCTGATATAGTAAATTATTTGGCCAGGTCAATTGAAATTTAATATAAAGACATTGTACTGTAATGCATTCTCAAGATCATTCTTTTAGATCTGGGCTATACTGATGCCTGTGGTTTATTCAATTTAATTATTATAAATTATATTTTTTTTTGACTAGCCATTTCTTAAGAGTTTCCTTTCTCTTTTATGCAAGAACATCCTCCCCAAAATAAACCCCACATACATACTAAAATGCCAACTCTTTTATATGTACACTTCTTGAGTGGTATTTTGTCATTTGGAGATAAGCTGCTACATCAGCTAAGTAGTCTGGCTTCCCACACTGTCTAAAATAACTTTTGCACTCTGCAATAGAAAAAGTACCAAAAAGTAAGTGAAAAAGTACTATGAAAAGGATTCTGAATATTTTTTTCGCTTGTCTGCAACTTAAAAGGCTTTTTCTTTATAATGTGAAAATATCCCCTAGTAGAAAATTTAGTAGAAAAAACTGGAAAGTTGCATGGGGCACTAAGTGTTGTCCAATGAGGGTTGACACTTTCACTAACTTCAACAATATCTATTCAAGATATGTTTTGTGTAAAAATGTACAAGTTATCATAGTCCCACAAATAATAGGTATATAAAAACTGTTCTGCAATTTATTTTCTCAAACAATTGTGCATATATTTCCACACAGGCACAAACTGTTGCAATGTTTATTTCAGTCAGTATTAGCATATAACTCAGAACAGCTTTTAAGCTGCTGGCAGAGTGTTTATCTAATAGTAATACCGGTGCTTAACCTTGAGGAACTGTGTAACTGACGTAAAAGAGAGCACTGTGTGCGTATGCTTTTACATCATAGATGCCAATATATCATGTATGAACTATAACTTTTAACTGACTTTCTTTTTTGCTTTTCATCTGGGGTTATGACTAGAGATGGCCTGAACCTCTGATTTTTGGTTCACGAAACCGGGTTCGTGAACTTCTGCAAAAGTTCGGTTCGCGCGAACTTTCGCGAACCATAATAGACTTCAACGGGGAGGCAAACTTTGAAAATTAGAAACACTTATACTGGCCACAAAAGTGATGGAAAAGAAGTTTTAAGGGGTCTAACATCTGAGTTTTTGCATGGATGAGTGGGATAGACTCCAAAAGTCCCGGGGAAAAATCTGGATTTGATGCAAAGCAGCGTTTTAAGGGCAGAAATCACATTGTATGCTAAATTGCAGGCCTAAAGTGCTTTAAAACATATTGCATGTGTGTACATCAATCAGGTAGTGTAATTAGAGTACTGCTTCACACTGACACACCAAACTCACTGTGTAACGCACCGCAAACAGCTTTTTGTGTAGTGACGGCCATGCTGGACTGGTGCGCACCGTGGCGAGAGTGCAGGCCGTGGTGGTTTTCAAGCCCATATGGTCGCCGGGCTGTGGTAGCTCAATGATAGAACAATAGTGACTGTCCAGCTGATCAAGCTGGTCTGTCCACAATGAAGCAATGACCTTATTATCTTGAGTGTGCCCCCCCCCCCCCCGAGACACTCATATCACAGATGGTCATTGCTTCATTGTGATACGCAAGCCCCTTCACCGCGGCAAGGTAATGATCATGAAGGGTAATTGGCACATGTACATGCCTTTTGTTTTGTTGATGCAGCGCAGTGCAGCCAGAAAAATTAGGCAGGCATGTACACGCACCAGAAAAATTATTATAGCGGCTGCTACTAATTCAGGAATCTGCCGGGTGTCCTGGACCCTGTAGGTGGTGGCGGAGAAGGCAGCCATGCGGCCTGTAGGCAGAGATGCTGTGTGGGGAGCAACTTAGTCTTGGGGCAGGCAGTCACACGGCATGCAGGCAGAGATGCTGTGTGTGGGGACTGACTTAGTCTTCGGGCGGGCAGTAGCCCTCCGGGATCCATGCCTCATTCATTTTGATAAAGGTGAGGTACTGAACACTTTTGTGACTTAGGCGACCTCTCTTCTCAGTGATAAAGCCCCCAGCTGCGCTGAAGGTCCTTTCTGACAGGACGCTTGAGGCAGGGCAAGACAGAAGTTGGATTGCAAATTGTGACAGCTCTGGCCACAGGTCAAGCCTGCGCACCCAGTAGTCCAAGGGTTCATCGCTGCTCACAGTTTCTACATCCACACTTAAGACCAGGTAGTCGGCTACCTGCCAGTCTAGGCGTTGATGGAGGGTGGATCCGGAAGGGCTAAGGCGAGGCGTTGGACTAAAGAATGTTTGCATGTCTGACATCACCATGAGATCGCTGTAGCATCCTCTCCTTGCCTGCGTGGGCATGGGAGATTGATTACTGGCAGTGGTACCTTTATTTCGTTGTGCTGTGACTTCACCCTTAAACCCATTGTAAAGCATAGTTGCCAGCTTGCTCTGCAAGTGCTGCATCCTTTCTGCCTTTTGGTGATTTCGAAACATCTCCGCCACTTTGTGCCTATACCGAGGGTCTAGTAGCATGGCCACCCAGTATGGCTCATTCCCCTTGAATTTTTTTTTTATACGGGTTCCCTCAACAGGCTGGACAGCATGAAAGACACCATCTGCACAAAGTTGGATGCAGACGTATTATCTATCTCCTCTTGCTCTTCCTTAGTGACGTCAGGTAAGTCCTCCTCCTCCCAACCATGAACAACCTCACAGGAACATTGAGCAGCACGAGCCCCCTGCGACGCCTGCTGCGGTTGTTCTTCTGCCACCACCTCCTCCTCCTCCTCCAAAGAAACACCAGGAACCATTTGCCGGCGAACCGTTTGGGCCATCTCTAGTTATGACATTGCAATGACATTAAGATAGAATGCAAGTGTCCTCATGTACCCACTTGGTAATGTTATCTTTATCGATATCTTAACTATAACTAAGGGCAGATTGTAGGCCCAACACACGTCAGTTGATCCTGTGTTTTTTTTACACTTGTCATGTGAAGTTTCTAAATAAAGAATACCAGAGTTTTTTTCAACCACTGCTTGGCTTACGGATCCTTTTCCTTACATGTGTGGATTGGCATGGCTTACCAGATCCTGCACCCATTGGCAGTGCAGTTTCTAGGCTAAAATGCACCCAGGGTGAGGGTGTAAAAATTGCCCTCCCCCCCCCGAGCAAGGTATGGGTGCCCGCAGTATAGGTTAGCCAGGTCTAGTTGCACTTATTATAGGTCCCCCCAGTATAGGTAGCCAAGAATAGGTACCCCAGTAAAGGTAGCCAGGCATAGGTGAGCCAGTATAGTTGCCCCCGCTATAGGTTAGCCAGGTAGGTGCCTCCAGTGTAGGTAGCCAGTATAGTTGCCCCCAGTATAGGTTAGATAGGCAGGCGCCCCCGGTATAAGTTAGATAGGTAGGTGCCCCAGTACAGGTTAGCTAGGTGGGTGCCTCTAATATAGGTAGCCAGAATAGTTGCCCCCAGCATAGGTTAGATAGGTAGGTGCCCCCAGTATAGGTTATTTAGGTAGGTGCCTGCAATATAGGTAGCCAATATAGTTGCCACCTGTATAGGCTAGCTAGGTAGGTGCCCCAATACAGGTTAGATAAGTGCCCCCAGTATAGGTTAGATAGGTAGCTGCCCCCTAGTGTAGGTTAGATTAGGTAGCTGCCCCCCAGTGTAGGTTAGATAGGTAGCTGCCCCCCAGTGTAGCTTAGATTAGGTAGGTGCCCCCCAGTGTAGGTTAGATTAGGTAGGTGCCCTCCAGCGTAGGATAGATTAGGTAGCTGCCCCCCAGTATAGGTTAGATAGGTAGCTGCCCCCCAGTGTAGGTTCAGATAGGTAGCTGCCCCCCAGTGTAGGTTAGATTAGGTAGGTGCCCCCCAGTATAGGTTAGATAGGTAGCTGCCCCCCAGTGTAGGTTAGATAGGTAGCTGCCCCCCAGTGTAGGTTAGATTAGTTAGGTGCCCCCCAGTATAGGTTAGATAGGTAGCTGCCCCCCAGCGTAGGTTAGATTAGGTAGCTGCCCCCCAGTATAGATTAGATAGGTAGCTGCCCCCAGTGTAGGTTAGATAGGTAGCTGCCCCCCAGTGTAGGTTAGATTAGGTAGCTGCCCCCCAGTGTAGGTTAGATTAGGTAGGTGCCCCTCAGTATAGGTTAGATAGGCAGCTGCCCCCCAGCGTAGGTTAGATTAGGTAGGTGCCCCTCAGTATAGGTTGGATAGATAGCTGCCCCCCAGCGTAGGTTAGATAGGTAGCTGCCCCCCAGTGTAGGTTAGATTAGGTAGGCGCCCCTCAGTATAGGTTAGATAGGTAGCTGCCCTCCAGCGTAGGTTAGATTAGGTAGGTGACCTCCAGTATACCAGTATAGGTTAGATAGGTAGCTGCCCTCCAGCATAGGTTAGATCAGGTAGGTGCCCCCCAGCGTAGGTTAGATTAGGTAGGTGCCCCCCAGTATAGGTTAGATAGGAAGCTGCCCCAGCGTAGGTTAGATTAGGTAGGTGCCCCCAACGTAGGTTAGATTAGGTAGGTGCCCCCCAGTATAGGTTAGATAGGTAGCTGCCCCCCAGCGTAGGTTAGATCAGGTAGGTGCCCCCCAGTATAGGTTACATTAGGTAGGTGCCCCCCAGCATAGGTTAGATTAGGTAGGTGCCCCCCCAGTATAGGTTAGATAGGTAGCTGTCCCCCATAATGGAGGGGGGAGCCCGAGCCACGGGGCAGCCCGACCTCTCCCTCCCTCTCCCGGGCCGCCTTCCTGCTCCCCCCTCAGATGCAGAGCGAGTAGGCAGGGAGCGCTGTATACAACATACCTCCCTGCGTTCCAAGCGCTGCTCTCTCGCCGCCGGCCTCTTCCTCTCTGCCTATACGATGATACACACGCTGCTTCCGGATAAACAGGAAGCAGCGTGTGTATCATCGTATAGGCAGAGAGGAAGAGACCGGCGGCGAGAGAGCAGCGCTTGGAACGCAGGGAGGTATGTTGTTTACAGCGCTCCCTGCCTACTCGCTCTGCATCTGAGGGGGAGCAGGAGGGCGGCCCGGGAGAGGAGAGGAAGGGAGAGGTCGGGCTGCCCTCCCCGTGGCTCCGGCACCCCCCTCCATTACAGCGCCCCCATCCCAACAGCGCCCCGGGCGGCGGCACACCCCGCACGGCCCTAGAAACGGGCCTGCCCATTGGTATGATCTACTAGGGGGTTGAGCGTTATTGAACTCTTTCTTTACCGTAATGTTATCTTTATTGTCTATTCGTAACACATCTGCCAAAACAATTGGTTATAAACTTTTTTTTTTTCAATATAGGTACATGTAAGAGTTTATAGTTTTGCTGTCCTTTTTGACCCTGCATAACATTTCTTTTTGTTTTGTTTTTTCATCACACCCCTTTGGTGCTGTGTATTATACTTTTGTTCTGCTGTATGTTCTTTTTTGTTGGTTGGTTAAACTTTTCTATTTATTCAATAATTTTTGAAGCCAATAAATTTAGTGTTGTATTAAAGCTCCTCTATATTTCCATTTCATTACATTAGACTATATATGTATCTATTTTATATTTCCATATTTTTGCTGGGTAATAAAAGCAACTGATATTAAAACACCTTAGCCTTGATTACAGTTTCCAGTTATGCAATTATAAAACACACAAAGTTTTATTTTTCATAATGGGAGATCAACAACCTAATATGCCTGCAAGGTAGCTATGTCCTGGTGGACACAATATTGATTAAAACCCTTAACAGCATTAACAGCTACAATAACCATAACCAGATGGCAATGACATTAAAGTAATCATAAACTGATTACCATAATGTTCTTGACCATGCCCCTGGGCACCAGTGACCTCCTAGAAATCACACTTCCCTGCTAACCTATTCAAAATATTTATGTTGCATTATAGTTAATTCCCCTGTAATTTAACTAGAATCCTGGAGAAATTGTATTGAACATATTTTTCCTTAATACATAACAAACATACATTTCATGTTTATTAAACGAATCGGAACCCAAAAATTAAGATAATGCCTCTGTGATTAATAAAAAGTGCTTTGTGTACAACTTACATCTGAAGGTAGGAACACACTAGGCAGAATCGCATATGTGGTTTCCACTATGTGCTATGGGAAATGCATATGGCTAGTGTGTTCCTACCCTTAAACAGAAGAGAGAGGACAGACCATCATGAAACAAAAAGGCAGTATGGAGCTAGTGGATGCCCCTTAAATGCGATCTGGCCCCCACAGTCTGGACTTGGCTGCTCCGGATAAAACCACTGTAGTAAAAGAAGAAGAGAGAGGGGCGCTCTAAGTCCGTTGCACTGCTGGACTGTGCTCTAATAGGACAGGTCTCACCTGTTTGTGGTGGGGCTTGCACAGCGTACACAGCCCAGGGTGAGTAAAGAGAATGATTGCTGTCTTGCAGCTGGGACATTAGCAGGGAGAGGTGTCAGGATGTGTTTAATGCTTCAGAAGTTGCCTGTCATTAGTAGCCATGTGCATTGGCTGATGTAATATCAGAGTGCCCTAGACCATTGACCACTTATCCTGATCAATAAGTAATCAATAATCAATAATGCAGGGCAGTCTGCTGTTTCAGAAGCCAGTGAAACAGGTGCTGACTGACGACTTCTGTAGTGACAAACACCTGATTACTTAAACTAACAACACAATTGTTGCCTCTTTGGTAAAATTAAAGACAGCCAGCTCTGGGTGTATTTTATATCTTTATTTATTAAAAGTTACGTTTTATATCCTACCAAAGAGGCAACAATTGTGTTGTTAGTTTAAGTAATCAGGTGTTTGTCACTACAGAAGTCGTCAGTCAGCACCTGTTTCACTGGCTTCTGAAACAGCAGACTGCCCTGCATTATTGATTATTGATTACTTATTGATCAGGATAAGTGGTCAATGGTCTAGGGCACTCTGATATTACATCAGCCAATGCACATGGCTACTAATGACAGGCAACTTCTGAAGCATTAAACACATCCTGACACCTCTCCCTGCTAATGTCCCAGCTGCAAGACAGCAATCATTCTCTTTACTCACCCTGGGCTGTGTACGCTGTGCAAGCCCCACCACAAACAGGTGAGACCTGTCCTATTAGAGCACAGTCCAGCAGTGCAACGGACTTAGAGCGCCCCTCTCTCTTCTTCTTTCATCATGAAACAAGGCACTTAAGGCCCAGCCCATCTTTAACCACCCTGGCGTTCTATTAAGATCGCCAGGGCGGCTGCGGGAGGGTTTTTTTTTAATAAAAAAAAAAACTATTTCATGTAGCCAACTGAAAGTTGGCTGCATGAAAGCCCACTAGAGGGCGCTCCGGATGCGTTCTTCTGATCGCCTCCGGTGACCAGAAGTAACAAGGAAGGCTGCAATGAGCAGCCTTCCTTGATTCGCTTACCTCATCGCCATGGCGACGAGCGGAGTGACGTCATGGACGTCAGCCGACGTCCTGACGTCAGCCACCTCCGATCCAGCCCTCAGCACTGGCCGGAACTGTTTGTTCCGGCTACGCTGGGCTCAGGCAGCTGGGGGGACCCTCTGATCAGGTAGCACACGCGGCTGGCAAAGTGCCGGCTGCGTGTGCTGCTTTTTATTTCATGCAAATCGGCCCAGCAGGGCCTGAGCGGCAGCCTTCGGCAGTAATGGACAAGCTGAGCTCGTCCATACCGCCCGGCTGGTTAAAAAGATCCATGAAATTAAATAAAAGTGAATGATAGGTTTGGATGATAGGAGTGAAATAATGCTAGTACATGGTTCTGACTGTAATTAGAATGTTTTAAACTGCAATTAGGTTAAAAAGAAGCTTAAGTGAAACAAAAAAAGATTTTAACTTTCCTGGGGCTTCTTTCAGCTCCTGGCAGTCGATCGGTGCCCTCGCTGCAGCTCCTCTCCCTCCCGGCGTCCAGTGGTGAAGAAGCCGACCTTCCAGGCCGCTTCCAGGTCGGCTTCTGTGCGCTCCATGGAGGGGGGTCACGTGGTGTAGGGATGCCATTGGGTCTCTACTGCGCAGGCGCAGAACTACTGCGCCTGCACAGTAGAGACCAGATGACGTCACTTACACCACGTGACCCGTGCCGTGGAGAGCACATGAAGCCGACCCAGAAGCTGACCTGGCGAGGTCGGCTTCTTCATCGCTGGACGCCGGGAGGGAGAGGAGCTGCAGCGAGGGCACCGATTGACTGCCAGGAGCTGGAAGAAGCCCCAGGTAAGTGCAGTTTGTTTTTTATATCATGCGCAGATCTTTCCTTTAAGCTTCCCTTTAAGAGGGTTTTTTTTTCCTCTTTAGTCATCAGTTCAGAAAGGGTTAGCTTGAGTGCCCATCAGCTTTGAAAACAGTTTGAATACTAGTTTTAATACTAGTTTGAATACATTAACACTGAGCAGGGCCACCAAACATAGCAAGTGTTCCAGGTGATAAACACTTTCTTCAAAATCGTATTTCATATATATCGAGATTAGTACTAACTGAAATTGCCTATCTCATATTGCTCACATTGATTGAGATGATACATTTCTGAATCATTGAAAAAGCCAATTTCAATTGTGTAAGAAATAACATAATAAAATCAATGGAGCAGAAATCATATACCCTTGCAGAAAGCATCTAATTTTAAGATATTTGTAAATGTTTATTGGGTAAATGATATTTCTTGTGGAGAACCTCAAAGGACTTTATAGTATTCATACTATAAGGGTTCATGATAATTAAATGTTTCCCGCTACACTTAGATACTGAATGGGAAATAATTATAAGTTCCATCCTGTTAACTATGAGATCTTTTATTGGTTTATGGTGTGTGCCTTAAAGAGGACTTGTAGTGAAAAAAAGTAATGAATCAAAATTCCTATTTGTTTTGCAATAATGATTTATACAAATTTAGTCAGTGTTGGCCAACAGAAAAATCTTTCCTTATCCTGATTTACATTGTGAAATTTATAACAGGTGGCATCATCTTAAGTCTTTTCAGGTGCAGCACTGCAAAATGTGTGTTTCTGAGAATTCTGACGCCAGTGAAAATAATGTCTGGTCTCCCAGAATGCTCTGTGTGGAGAAATTCACATACCTAAACAGCCTAGGCTTAGCATCACTGGGAGGGTGTGGCTACATACCAGTATACAAAATATATAGATATAGGAAGTGGTTCTTATGCTGAAACCTAGAAAATTACCATAAAAGAGGGTATTGTGCATTATTTACTGCATTCTACTGTATTTTGTTACAATATCTTTTGGGATAATACTTCCAGGTGTTAGAAGTGACTTGAATGCGAATTGGAATACAGAAGAGATTCCTACCCTATCTCAATTAGGAAGACAGGTGGACTTCAATCTGCAAATGGAACGTTCCATTAGATTTAGTAAAAGTATGAAAAAATCTTCCTATCTCTTATCTATTGATTGGCCTACCTCTCCACCTTAACATTTTGTATTATACTCCTACACGGAAATTCTTTAATCTCCACTTTGATCCTTCTAGCAACCTCTTTAAACTGTTCTCTCTGAGACCATACCACACCCTTGGCGAGTGCGCCATAACAACACCCTGGGTACCGTTTTTTTCCTATGTAACATAAGCATTGTACTCACATTTGAAACATATTACCTTATTTCCCCAAGGAGTATGAAAGGCATCACATCTCCTGAATTGCATATACTTATCATTCCCCCAGGTACACCACCCTTGTACAGCTTGTTACTGTTTATTGTAATTATCTTCTATGTATTCTACACTTATTGCTCACTACATGAACAAATATTTTACTACATTCTGGAAATGTTGTTTCTCTGTCCTCTACTCTATATTCTCCTAATTTGTATTTTTAATGAGAAACGACTTGTTTGTAAAATGTTCTTTTTCAAAAATCCAATAAACGTTTTACGTAAAAAAAAAAGAGTGACTTGAATGGTACCTTGGAAAAGGGGATGAGAAGGTCGTTACCTTAAGATCTGAACCAAGGGTGATGGAGATATCAAGGGCTGACCCTATCTCCTGATGACTGTGGAATGGTTATAAGTGACTAGCAAGCCCTTGGAATTTTCTGAGGGCCATAAATATTAATCATAGACTGCAGCTGGCTAAAGATGCTGGATACACTTATAAGGATCATGTGGAATACTCACAGTTTTGTTGCTATTTTGTCCTACAACTGCCTGTCCATGTGATATTTACATTTTTCTCTTCTATTTTCTTTCTAAGGGAAGTAACATTTTAATTCTAACATTTGTCTCCAGGGCCTGTATGGTTAATTTCCAGATTTTAAATCTACTCTCTGGCTAGGTTCACAGTGGGACATTGCATTGTGATGCGACGTCAAAGTCACAACACAGCATTACAACGCAACGCAACACAAAAAAAGTGGTAACGCACATTAATGCTGCATTACCATAGCATACAGTAGGTACAGTAATGCATACAGACAGTGAAAAGTATTTTTCCTGTACCTGATATTGTGTATGTTTAGAGGTAATGCACTGCAGCAGTGCGTTACCATAATGCTACACATTACAATGCAATGCTAACGTCGCACTGTGAACGTCCCATAGGCTTATCATTGCAGTGCAGTGCACAATTTTTACTGCCCCAAGGCCAGATGAATTTCTCTGTTATATGTGGTGTTATGATAACTCTAAGTATTATAATATTTGTTAGAAAGTGGCCTGACCCTGGGAAGTTTTGACACTTTAAAGATTATGGGCTTGATTCACAAAGCGGTGCTAACTGTTAGCACTCCTGTGAAAACCCCCTTAGCACATCTAAACAAGCTTTTCGCGCATAAAAGTTTACGCGCGCAAAACTTTATGCGCGTAAAACTTTACGCGCGTACTGCACAGAGCGCGGGGCGCACCGCGCGAAGTGCCCATTAAAGCCTATGGGACTTAGCGCGTGTAAAACTTTGCGCACGTAAAACTTTGCGCGCGCAAAGTTAGCGCGCGATCTGATTGAGAAATCCGGTGCTAACCTACTTAGCACCCCGGTTAGCGCGTCTAAAGACTTTAGACGTGCTAAGTAGGTTAGCATTGCTTTGTGAATCAAGCCCTTTGTCACCTTTAGGAAATCTGAGTGCTGGTGGGTTCCCTTTATTAAGCCTGTGGGAAGAAACATATTTAAAATAAACTAAAATAGGAACTTAACTGAATTTAACTTAATGAATAAAATTGCTATTTTTGTTACATTAATACTTTATAAGTTGTTTAGTCAAGGTTTGCTCACTGCACACACTATGAAACAATAAAAGATCTGTGCAGGAGCCGCATGTGGTCTGGGAATGGCGTGAAAGCAGCCCAGCTGACCAGCTTGTAAGAAGGAGGAGGAGTACATCTTGGCTTGAGCCCTGGCAAGTGGGATGCAAGCTTGATTGCTGGAACTCCCTTACGGGTCGTCCAGCCCACCATACAGGTGAGATTTTTCTACGGCCAGCTAGCCCCCCCTTACAATACTAAAAGCCTGAGTGAACTCTCTGTCTCTTTGTCTGTAGATACTTGTAATTATGGTGCACACTTACACCTGGCAAATTCGGTGCCCGATAGATGATAATTACATGACAATGTCAGCTGTATAATTATGGCACACACTACTTAGCCACGGTAGAGGCAGGATTTATAGACAGACCGAATTGCCAGTTTCAATTACCGGTGAAAGGGGGGAGTCAGTGTTAGGCATGGGGGGGGTAGTGTTAGGAGTAGATAGGGGAGGGTTAAAGTGAGAAGTAGGATACAACAGGCTACAACAGAATATTAGTAACATTACCAATATTCAACTACATTCAGTGCACAAAACAAAATTCCGGCTTTACCGCGTGCCAAATTTTCTAAGTGCTGTTTTTACATGTATGCCAATTAATGATCTACACTGTTCACTTTTTTATAGACTGCTGCAAAACAAGGGTTAACACTGTTTGAATCTGTAAAGTAAATAATACATTGAAGCAAAAGGCAATTTCTGGCTTGTAAAGTCTTTTTATAGGAGGCAAGTTAGTAATACAATTTAATTTATTATTCACACACACAACTTTTAAAATTAGCATTTTCCTCTTCACTGCTTTAAAACTTCAGTTACTGAAGTCCTACTTATCAAAAAAAAACAAAAAACATTTCTGTGACAAATTTTAGATTTGTTATTTAGATTTCTACATTTTTCTGTATGGGTCGAAGATGTATAACCCATTATGCGAAAAGTCAATATGTTCTAAAGCTAATGCACCAAATAGCTACATCTGGATAACACCATAAATGAATTGGGAAAAGCTAAATCTGTTGGAGCCATGGTATTTGTAAGGAGGGAGAGTATTCTCCAAATGAATATTATTCTTTTTAAATTGGACAAGTAGAAAAAGAATTCTATAGTTTGATTAAAGAGGACTGAGGGGATTTTTTCTTTAAATGTAAGAAAAAAAGCCTTTTAACCTAGAGCTAAGCCTCTTTGGAGAAATCAGCTAAAATAAGTTGTATAGCTGGAATTCTTGTATGCATTATATGCCGTTTTATTAATGGTTGTGCTTGCTGGTAAAATGAATAGTTAGGTTCTGAATCTCCATACCAGTTACATACTGTAGTTCCACATCTGATTGCAGATCTTTAAAATTGTGTCCTTCCATTAATTCATGCAGTGTATTACACTTTAAACTATTTTGTTTATTAGCTGCAGTGGTAGAGTGCATATCCAAGGACTATACCTTCTGGGTGTATAGTATATGTGTAGCATCAGGGGTAGGTTACCAACACATGACTTTAAATCCATCTGAGGAAGGACATGACAATTTGTTTGCAGCATCAGAAACTGATCCCTAGAGATGGTCAATGAGATGCAAATAATTCTGAGTGGATGCAGAATTGTGCAAATTGTATATGCAAACTTAGTCGGTTTGAACATGGATAAATCAAATTAAACATTGGAAGGATGTGAATTGCTATTTTCAAGATGCATACATTTGTATTCAAAATGTACATAATCCTGCATAAACTTGACATTATTTGCATCTCATTGACCAATGGCCATCCCTACTGATTAAAACATGGACACAGTTTAGTATTTTTAGATCAGGAAGGGTTATGAAGGTTTTAAGTTTGGAGGTTTTTTTTTAGAAACAGTGTTAATCGTAATGGATAATTTTGCTTTTGTGAATTGCATCATTTTCACAATTACAATCTTGATCGCAATTATGATTTTACATGCTATCTTGATTTTGTGTAGGTGCTAAATCGTAAAGATGATCAAGAGAATGAGAATCCTCATTTGTATAATAAATGGACCAATAGGGGGTCCCAGTGACATATTTAATAATGCTTGACGGGGTGTTGTAGTTAGGTATGTACCGATGGCATGGAGTGGCATGTGTTTCAGGGATCTTCAATAAAACTCCAGAGGATATTAGTATGGGGTTACTTGTGAGTATATTGGCATGGGATCATTAACCACTTCCCAACTGACGGGTTTTACCCCCTGACCACCAGAGCAATTTTCACCTTTCAGCGCTCCTTCCATTCATTCGTCTATAATTTTATCATTACTTATCGCAATGAAATGAACTATATCTTGTTTTTTTCGCCACCAATTAGGCTTTCTTTAGGTGGGACATTATGCCAAGAATAATTTTATTCTAAATGTGTTTTAATGGGAAAATAGGAAAAAATGTGGGAAAAAATTTATTATTTTTCAGTTTTTGGCCTTTATAGTTTTTAAATAATGCATGCTACTGTAATTAAAACCCATTAAATGTATATGCCTATTTATCCCGGTTATAAAACCGTTTAAATTATGTCCCTATCACAATGTTTGCCGCCAATATTTTAGTTGGAAATAAAGGTGCATTTTTTTCAGTTTTGCGTCCATCCCTAATTACAAGCCCATAGTTTATAAAGTAACAGTGTTATACCCTCTTGACATAAATATTTAAAAAGTTCAGTCCCTAAGGTAACTATTTATGTATTTTTTTTAAATTGTAAATTTTTTATTTTTTTTTTAATTACAAAAAAAAAAATTGGGGAGTGTGGGAGGTAAGGAGTTAATTTTTTGTGTAAAACAAGTTTATTTGTGTGTAAAAAATGGCTAGGGTGTAGTTTTACTATTTGGCCACAAGATGGCAACATTACCAATTTGTTTCATGCGACCTGCAAGCGTCCTTCCGGACACTTGCAGGAAGTAGAAAGAGGCTGGGACTTTGTTATTTTTTCACAATGATCGCGCTGCTCAGCCGAGCGGCAGCAGATCATTGCGGGGCTTAGATCAACGAACGGGAATGGATTTTCCCGTTCGTTGATCTCTGGGAGAGCGGGTGGCGGCGTGTTTACTAGCGGCGGGCGGCGTGTTTACGAGCGGGAGCGCGGACAGTGGCAGGAGTGCGCAAAGTACGGATTTCTCCGTCCCTGGGGGTGAAAGGATGGAAAAAGGGGCGGAGAAATCCATACGCGCGGGGGTAAAGTGGTTAATTACGTTAAGTATTTATGGTTAATTAAGAAGAAGATGGTTAAGAAGTAGATTTTTTTCTTTTTCGTAGTGACTTGTCTTTAATTTTTTTCTCCTTCGTACGCAGTTGACCCTCGTATTTTTTCTCATGCAAGTGGTTTGAAAGTGCTTATAATTCCTGTCCCATTTATAGTTCTGCTAACAGATCTTACAAATAGGAATAGTTTGGTCAAAAGTTGAGGTTCTAAAGAACACTCAAACTGCTCCACGCCAACTTGGGTGAACACAGCGGCTACCCCAGGACTGCTCAACGCCAATTGGCGTAAAGTCCTGGGGGGGTGTTTTTTTGGGGATCATGCATGCCGATGCACATGCATCCCCACTTGAATGATGGAGCGGAGACCGTTAGATGGCAAAACCGGTATCTATTTACATTGTACAGCGATGCGTGGCAGCGCTGTACTGGGGACAGCTGTGACACTCAGCTGTCCCCCTGGGAGGCTCAAAGAGTGATCAGCTCTCATAGGCTGATGTCTATGAGGGCCGATCGCTGGGATTGGCTGCTGGGAGGAGGGAGGGAGGGAAAGCCCACCAACAGAAATCTATGTTGGTGGGCATAAAAGGAGAGGGATTAATTTGTGTGCTTGCAATGCTGGGGGTCATACTTTCTGACCACCCATCACAACAAGGCTAAGAGCTGGATTATGGAAGAGGTTACACAGGCTGCCCAGAGCAACTGCAGTTCTGGGCTTCAGATATCACTATGAATAAAACACAATGGCAGGGCAGTGCGATCTTTCGCTGCCTTAGTTTGCACCATGCTGCCTTAGCGATAGCAAGTATTCAGACAGGTACAAGACAGGACTATAGATTGGAGTGTAACTAGTAGCAACCGCAGCTCACAGTCACGCCCACAGAAGCAGAGCAAGCTGGCTAACAGTCACCAGCAAGCATCCACCCAGGCAAGACTACAGGATACAACATAACTAATAGCAACTGCAGCCTATAGTTACATTCCCAGAAACTAGAGTAGCAGGAATACTACCAGTCACCAACGTGGTGATGACAGAATCCAAGTTATCTGGATAATGGACTTCACTGATCCATCGCGGATGCAGCGAACATCCATCAAGCATGGAACTAGGCAATACACAATGATAAGAAAAATAACAAACAGCTCAGCTATCGGATAAATATATATTAGCAAGTCTGCATATATATTTATCAAGAACTAGCTAAAGCACAAGTAATAAGGTTGCATAGAACTACAATAACAGAGCTATGCAGAGTAACTAGGTGCCCAGTAGATCAGCGTAGTGACCACTATGACGGGCGGGGTATGAAATGGGAGGCAGACCTTTATGCTGGCATCAGCCAACGGATGCAGGTATGCAAATCTCCACACAGCTGAATGGTAATCACTCAATCCTAAGCTGGCTTGATTACCATTTGCTAGCTGGCTGTGAGTGCAAAAGACCCCCATAAGAAATACATGCAGATTTATGTAATAGCATGCATACAGGAAATCCAGGCCTATCTAAGTCAGGACTGTTTGCGAATCTTCAAGTTTCGAGTTCTTCAACTGTGAAGTTGTAAAATTCAGATGCTGGGGTTCTAAGGCTACCAAACATGATTGCTGAGTCTCAGGAAGTGATGCAGTGCATACATTGGTGTCTGCTGGATCATATGGTTTGCAGGATGCAGAAAACAAATCAGTAGGAATGTGTTTGTATATTTTCGCAAAATGTTTTGCTTTCGATTTAACAAATTCCAGGGGTTCATCAAAAACCTTCTCGTTTTCCTCAGCCCAGGTTCTCATCTTGCTCACAGTCACGTCCACAGAAGCAGAGCAAGATGGCTAACAGTCACCAGCAAGCATCCACCCAGGCAAGACTACAGGATAGAACATAACTAATAGTAACTGCAGCCTATAGTTACGTTCCCAGAAACTAGAGTAGCAGGAATACTACCAGTCACCAATGTGGGGATGGCAGAATCCAAGTTATCTGGATAATGAACTTCACTGATCCATCGCGGATGCAGTGAATGTCCATCAAGCATGGAACTAGGCAATACATAATGATAAGAAAAATAACAAACACTATAGTAAAAATGTCCACAGCGCTCAATAAAAATTGTAACTCTTTAATTAATATAATTAATCATAAAATAGATAATTGACCTTAGACTAATTGATAGCACCTTCCCCTTTAAATACACCAACATATGCTTGCCACTCACACAGTTGCACTGCAGTGACCACACATACAAAAATAAAAAAGGGGATCCCGGTAAAAGATCAAAAATTTCAGAACTGATAGTTCAATATTGCACAGATCTGTATCTTTAAAATGTCACACTTGCGTGTAATCAGTATTCCACGGTGCACACACCAAATCCACGAAGCTACTGGCGATAATGCTCAACCAGAAAGTTTCTTATGCATGCAATAAATAGATTGGTAGGAGGTATTAAGTTCATGTATACTGCACCACTTGGAAGTGAAGATCCTCCGTGCACATCGGCAGACTCCGGAGACGCTCCTATTACCCGCACAAGGGAGGAGAGGGAAGTCCGGTCACGCTATTGCGCTGGGTGTATATCTCATATGCCGCTGGCGTCCACTGCAGCTGGACGCTCTCTCGTGCGGCTTGTTGGTTCCACGCTGGCTCGGGCAATCCCCAGTGACGTCACTGTTCGCGTGATAACGTAGGACACTGACGTTTCGAGGGGTAACGCCCCCCTTCTTCAGAGCTGTCCCTCATTGGCCCTTACCAGCTTATGAATACCACCTCTTCATTTAGACTCCTCCCATTCCTCCATGGTTACAATTCCTCAGCGTGACAAAGCTTTGTTTACATAGCTATCTTGAAATACTCTATGAAGATTTTAACAATATCAGAATTCATTCATTTATAAAAGCATAGAACTCAAAATCGCAATTTAATCCTTTAGGGACCATAGTATCCATGGAGAATATCCATAAAGATTCCATTCGTGACAGTTTCTTTATATAATCACCTCCTCTCCATTCTTTCTCCACTTTTTGTACTCCACAGAAGGATGAGCCCTCTATTGAACACCTATGAAATTCCTTATAATGTGCGGACAGGGGATGCTTAGCATTGCCTTTTCCAATGTTATATAGATGTTCCCCTAGTCTTTTTTTCAACGCACGTTTAGTTCTTCCTATATACTGTTTGTTACAGGGGCAGCATATCATGTATACCACCCCTTTCGTTGAGCAAGAAAAATTGCCTTTTATAGGAAAACTGTTTCCATTGAAGGATGAGATAACCTCCTGTGTTACTCTATTGCCCATAGTTGCCACACACATCCCACATTCACCACATCTTCTGAATTTGGATCCCTTATTCTTTAATTGGGGATTTATAATGGTAGGTGCTATGATCTGACCCATATTGGTGCTCCTTCTAAAAATAATTCTGGGATCTTGTTCTATACATGTATTCAAATGTTCATCCTCTTTTAGAACACCCCAGTACCTATTTATTATAGTTTTAATTTTATATGCCTGTTCACAGTAATCAAACAGCAGAGCTGGCGACTGTTCAGACCATTTTTCTTTATACTGTTTCTCCTTTAATAATTCTTCTCTATTAACATCTTCCAGTTCTCTAACAGCAATCTCCAATGATTCATCCTCATAACCTTTGTCTATAAATCGATTCTTTAAAATTTCTGCCTCATTGTTATAATCTTCCAGTTTGGAGCAATTGCGCTTTAAACGCAAAAATTGCCCCTTGGGGACATTCACCAACCATCTAGCTAGATGGCAACTGTCTATGTCAATAAAACTGTTGCAGTCTACCGGTTTAAAGAAAGTTTTTGTGTGTAAGGTATCACAATCTAGAAACACCGTGAGATCTAAAAAATTTACTGTACTCCTACTGTACTCAGCTGTGAACTTAAGATTATATTCATTTATATTAATATTATTCAAAAATCCTTCCAACGATTCCTGTTCCCCTCTCCAAATAAAAAATGCATCATCGATAAAACGGCGCCAGAACACGAGGCCCGCGCCGGAGCACATGGACCACCGGCCGAGGACATGTTCCTCCCAGTGTGCCATGTACAAATTTGCAAATGCCGGCGCGAACCTCGTGCCCATCGCCGTACCCATCACCTGTAAATAATAATTGGCATCAAAATAAAAATAATTGTGCTTTAAAATAAAATTCATAGCTTCCAATATAAATGTTATTTGTTCATGTTTTAGAGTTACATCCTGTTGTAAAAAATATTGCGCTGCCTGTAAACCCTTCTGATGTTCAATTACCGTGTACAGTGAGCTGACATCAACTGTACATAGTATGTCACCCTTCTCCCACTTAAATTTGTTAAGTTCTCTCAAAAAATGACCAGTATCCTTAAGATAAGCTGGTGTGGTGACCACCTGTTTTTGCAAAAAAGTATCAACATATTTGGATAGGTTAGTACTTAAAGACCCGATCCCCGATATTATGGGACGGCCCGGAGGGTTATGTGCGTCCTTATGGACTTTTGGAAGGTGATAATACACTGGCAGTCTTGGTCGGTCGACCAATAAAAAATCATACTCTTTCTTATTAATTATCCCTATAGTTTTGCCACCATCTAAAAACTCTCGCATTTTCTTTTTATACAGTTGTGTTGGATCACTTCTTAATCTTTGATAGGTACTACCATCCTTCAACTGTCTATATGCTTCTCTCATGTAATCATCTGTGTCTTGCAACACCACTCCTCCCCCTTTGTCAGCTGGCCGTATAATAACCGAAGAATCCTCTTTCAGGGCCATCATAGCTTTACGCTCACATTTAGTCAAATTATCTCTAGATTTCCGATTGAAATTGGTTTTCCTTATATCATTAGTAACCATAGTTTCAAATGTCGTCATTGCTTTGCTATATTCAAATGCTGGAAAAAATTTGGATTTTGGTTTTAAATCAGTATGATAATAAATGCTTTCCACCTGATCATCTGCTCTCTGTTGTGTTTTAGAAGAGTTTTTAACAAAATACTTTTTTAAACATAATTTCCTCATAAATTTTTTAAGATCAATGAACATGTTAAATTTATTTGCCTTGGAAGAAGGTGCAAATTTGAGGCCTCTATTAAGTATAGAGACCTCCGACTCTGACAGGGTTTTACTGCTAAGATTAAAAATCCCCTTTGGGGTTATATCAATCTTTTTATGTTTTATTCTTTTAATTTTTTTGGAGTACTTACCTCCTCTACACCCTCTAACATGTTTCGATTCCTCTTTCCTCCCCCTAAAAAAGAGACCATAGAGGATTGGTTCTCTCCTCCTTTATCCCTCTTTCTATTTTTATGGTGGTCTGTTGTTTTTTTATTAATAATAGGGTCCTCATTTCTCATGCCCAATTTCAAGGCTGTGCGATAGTCCAAAAACTGGGGTTTGGATGTACTCGATTTGGGCGTTTGGGGCATCCTGGACTGTTTGTCCAATCTATATGGGGAATTTTTAGCTGATCTACGAGGAGAATCTGCTAATAGAGCAGTATATTTATTTTGCAGTTTAATTGTATTCGTATTTCTCTCCTTTGGAATGGCACCCTCTAAGTGCTTTATTCTCAGATGGGATGTACTCTTTTCCTTATCTCCGCTACTTTTATCCTTTACATTAATATTTAAGTCAGTGTCTTCCGAACTATTCTCTGGAGGCTTTCCTCCAATGTCATTTTTCTTTATAATGGATTTGGTAGGTGTTTTATTGATGCTTAGTCTCTGGTCCGCATTACCAGGTGGACCCTCCTTAATGGTTAAGTCCCCCACGGTCTGCGGCTCCAGCACACCGTATGCTATCTCCAGCTGGATCTCAGGGTCTAACTGAGACACCCCAAAACTGACGGCTCCATCCTGTGCACCCAAGCCAGGCGGGCCCACATCCATATCCACACCCGCCACGGTCTGGGGCACCAGAATGGATCCCCCAGTGGCCTCTGAGTCCTTCTCCCGGTGCACACTAGCATCATTACCATGGTTCTCTTTACCTGTGGGTGTACTCAGATTATTCACTTTAGCTTTTGCACATTCCATATTTTCAGCAATATTTCTTCTTGTATTCAACATCATACCATCTCTCTGGAATTTCTTAGTTTTTCTCTTTATAATCTCCTCCTCTAAAGAGGTGAGTCTGGTTTGAATGCTCATTTCCATTGTTTTATACACTTCAGTCTCATTAAACTGCTCTATATTGGTATAAGCCTTTCTAATTTCCTCACCAGATTCTAGGAGTTGGATCTTCCTTACCTCTAAAAGGAAGCCCAAAACCTGCATGGAGAAACTATGGAACATCTTATCCCATGCAATTTGATTGTCCCCATATTGTAAATCTGCTGAAAGATTTTTATATAAATACAACCCGACAGGACATTTATCATTTGATATATACTGATCTAGCGTAAATATTTCCCATAGATTTTTTGTTTCGGATGTCAATAATTTCTCCAAAGTTCTACATTGATACTTAATAGTTTCTGTTTCAAAACTGACATTTTGAACTTGCAGAGCCTCTTGGGCAAAAAACTGTTCTAATCTGTTATACCTATCACGTCTGTATTGCCATAGATTGGCACTTGTAGCTATTGATCCTTCCATAAGGCCTTCCATTAGGCAGCGAGATAACAGTATTGGAGAAAAAGATATGTTAAACTTACAGTCACTGATATACGTATCCGCGCCTATAGATATCTCAGCTGCTTTGTGGACTAGGTAATTTCTCCAAAACCCAATATTGTCACTATAGTAAAAATGTCCACAGCGCTCAATAAAAATTGTAACTCTTTAATTAATATAATTAATCATAAAATAGATAATTGACCTTAGACTAATTGATAGCACCTTCCCCTTTAAATACACCAACATATGCTTGCCACTCACACAGTTGCACTGCAGTGACCACACATACAAAAATAAAAAAGGGGATCCCGGTAAAAGATCAAAAATTTCAGAACTGATAGTTCAATATTGCACAGATCTGTATCTTTAAAATGTCACACTTGCGTGTAATCAGTATTCCACGGTGCACACACCAAATCCACGAAGCTACTGGCGATAATGCTCAACCAGAAAGTTTCTTATGCATGCAATAAATAGATTGGTAGGAGGTATTAAGTTCATGTATACTGCACCACTTGGAAGTGAAGATCCTCCGTGCACATCGGCAGACTCCGGAGACGCTCCTATTACCCGCACAAGGGAGGAGAGGGAAGTCCGGTCACGCTATTGCGCTGGGTGTATATCTCATACGCCGCTGGCGTCCACTGCAGCTGGACGCTCTCTCGTGCGGCTTGTTGGTTCCACGCTGGCTCGGGCAATCCCCAGTGACGTCACTGTTCGCGTGATAACGTAGGACACTGACGTTTCGAGGGGTAACGCCCCCCTTCTTCAGAGCTGTCCCTCATTGGCCCTTACCAGCTTATGAATACCACCTCTTCATTTAGACTCCTCCCATTCCTCCATGGTTACAATTCCTCAGCGTGACAAAGCTTTGTTTACATAGCTATCTTGAAATACTCTATGAAGATTTTAACAATATCAGAATTCATTCATTTATAAAAGCATAGAACTCAAAATCGCAATTTAATCCTTTAGGGACCATAGTATCCATGGAGAATATCCATAAAGATTCCATTCGTGACAGTTTCTTTATATAATCACCTCCTCTCCATTCTTTCTCCACTTTTTGTACTCCACAGAAGGATGAGCCCTCTATTGAACACCTATGAAATTCCTTATAATGTGCGGACAGGGGATGCTTAGCATTGCCTTTTCCAATGTTATATAGATGTTCCCCTAGTCTTTTTTTCAACGCACGTTTAGTTCTTCCTATATACTGTTTGTTACAGGGGCAGCATATCATGTATACCACCCCTTTCGTTGAGCAAGAAAAATTGCCTTTTATAGGAAAACTGTTTCCATTGAAGGATGAGATAACCTCCTGTGTTACTCTATTGCCCATAGTTGCCACACACATCCCACATTCACCACATCTTCTGAATTTGGATCCCTTATTCTTTAATTGGGGATTTATAATGGTAGGTGCTATGATCTGACCCATATTGGTGCTCCTTCTAAAAATAATTCTGGGATCTTGTTCTATACATGTATTCAAATGTTCATCCTCTTTTAGAACACCCCAGTACCTATTTATTATAGTTTTAATTTTATATGCCTGTTCACAGTAATCAAACAGCAGAGCTGGCGACTGTTCAGACCATTTTTCTTTATACTGTTTCTCCTTTAATAATTCTTCTCTATTAACATCTTCCAGTTCTCTAACAGCAATCTCCAATGATTCATCCTCATAACCTTTGTCTATAAATCGATTCTTTAAAATTTCTGCCTCATTGTTATAATCTTCCAGTTTGGAGCAATTGCGCTTTAAACGCAAAAATTGCCCCTTGGGGACATTCACCAACCATCTAGCTAGATGGCAACTGTCTATGTCAATAAAACTGTTGCAGTCTACCGGTTTAAAGAAAGTTTTTGTGTGTAAGGTATCACAATCTAGAAACACCGTGAGATCTAAAAAATTTACTGTACTCCTACTGTACTCAGCTGTGAACTTAAGATTATATTCATTTATATTAATATTATTCAAAAATCCTTCCAACGATTCCTGTTCCCCTCTCCAAATAAAAAATGCATCATCGATAAAACGGCGCCAGAACACGAGGCCCGCGCCGGAGCACATGGACCACCGGCCGAGGACATGTTCCTCCCAGTGTGCCATGTACAAATTTGCAAATGCCGGCGCGAACCTCGTGCCCATCGCCGTACCCATCACCTGTAAATAATAATTGGCATCAAAATAAAAATAATTGTGCTTTAAAATAAAATTCATAGCTTCCAATATAAATGTTATTTGTTCATGTTTTAGAGTTACATCCTGTTGTAAAAAATATTGCGCTGCCTGTAAACCCTTCTGATGTTCAATTACCGTGTACAGTGAGCTGACATCAACTGTACATAGTATGTCACCCTTCTCCCACTTAAATTTGTTAAGTTCTCTCAAAAAATGACCAGTATCCTTAAGATAAGCTGGTGTGGTGACCACCTGTTTTTGCAAAAAAGTATCAACATATTTGGATAGGTTAGTACTTAAAGACCCGATCCCCGATATTATGGGACGGCCCGGAGGGTTATGTGCGTCCTTATGGACTTTTGGAAGGTGATAATACACTGGCAGTCTTGGTCGGTCGACCAATAAAAAATCATACTCTTTCTTATTAATTATCCCTATAGTTTTGCCACCATCTAAAAACTCTCGCATTTTCTTTTTATACAGTTGTGTTGGATCACTTCTTAATCTTTGATAGGTACTACCATCCTTCAACTGTCTATATGCTTCTCTCATGTAATCATCTGTGTCTTGCAACACCACTCCTCCCCCTTTGTCAGCTGGCCGTATAATAACCGAAGAATCCTCTTTCAGGGCCATCATAGCTTTACGCTCACATTTAGTCAAATTATCTCTAGATTTCCGATTGAAATTGGTTTTCCTTATATCATTAGTAACCATAGTTTCAAATGTCGTCATTGCTTTGCTATATTCAAATGCTGGAAAAAATTTGGATTTTGGTTTTAAATCAGTATGATAATAAATGCTTTCCACCTGATCATCTGCTCTCTGTTGTGTTTTAGAAGAGTTTTTAACAAAATACTTTTTTAAACATAATTTCCTCATAAATTTTTTTAAGATCAATGAACATGTTAAATTTATTTGCCTTGGAAGAAGGTGCAAATTTGAGGCCTCTATTAAGTATAGAGACCTCCGACTCTGACAGGGTTTTACTGCTAAGATTAAAAATCCCCTTTGGGGTTATATCAATCTTTTTATGTTTTATTCTTTTAATTTTTTTGGAGTACTTACCTCCTCTACACCCTCTAACATGTTTCGATTCCTCTTTCCTCCCCCTAAAAAAGAGACCATAGAGGATTGGTTCTCTCCTCCTTTATCCCTCTTTCTATTTTTATGGTGGTCTGTTGTTTTTTTATTAATAATAGGGTCCTCATTTCTCATGCCCAATTTCAAGGCTGTGCGATAGTCCAAAAACTGGGGTTTGGATGTACTCGATTTGGGCGTTTGGGGCATCCTGGACTGTTTGTCCAATCTATATGGGGAATTTTTAGCTGATCTACGAGGAGAATCTGCTAATAGAGCAGTATATTTATTTTGCAGTTTAATTGTATTCGTATTTCTCTCCTTTGGAATGGCACCCTCTAAGTGCTTTATTCTCAGATGGGATGTACTCTTTTCCTTATCTCCGCTACTTTTATCCTTTACATTAATATTTAAGTCAGTGTCTTCCGAACTATTCTCTGGAGGCTTTCCTCCAATGTCATTTTTCTTTATAATGGATTTGGTAGGTGTTTTATTGATGCTTAGTCTCTGGTCCGCATTACCAGGTGGACCCTCCTTAATGGTTAAGTCCCCCACGGTCTGCGGCTCCAGCACACCGCATGCTATCTCCAGCTGGATCTCAGGGTCTAACTGAGACACCCCAAAAAATCTTTTTCTCCAATACTGTTATCTCGCTGCCTAATGGAAGGCCTTATGGAAGGATCAATAGCTACAAGTGCCAATCTATGGCAATACAGACGTGATAGGTATAACAGATTAGAACAGTTTTTTGCCCAAGAGGCTCTGCAAGTTCAAAATGTCAGTTTTGAAACAGAAACTATTAAGTATCAATGTAGAACTTTGGAGAAATTATTGACATCCGAAACAAAAAATCTATGGGAAATATTTACGCTAGATCAGTATATATCAAATGATAAATGTCCTGTCGGGTTGTATTTATATAAAAATCTTTCAGCAGATTTACAATATGGGGACAATCAAATTGCATGGGATAAGATGTTCCATAGTTTCTCCATGCAGGTTTTGGGCTTCCTTTTAGAGGTAAGGAAGATCCAACTCCTAGAATCTGGTGAGGAAATTAGAAAGGCTTATACCAATATAGAGCAGTTTAATGAGACTGAAGTGTATAAAACAATGGAAATGAGCATTCAAACCAGACTCACCTCTTTAGAGGAGGAGATTATAAAGAGAAAAACTAAGAAATTCCAGAGAGATGGTATGATGTTGAATACAAGAAGAAATATTGCTGAAAATATGGAATGTGCAAAAGCTAAAGTGAATAATCTGAGTACACCCACAGGTAAAGAGAACCATGGTAATGATGCTAGTGTGCACCGGGAGAAGGACTCAGAGGCCACTGGGGGATCCATTCTGGTGCCCCAGACCGTGGCGGGTGTGGATATGGATGTGGGCCCGCCTGGCTTGGGTGCACAGGATGGAGCCGTCAGTTTTGGGGTGTCTCAGTTAGACCCTGAGATCCAGCTGGAGATAGCATGCGGTGTGCTGGAGCCGCAGACCGTGGGGGACTTAACCATTAAGGAGGGTCCACCTGGTAATGCGGACCAGAGACTAAGCATCAATAAAACACCTACCAAATCCATTATAAAGAAAAATGACATTGGAGGAAAGCCTCCAGAGAATAGTTCGGAAGACACTGACTTAAATATTAATGTAAAGGATAAAAGTAGCGGAGATAAGGAAAAGAGTACATCCCATCTGAGAATAAAGCACTTAGAGGGTGCCATTCCAAAGGAGAGAAATACGAATACAATTAAACTGCAAAATAAATATACTGCTCTATTAGCAGATTCTCCTCGTAGATCAGCTAAAAATTCCCCATATAGATTGGACAAACAGTCCAGGATGCCCCAAACGCCCAAATCGAGTACATCCAAACCCCAGTTTTTGGACTATCGCACAGCCTTGAAATTGGGCATGAGAAATGAGGACCCTATTATTAATAAAAAAACAACAGACCACCATAAAAATAGAAAGAGGGATAAAGGAGGAGAGAACCAATCCTCTATGGTCTCTTTTTTAGGGGGAGGAAAGAGGAATCGAAACATGTTAGAGGGTGTAGAGGAGGTAAGTACTCCAAAAAAATTAAAAGAATAAAACATAAAAAGATTGATATAACCCCAAAGGGGATTTTTAATCTTAGCAGTAAAACCCTGTCAGAGTCGGAGGTCTCTATACTTAATAGAGGCCTCAAATTTGCACCTTCTTCCAAGGCAAATAAATTTAACATGTTCATTGATCTTAAAAAATTTATGAGGAAATTATGTTTAAAAAAGTATTTTGTTAAAAACTCTTCTAAAACACAACAGAGAGCAGATGATCAGGTGGAAAGCATTTATTATCATACTGATTTAAAACCAAAATCCAAATTTTTTCCAGCATTTGAATATAGCAAAGCAATGACGACATTTGAAACTATGGTTACTAATGATATAAGGAAAACCAATTTCAATCGGAAATCTAGAGATAATTTGACTAAATGTGAGCGTAAAGCTATGATGGCCCTGAAAGAGGATTCTTCGGTTATTATACGGCCAGCTGACAAAGGGGGAGGAGTGGTGTTGCAAGACACAGATGATTACATGAGAGAAGCATATAGACAGTTGAAGGATGGTAGTACCTATCAAAGATTAAGAAGTGATCCAACACAACTGTATAAAAAGAAAATGCGAGAGTTTTTAGATGGTGGCAAAACTATAGGGATAATTAATAAGAAAGAGTATGATTTTTTATTGGTCGACCGACCAAGACTGCCAGTGTATTATCACCTTCCAAAAGTCCATAAGGACGCACATAACCCTCCGGGCCGTCCCATAATATCGGGGATCGGGTCTTTAAGTACTAACCTATCCAAATATGTTGATACTTTTTTGCAAAAACAGGTGGTCACCACACCAGCTTATCTTAAGGATACTGGTCATTTTTTGAGAGAACTTAACAAATTTAAGTGGGAGAAGGGTGACATACTATGTACAGTTGATGTCAGCTCACTGTACACGGTAATTGAACATCAGAAGGGTTTACAGGCAGCGCAATATTTTTTACAACAGGATGTAACTCTAAAACATGAACAAATAACATTTATATTGGAAGCTATGAATTTTATTTTAAAGCACAATTATTTTTATTTTGATGCCAATTATTATTTACAGGTGATGGGTACGGCGATGGGCACGAGGTTCGCGCCGGCATTTGCAAATTTGTACATGGCACACTGGGAGGAACATGTCCTCGGCCGGTGGTCCATGTGCTCCGGCGCGGGCCTCGTGTTCTGGCGCCGTTTTATCGATGATGCATTTTTTATTTGGAGAGGGGAACAGGAATCGTTGGAAGGATTTTTGAATAATATTAATATAAATGAATATAATCTTAAGTTCACAGCTGAGTACAGTAGGAGTACAGTAAATTTTTTAGATCTCACGGTGTTTCTAGATTGTGATACCTTACACACAAAAACTTTCTTTAAACCGGTAGACTGCAACAGTTTTATTGACATAGACAGTTGCCATCTAGCTAGATGGTTGGTGAATGTCCCCAAGGGGCAATTTTTGCGTTTAAAGCGCAATTGCTCCAAACTGGAAGATTATAACAATGAGGCAGAAATTTTAAAGAATCGATTTATAGACAAAGGTTATGAGGATGAATCATTGGAGATTGCTGTTAGAGAACTGGAAGATGTTAATAGAGAAGAATTATTAAAGGAGAAACAGTATAAAGAAAAATGGTCTGAACAGTCGCCAGCTCTGCTGTTTGATTACTGTGAACAGGCATATAAAATTAAAACTATAATAAATAGGTACTGGGGTGTTCTAAAAGAGGATGAACATTTGAATACATGTATAGAACAAGATCCCAGAATTATTTTTAGAAGGAGCACCAATATGGGTCAGATCATAGCACCTACCATTATAAATCCCCAATTAAAGAATAAGGGATCCAAATTCAGAAGATGTGGTGAATGTGGGATGTGTGTGGCAACTATGGGCAATAGAGTAACACAGGAGGTTATCTCATCCTTCAATGGAAACAGTTTTCCTATAAAAGGCAATTTTTCTTGCTCAACGAAAGGGGTGGTATACATGATATGCTGCCCCTGTAACAAACAGTATATAGGAAGAACTAAACGTGCGTTGAAAAAAAGACTAGGGGAACATCTATATAACATTGGAAAAGGCAATGCTAAGCATCCCCTGTCCGCACATTATAAGGAATTTCATAGGTGTTCAATAGAGGGCTCATCCTTCTGTGGAGTACAAAAAGTGGAGAAAGAATGGAGAGGAGGTGATTATATAAAGAAACTGTCACGAATGGAATCTTTATGGATATTCTCCATGGATACTATGGTCCCTAAAGGATTAAATTGCGATTTTGAGTTCTATGCTTTTATAAATGAATGAATTCTGATATTGTTAAAATCTTCATAGAGTATTTCAAGATAGCTATGTAAACAAAGCTTTGTCACGCTGAGGAATTGTAACCATGGAGGAATGGGAGGAGTCTAAATGAAGAGGTGGTATTCATAAGCTGGTAAGGGCCAATGAGGGACAGCTCTGAAGAAGGGGGGCATTACCCCTCGAAACGTCAGTGTCCTACGTTATCACGCGAACAGTGACGTCACTGGGGATTGCCCGAGCCAGCGTGGAACCAACAAGCCGCACGAGAGAGCGTCCAGCTGCAGTGGACGCCAGCGGCGTATGAGATATACACCCAGCGCAATAGCGTGACCGGACTTCCCTCTCCTCCCTTGTGCGGGTAATAGGAGCGTCTCCGGAGTCTGCCGATGTGCACGGAGGATCTTCACTTCCAAGTGGTGCAGTATACATGAACTTAATACCTCCTACCAATCTATTTATTGCATGCATAAGAAACTTTCTGGTTGAGCATTATCGCCATTAGCTTCGTGGATTTGGTGTGTGCACCGTGGAATACTGATTACACGCAAGTGTGACATTTTAAAGATACAGATCTGTGCAATATTGAACTATCAGTTCTGAAATTTTTGATCTTTTACCGGGATCCCCTTTTTTATTTTTGTATGTGTGGTCACTGCAGTGCAACTGTGTGAGTGGCAAGCATATGTTGGTGTATTTAAAGGGGAAGGTGCTATCAATTAGTCTAAGGTCAATTATCTATTTTATGATTAATTATATTAATTAAAGAGTTACAATTTTTATTGAGCGCTGTGGACATTTTTACTATAGTGACAATATTGGGTTTTGGAGAAATTACCTAGTCCACAAAGCAGCTGAGATATCTATAGGCGCGGATACGTATATCAGTGACTGTAAAAATAACAAACAGCTCAACTAACGGATAAATATATATTAGCAAGTCTGCATATATATTTATCAAGAACTAGCTAAAGCACAAGTAATAAGGTTGCATGGAACTACAACAACAGAACTATACAGAGTAACCAGGTGCCCAGTAGATCAGCGTAGTGACCACTATGATGGGTGGGGCATGAAATGGGAGGCAGACCTTTATGCTGGCATCAGCCAATGGATGCAGTTATGCAAATCTCCACACAGCTGAATGGTAATCACTCAATCCTAAACTGGCTTGATTACCATTTGCTAGCTGTTTGTGAATGCAAAGGACCCCCATAAGAAATACATGCAGAATTATGTAACAACATGCATACAGGAAACCCAGGCCTATCTGGCCAAAGCTTAGCTGCAACAAGCAATTGGTGGAATGACGACATTATCCTGAGCTGCCCAGAACTGCAGAGCGATTGCAAATGACAATGAGACCCATTGCAAATTCACAACCGAATGCAAGCAGATAAGCCAGAACTGTCCGTTTGCAGCTCCACTGCAATGGACAGAATACGCTACAAGGGGGGATCCTTACAGTGCTGCCTTCTACAGCTCTGCAGCAAGCTCTTAAAGCTGAAGAGCACTGAAGTGTAAAAAAAGCCTGGTCACTAGGGGGGTGTAAGCCTACAGTCCTGAAGAGGCTAAGATAGTACTCAAACAGTGAGCATATATGGAATTGGATGAAAGAAAATTATTAATATAAAGTCAAGCAATAGCTATTTACATTTAAGAACACTGTAGCAATCTCTTATACAATGTTTTACCAGTGACTACCTTGTCTCTCTGCTAGCCAAGCAAGGAGACTTGAAAGTGAACAATTTGCCTTCTGTAGTGGTATCAAGACCTTCAAGATTTGCAAAACATAAGTCAAGTCTTTGCTAACACACAGACATAAAGACAATGCTCCTTTAAACACCAATTAAATATAAAGCAAAAACTTTCTAGCAAGCAAAAAACTGCAAAAAGAAATACATTTACTCATAACATATATTGCATTCCTCCCCCCATAAATTTGTGCTGCCCCAGGAGAACCCTTATTTAGTTGAACACGCACATTGTAAATTTGTGAACCTTTGCTTAATTGCTGCTTCTCAATCTAGGTAGGAGTTCATTATTTATTTTGATCATTCTCTTTTCTCTTTCTTTTCTTTTTAAATGGGGCAGGCCAGCTTTTAGATGATATATACATCATGTTTGTCTGTTTATCTGTGCTACAGTCTTTGCTGCATCTTTGAGATTTTTAAACTTCGGGAATGCAAGTCCAGATAGACTTATCCCAATCTAGACAACATGTACATTTCTATAAAACTAAGCTTTGACTTACTGCTGACTGGCATGGGAAGAGTAGGCACCAGTTCTAAAGACAGAACTGTGAAGGGGAATCGGCAGTACAAAAACATTGCAGTTCTATTAGAATCTAATAACCTCCATTTTGACAACATTTAATCTCTGTGTTCCAGGCTTTTGCAAGCAGATGTTTTGAGAGTAAAGAGTTTTTTTTTGTTTTCCCCAAAAATTATCAACTAGTCTTGCTGCAACCCTCACTGTCATTATTGGTTTTGATTTAGCACCCACTCTTTGAACTATAGAACATAGATGTTAAAGTAAACCTGAGCCCCATGTACTCTGCATACACACTGCAGCATGTCTGATGGCGACTGGACATACTACCACGCAAAATCGTAGAAGAACAGAGCTGCCAGGAGGACTGCAAGGGAGGCAATGTAGTAAATGGAGTTGGAGGAAGCCCCAGGTAAGTATAAATGCTGCATCTTCTAATGTTTCAGGTTCACTTTAAAGCACACCTGATCTGAAAATAAATGGATAAGATCAGCGTATCTATAGTCCTTCTCCTAAATAGGAATCACATGGTCTTATTTTATGTTTAAAAGGTAACCCAGGATTAAAGCAGTCTATGCACTCAGGTGAAGTTTAGAGTGCTGACCTAGCCATCAACATGCTGCTTGAAATACTGTGCCTCCATGTCAGATGAGAAAAGACAGCTTTCAAATGAAGAAACACATGGGAGCCAGTAAAATGCAACAATCGTGTTTGTGAACAGGATTAACGTTTCTATTGTCTCAGCTAAATGATGAATATTTTAGATGTGCCACAACCCCCATGTTGAGCTATTGACACTTTTTTATCTTTTCTCTTGACTTAGAATTGTCTCTCTGTCATGCAAAAGTTACTAGTCTGTAATTATTTATCAGTGAGAGTTACCCTACAGTCTCACTGAAGTATAACTGTACAGAACTTTTAATCAGAGCCCTGGCATTTTAACCCGTGCAGTGAAAAAATAGAAAAAAGGAACACAGCTTAGTTCATCGTAGGATTGGGACTTTTTTTTTTACTCTTTATATCATTATATCATATCAAGTACCATTTAAGGAACTATTCACTTAACCACTTCTGTACTTCTGCCATGCTTATCTACATCCCTGTATATATACACCTGTAAACACATGTAAACACTTAGTTCTGTTTTCTATTTTTAGAACACGGAGTTAGTATAGCACCATCTTGTGGCCAAAATGTAAAGCTACATCCAAATACACCATTATACACTTTCCTATAGAAAAATTAAATACATTTTAATTATTTTTTAACATTAGCACATTTTATTTTTAAACTACAATGGCTGAAAGCTGAGACTTTTTTTTCTTCTTCCTCCCTTTAAAGTGCATATAACATAATATAATTCCTAGCAAAAAGTACTGCCCAAAGAAAGCCAAGTTTGTCCCGCAAAAAATAATATATAGATCATTTTGGTGTGATAAGTAGTGATACAATTATTCACAAATGAATGGGATGAGCTTTTTTAGGGTAAAAAACCTGTGGTACAGAAGTGGTTAAAGATCTCTTAACTCTTTCAACATCATCAATTCACTACCCTGAATCAACTAATCAAACACATGCCAACTTTACTCCTAACTCTGTAGAAAATATCTTAGGCATGGTACAGAAAGACCATTCATATACCTGCTGCTAAAGAAAAGACAAGACACAAACAAAAAATAACACCATTCCCCAGACTACATGGCAATGGAATCAGTGTAAAAGCAATGTTAACTGTATAGAAAGCAAAACACTGCTGGGTGTTTCAAGCCTTATTCATAGAGCCAAATTAATCCATGCCATGCACTGATGAGGATCAACCAATCCGAAACAGTCTGTATGCATGTTGGATTATTCTGGCTCTGTACAAATTAACAAGCTGTCACATCATTGCATTCCAGCGGTTCTGGAGGTGTGTTTAGCTTTTAAGGGCAACAATGGTTAATTTGCATATATTCAGCAGTGATGCACTGGAAGACATCTCCGAGCTCACTCCAACCTGAATTATCGTAAATTCTTTCTGTTTTAAGAAACCAAACTTTTGTTTTCCATTCTACAGAGAAGAAATACATTGGCTTATAGCATGTATCACACAGAGGTCTTGCTATTTTTGGTCACCCAAATCCTTCTCCTAGAATATAGCATCTGTGCAGCATCTTTATTCTCAATACATCTTTATTAATAAATAATGTATACGTAACATTTAATCATCTAATTTAACCCAAAATCTGGTATATTTATTATACATATGGTTCATTTTATTATAGTAGTCAAATAACTTTTCATGACAGTATAAAAGGAAAAGATATTTAACTAGGCTGTTACAATAATATACCAAATACACAGTATAGAAACAGAAAAACATATAGAATAACTGTAGGCCAGCCATCAGTCTACTGTTGGTTAAATACAACAATCACTGCGACCTATATTATGTTGCAGCTTCTGTTCCATTTAACAACAGAGGCTTCCAATGCTTTTTATAGTTATTTTTGTAGAATGTAACCTCAAGTATTTCCCTATTTCCCAACTAAATGTATGACCTACAAATATCAGTTTCTTGAGTTACATCAGACATGTCACTTTTTAAATAATCAGACCTCTGAACTCTACTGAAAAACATAAGGGTGGGAGGAACTTATTTAGGGAAACAAATGCAAAAGAAAACAGAACAGGAAGGCCATGAGTTTTTTCTACTACGGTAGTTTCAAAGGTCCTAGGTCTATGAGGTTACTTTAATAGTTGTTTACATTTATCTGAATCCCTGAATCCCACCCATTTAGCCCAAAACATAAGCATTTTTTGTTTTGTATCTGCTTTTTGAGTCTGGCCTCTTCCATGTGATACATGTATTCAATATTAAGTAACCAATCTATGAAGGTAGGCACTCTGTGCAACTTCCAGTTTTTAGTTATTACTATTTTGGCCTTGTTCAGAAGGTGTATCAGGAGAGAGTTCTTATAGGTTTTGACAGGTATGGAATTATGATGTGAAAGGCACATAGGCCTCGATTCATCAAGACTTATCGAATCAATTACCGACAGCTCAGTAAAATACTGAACTCGATAAGTTGATTTCAGGATTCATCAAAGTTATCTACAGCTGTTTGCGATCATTCGGTAATCAATCGGTTATGATGCGATAAAACGGAAGAAAGTGCAATTCATGAAAATGAAATAGGCGTGGTTTAGCGTTAAATTTAGGATTAGTTATCTCCCTCACTGCTCTGTTGTTATTCCTGTCAGATCATTGCTGACAGAAGATGGGGCCATTTGAAGTGGTTATGTATCAGCTGAGAGTGATTCAAAGGCACAGAAGGGCAAGAATAAGGTCTAGAACCATATAAATTTGCAAGAGGATGGATTTATTTGCTATACCAGAACATCAGCATTTCTCTTGAATCATCTTGTAAGAGAACACAGGCAGTGCCAGGGTTAACTAAATTGCTAGCTGCAGTACATTTTTTCAGAAAAGGCTATTATCAAGCCGTAGCTGGCGAAATTGTGGGATTGTCCCAAGCCACTTCAAGAATCCTGGTCCAGGTGTTAAGCCTTATTCAGAATGTTGCTACGTTGTGTGTTCAAAGGACTGCCTTTTTACCCACAATTCCATGGGAATCGTATGGCCTTCTGTTAATTTACCGCTGTAAAATGGAAATATCGACACGTTACTGAATGGTTACCGCATTGTTATTGATATTTTAGCGAAGTCACACCGAATGCGGAAAAACCTTGATGAATACAACTAGAAATCGATAAACTTCGAATTCGGTAATTTAACGAACTGGAAAAAGTTATTGCAAAGACAATGATGAATCAAGGCCATAATGTTTTATGACACCTTATTTAACGTGACTGACTTAACTTAATGATCTTCAGAAACCTGCTGGGCTTCATATTTACTTGCATGAGCTCGCTGACTCCAGCCTACTGATCACCTGACCTCTAACTGCTAAATAGTAACCAGCACAAATTGTCATCTTCATGTTTACTATTTACCTGTATCAGTGTTTTTTTCAGCTAACATCTGGAAATATGCCTTAAGAAGGGAAGTAAATGCCTGAAAGCTTGCATAATTTAACTCTATCAGTTAGCCATTAAAAGTTATTACTTTTACAAAACTTTGTTTTTTCTACCTACATCATTTGTTTGGCTAACATAGAACAGAAACTTTTTTTGCTATTAATTATGGGGATGAAATGCACTCACATTACCACCATTCTAGAAGATTGACTGGCTACCTTCTGCCTGCACTCCATTTATCGTTACCCCTCTGTAATAGGTCAGTAGTACACCATTGAACCCCACCAAATAAAATCCACTGTAGGAAAGAAGGTAAGTAGCAACCACCAATGACATCCTCCTTCCAATGAGAACAGGAGGAGACTAGTGTGTGGCAGCATGTGCTTTTCAAAACACTAAACAAAACACAAAGTTCAATATGTCCCATTTTTTAAAAAAATTACACTATCCAAGAATACAAAGAATGGTGTATGCTTGACATGTGTAAGCAATTAGCTTAGCAATCAGTAAGGAAATGACTAATGTGCTTCCAATTTAATTTTATTTTATGTTGAAAGTTAAACCTATGTTTCTCTAGTCAATCATTGATCAGAAGAGTGCAGGAATTAATGATAAGTGTTGATTGAGAATCACCATGCTTTTCTTTTTACTGTAATTTGGCTTAGTGATGAATACAACCATAAAATGAGTATCAATAGCATATGTCTGGATTTAGCCTAATACTGTAGTTCAAAACTAACATCGGGATGCTCTCTTAATAGCTAGACAATACAAGCCAGACATCTAAAATGAGTCCATTAGGAGCAGGTTCCGGAATATCTTTCACATCAACTGAGAAAGATGGAAAATAATAATTTTTTATCCTACATAACAGAAAGAGAGACAAGCACATAAATAAATGCAAATAGCTCTATTTGAACAGGGAAAATATAAGTACTTACATAAATGTCTGCACCATAAAATCCATCCTGGTAAACAACACTGTAAACATGCACACACAGAGAAAATAAACAGATTAGTACAGGGTAACATATAATTAGGAAAGACAGTTGGCATAAATCACAAGATACAGACATGGATCAGAATTTACAATTATTGCATACATTCCTATTTTAATACACTTTTTTTCTGCTGCATAAATTTGCTTTTCCAGGCAGGCTCAATGACTATAGTTTAATACATCTTTCTATTTTGCCCCTATTATATCCACCTAAACATTTTTAAATTGCAGGATATGTATAAAATGAATTCATTATTTAATATATTTATCACTTCAGTGCTCTTAACAAATATCATTCATGTACTTATTTCACTGGGGGGGGACAAAAGAAAGGAGTATAGGGACAAAACAGAGAAGTCTAAGATAATGAAGTGCATTTGAATAAACTGAATAAAAATACAAAGGTGATTTAAAGCCAAGGGACACCAACCTGATATAATGCTAGTAAGAACCTTGTAATGGGCAGGCACCTTAATATAATGAAATATCAAAAATAGGCTATAAGTTACCTTTTGTATGATATTTCCCAAAAAGTTACTAAATGAAATAAAACATCATTAATGACATTCTGAATATGGTCATACATGTTTCCCTAACATACACGCCATCCAGGTCCCTTCCTTACAGCCACTTATTCCACTTGCATACTTTCAATATCTCCACATCAATGTAACTTATACCTACCTGAGCCCAATTTGGTCCCCACCCTCCCTTTTCCAAAAAACCCTCACCTAACCCCCCCCCCCTTGCTCACTTCATGCTCTCCCACAATAATATGCTTACCCATGCTCACTTGACACTTTCCCCCATTATTTCCTTTAATAACACATCACACATGTATGACCATATTCAGAATGTCATGAATGTTTTATTTCATTTAGTAACTGTAGCTCTGCAGTAACTGTTTAGCCTTCTTCATTGCAGCCATTATGGTGTATTGTTTATTGTTTTGTCTTTTACTTTTGTTCACAGTTGTCCCCAATTTTGCCTGATGAAGCGGGCTTGACCTGCGAAACGCGTTGCATTGTTATCTGGGGTACCGTATAATAAATGTGTTATTTTGTATGAAAACAGGATGTCCTGTCTGCTTTTGTGAGGCAAGTCCACCACTTCCTCCAAGCACTTTTTAAAAGGTTTTAAGAATTTTTATCCTGCTGGCGCCTCTGTTCCACGTTGAAATATACTGTGTCCACTCCTGGTGGAGGGGAGTGCTATCCCCTATCTTGATTCCTTTCTACAGAGAGCGACTTCTTAGCCCTGAGTGAGGACAGGCTTAATCTCCTCACCTGCCGTTATACTGGTTGCCTGCATGGTAACCCATGTTTGTGAGTATAATTACCCTCACTTTACCATTTAACCAATTATCATAACTTACTACACCATATTGGGCTCTCGGTTTTCCCTTTTATATTACCTTTTGAATGATATATGCCATGCAGACTTCACTATTGATGGGCAGAAATTACTTCTATGCATATTTATGCATCATAATTCGCAATTACGCATCATATTCGTAATGCAAAATGTGCAGATTATGTAAACATAATCACTAACTGTAATTACGCATGTTAGCGTAATTTACGCGTAATTTCAGACACAGACCTATTTTTTGCTTTGATTATTTAAATAATAGACACAAAATTTTTTTAATTTGATTTGACAATTTTTGATTTGACTGGTTCATCAATGTGAATTTTTTTTTGCATATGAATGCATTTTTCACATTGACTATTTAAATCATAGCCACACATGTGCTGTATAATGGCTGCTCAATGTAAATTTTTTGTCCGCGTAATTGCATCATTACTATTCACAAACATAGTATGCTATACGCAACATACTCGTGATTACACAATGCACAATTGTGAAAAATTATGAAAAATGTTGCATTATCGTAATTGACCCATTACGAGCACCACTACACTTCACCAATTATGTTAATTCTGAATGTTTGCAATATAAGCTATTAATAGCAGATGTCTGCAAAACTTGGGATCTTACAAAAAAGTGAAAAAACATAGGGGGATCTATAAATGGCATACCAACTATAACGTGACACTTAAATGGAGCACTAAGAACAGACACATGGAAGAGGGACACATACAAGCAGAGGGGATACAATCGGAACAAAATGGCTATTTCAATGAAAATATTAATCAGATACCTCTTGTAACCCCACCCACATTTGAGATTAAACCCCTTTCATAACAGACACAAACTACAATCTCTCTAGACCTTTTATGGCCTTATTTTTACGTTTAGATTTTTTTTTTATTACAGTGCTACGCTACATAATGCAGAAAATAAACCTTCATGCCAAAATGTAATATCATCACTAGTCATTGTACCAGCAACACAATTAAAGTTTAATGATAATATTTTTTAAGCTACAGTGATAACTGAGCATTATTATTATTATTATTATTATTATTATTATTTATAGCGCCAACATCTTCCGCAGCGATGTACAGAGTATATTGTCTTGTCACTTAACTGTCCCTCAGTGGCTCACAATCTAATCCCTAACATAGTCCTATGTTTTATGTATGTATTGTGTAGTGTATGTACTGTAGTCTAGGGCCAATTTCGGGGAAGCCAACTAACTTATCTGTATGTTTTTGGGATGTGGGAAAAAAACTGGAGTACTCGGAGGAAACCCACGCAGACACGGGGAGAACATACAAACTCCTTGCAGATGTTGACCTGGCTGGGACCCAGCGTTGCAAGGCAAGAGCGCTAACCACTACGCCACTATGCTGAGCATATAGTGCATAGTGTTCACTCTCAATGTTGAATACTATTCCTGTATTACAGCTTTCTTAACATAAATCAGGAAGCCTGTATAGATATTGGGCATACTGCAGACAATAAAATTACTTAAAGGACTACTATCATGAAAAAAATGAAACATTTTAAATGCCTGTGTATGCATGTGTATAACATGCACATTTGTTCTAGATTGAAATGCACTGTAAATTATGTTTTCCTATTTCGCTGTCACTTACAATAGGCAGTGAAAACCTTACAGATCTGTCAGGTTTTGGACTTGTCCATCTCCACATAGGGTATTCTCCACATAGGGATTAAAAACCAATGGCTGAATGGCAGTTGCTCAGTCCAAAAGCCATAGTGTGTAAGCAGGTAGGGAGGCTCTTTACCATAATTAAAGAGATACTTTCAATGAAGCGTTTTTGTAAAAAATAAAGGACATACTAAAAGTACCCCATGAGGAGATAGTGGTCCACTAAATGTGATTTAAGTATTCTGATAGCCTACTGCAGTCATTCCAGAAATAAAGACTGCTGTTATTTTTGTACACTAGTTTTTTTTTTTGGGGGGGGGAGGGGGCGAGGGAGGGGGAGAAAGAAAACCTCTCTCTCCAGATTCCCTCTTAGATGTCTTTTGACACAACATAGGCTCTGGGGAGAGGAAAAATACAACAAATCACAAACAGGTGAACATATTGGTAAGAGTTCAACTAAAAAATCATGTGGATTATGTGGTAATCAAGTTTCTTTCAGTCTTATACTAAGTGCATCAGATTACTGATGACATGGTTTAGGCATGCCATGTAATAGGAGAAATCTGTACAACAGAGATAAATTGTAGGATATAACTCATGAAAGCAATAATTAATACCAAATGCTACCCTTTAAAAAAACCTAAAAAATCTCTAAAAGTATGAATTTGATGACTTGGGGAACACTAGAAATAGCATTTGTCATAGATATCTTGGGAAAGTGAGGCATATAATTTGTGGTTACAGGAATTAAAAAGCCAATGACAGTTCTTTATTAAACATAATCTTTAAATTAAAAGAAAATTAAAGAAGCAGTAGAATTCAATAACTATTCAGTCTAAAAATGGTTTAATTGAAACATATAAAAAACAATTAAATGTATCCTTCTACTCCTATAAATGACTGTTTAAGTACCCCAGGGTTTTCTTTTATATTTGAACATTTACAAAGTAGGTTGAAAGTTTTACTGTCTCTAATCAGTGGCAGTCTATTAAGTGTCCCAGAGATAGAAAAAGGTCAATAGTTAATGTATTTTAACTCTCCCTGCCCTTATGCTGGGAATACACGGGTATATTTTGCGCCGGCCTTGAGCCAGTGGCTCGATGGCGGCACGTCCCCGCTCGTCCATGCGGCTGCACCGGATCGATTCCCACTCGTCCCCGTGGGCACTTCATTATCAGCGCTTTGTTTTTTCTGTTGTCCTGCCCGCCGGTATCGAGCGCGGAATCGATTCGGCAGGGTATCGGACAGGTCAGAAATTATCAATCGAGCCATCAGCGGCTCGATTGATAATTTCAAACGGACCGTGTATTCCCAGCATTCGAAGTTTTGTTCTGCCAGGAAAACTTTTATGACTGTAATTTGCTTATCAGTGATGTTTACCATATTCCCAACAAGGTACTGACAAGAAGACAAAAGCTGTCACTTCCATGCCTAAAAAATAACTCTCTCAGGCAACAAAAAGTAAAACAGCCAGGTTATTAATATGTTTTGTACCGTACACGGGGATGAGCTCCGAATTGATTTTGAGTAGCTACCTACTCGAAATCACTCAGATTCTAAATGTTAATTAGAGCCTGTGAGGGAGTGGGTGAGGGATGGTTAACGTACCCATGCTGCCGTCAGCTTTAATGCGATTCAATTGAAACCCATGTCACGCCCCACGTCGTGTTCCAAGTCATATTCGCGACACTACCATGCTTCCTCCTACCGGGTCAATTCGGAGCTCATCCCTGACTGTACATGCACATATTTATCTCCTCATGTCATATATGACCTTTGGGAAACTTTAAGGGGCCATTATAAATAGTCTAAAGAAGTGCTTTGCATGGTTGTTTTTTCCCAGCACCAAGTAGTCAAATGTTTTTGCCTAACATAACATCTGCATGTCCTTACCGTTGTAAGCACTATCCAAATCAATGGCAAATATAGTGCACTATATGACAAATATTGTACAGTGCACATATAATATAACTCACAGCTCTACTTTTCAGCATTGTCTAACATTTTTGCTTTACCAATATTGAATTCCACAGCCGCATCATGCTGAAGTCAAATTCTTCCAGGCAATTGAAATAGGAAGAAGAGGTCCCAAAGTAATAATTATAGTCAGTGCAGAGGTCTTCATCCCTAAAACCATTTATTTATTTGGTCAGCAGGAACATCACAAGCAGGTCAGTTATCTTCATAATACAATCAATACTGCTGTTTCAGGTGAATTCACATCCTCACTGCACTTGCTGAAATGTGTGGATTCACCTGAAAAAGCTCTAGGGATTTTAACACTATGATAGCTGAACTGCTTGTTATATTTCCACTGACCGAATAAAGGAATGGTTTTAGAAATGAAGATCTCTGTGCTGGCCATGGTTATTGCTTTAGAATAGCATTTCACATTTGTGTTGTGACTTTTACTTATACACCATATTTATTTACTTTTTTATGAAACATGCATTCCCTTAATGCCAATTGCCGTGCAGTCCTGGGGGTGTGTTTGGGGGTCGCATGTGACGATGCGCACGCATTCCCACTTCCCAGTGGCGATCGCCGGTAGGAGATTGTTAGACAGCAAAACCGCTGTGTAATTACATTGTACAGCGCTGTCACTCGGCTGTCCCCTGGGGAGGCACAGGAGCAATTGTCTCTCATAGGCTGATGCCTATGACAGCCAATAGCAGGGATCGGCTGGCTGGGGGAGGGAGAGAAAAAAATAGTTACATTTAATTTAACCTTTTCCCCTCTGCTAGAACAAGTAACTACGTACCTGCAAAATGCCACAACTTTGTGCAGGGATGTAGCTACTACGTCCCTCCCCGCTGCACCCCCACCCCCCGCTCAGCCCCCCCCCCCTGTGCTCGGTACCACCGCTCATTACCGATCATTAGCCACAAGATCAATGAATAGGAAAACAGTTCCCATTCATTGATCTAATACCCCATGTGAATGACCACAGACATCTATTCAGACAACTCTGCCATTCACAAATCCCAGTCACGCAGTCCTTCCGTTTCCATACCAATAGTACGGAGACTGAATACACCACTGTGGCCAAATTGTAAAATTACATCCCCCTTTTTTTCAGTAAATAATACCTAGTTACCTTGTTTTTCCTATTTAAATTAACCCCTGACCTCCCACACTCCCCCATAGTTGGCAAACATTTTTTTTAATAAAAAACATTACAAAAAAATAAATAAATACATAAATAGTTACCTTAGGAACTGAACTTTGTTAATATGTACATCAATAGGGTATATTACTATAACTTTATAAATTATGGGCTTGTAATCAGGGATGGACACAAAACTGAAAAAAATGCACCTTTATTTCCAAATGAAATATTGGCGCCATACATTGTACTAGGGAAACATTTTAAACAATGCAATAACCGGGCCAAATGGGCAAATAAAATATGTCATTTTTAATTTCGGTTGCATGTATTATTTTAAAACTATAATGGCCGCAAACTGAGAAATAATGAATTGTTTCCATTTTTTTCTTCTTTTTCCTGATAAAACATTTTTAGAATAAGTTAATTCTTAGAAAAAAGTACCTCCCAAAGAAATCCTAATTGGTGGCGAAAAAAAACCAAGATATAGATTGTTTTGTTATGATATGTAGTAATAAAGTTATAGGCAAATAAATGGAAGGAGCGCTGACAGGTGAAAATTGTTCTTTTTTTTAAGGGGAACAACCCTTCGAGGGGAAGTGGTTAAAAAAATTAAATAAATAAATAAACAAACATGCCGGTAGGGAAAGCTCTGTTGGGGGGTAGAAGGGGGGTCACTTGTGTGCTTACTTGTAGGACTCTGCAGTGAGCACTTAAAGCTGCAGAGCCCTAATTAATAAACAATAGCCTGGTCACTAGGGGGTGTAAGCCTATGGTCTTGAAGTGGTTAAGCAAGGCAACAATTACAGAGCCTCCCCCAGATCCTTCACTTAACTCTTTCTGTCAGGCTGCTTCAAAACATGTGACATGTTTAAAACAAGTTTATTAACTAATATGGCCTTACGTAACATGAGAAATGTAACACTTGGGAAATGTGTTCACTAGTATAAAGGTATCTATCCATGATTCTTTGATTTTCCCATTTTTTTTTATGAAAACAATCAATTGTATAATAAAATGAAAACAACCTCTTTTTCGGCAGAGAAAAAAACATCTGTTTTTTTTTTTAGATACAAATCTGATCAGATGTGTTGGAAAATCAGATAGAAAAATATAGCAATTGAAAGTTTTATTTGACCGTTTGTTTGATATTTTTGGAAAAATCCAACAGTGTATGGTATATTGGTTTGATTTTTCTGATTGTTCAATTACGCAGAAAAATCAAGCAGATTTCTCTGGGCAACAAAAAGCCCTAAAAAATTACAGGTACTACGAGATTAAGGATAGTGGCAGAAGATGAGCATTAAATAAAACAGCATATTGTCAATTATTTTAATTCATATTTTTTTCCTACACTTTGTGATGTGCGCAAAAAGATCACACAGTACCTGCATCCTCAGCAGATATGAAACGCACATTTTATTGGTGCATTGAAATCTTATTAATCAGAATCTGAGGGAGCTTTGCAGTCTTGGCTTCATCAAACCTCTTTAATGACCAGATGTTTGCAGTCATCAAAGATACATTTTCAGTTGTAACAATTTCTTTGTTTCTGCAGCGTTTAAGCTCTAGTAGAATTTACATAACAACATGTGACATATCAAATGCTTAAAGCCACCAACCATGACAGTATAAATTACAGTCATTTTTCAATAGCCTGTGCAAGGTGCACAACTTCAGGCACTTGGCCCGGCAACACGCTGTGTTAGTTTCTGTGGTGAGACAAGAACAGCATGCATTTCTCTTGAAAATAGTTTATTTTTGCTGGTGGGGAAAATATAATAACAGGATGAAAACGGATATATCTCTTACCCGCCATAAGCTGGGATTGGAGGAGGAGGTGCTGCTGCACGAAATGTGTTATAGACTGTGCGACCTCTGCCTCTGAGGTGTGCTCCTCTGTAAGCAGCAGCAGCTGTTGCAGCGGGGTAGGGAAAGCCAGGTACTGAAAAACAAAAGCACAGTGAAATATTAGATCTCCCTGAGAAAAAAAAAACAGTCCATAGATATCCATGTACAAATATTAAATATAAATCTGTTTTATTATGTAACAAAGTGAGTATTTTTTTTTAACGTTTGACAATTTATTATTTATTTTCAGTTCCTGTGCCTATTACTGCTGAATAGAGTTATGTCAAGCAGTCAATCATATTGCATTTGTCACAATAAGTTAAGAGCACTACAGTAGTTGATTTGTTATTACAGATAATGAAATGAACGAACCCACAGAAATTTCTAGTGTATTTCTATTCTACTGTAATGCTATTTTGCTTCACCAGACAGCCACTTATCCCTTCATGGGACATTACATATATCAAAAGACTATAGTCTTGATTCACAAAAGAGTGCTAACTGTTAGCACGGCCGTTTTCGCGCGAATTTTCGCATTGCGCTCGATCGAGAATTTTCGCACAAAACGATAACATTTTTGCGCATAAACGCGAATTTTCCCACGTAATCGATATCGGTTTAGTGCGGAAATTTGCTTTTTTGCGCAAAAATGTTATCGTTTTGCATGAAAATTCGCGATCGCGCGCAATGCGAAAATTCACGCGAAAACGGCCGTGCTAACAGTTAGCACTCTTTTGTGAATCAAGCCCTATTACTCTAAACATTTAAAGCCCAACTCTCTCACAACAAAGAAAAACAAATTACAATCTTGATCGGGATTTTATAGCAATTTTCCTGGTATAAAGTAATAATGGCTACCATTAAAAAGGGGGTCCCATTCACATCAGTGGAAATCTTTTCTCTATTAGCACCAAGTGTATAAAAATTTAAAACAACTACATTGTTTGTAAAAGGGTGCCGCATAAATATAAAACACTATATCACTTGGTATCTTTAACTTTGAATTCCAAACCAAATATATTGATTACAATAACCCATTATTTAACAAATCATTGTTTCTAAAACTGTATAGTTGCTTCTAAAACGGTTAAATATGCTTTCTCAGAAATAACTATTTACATTTCAACTTTTTCACCACAACAAGAAGCTTCCATGATTCTTACCTATGTTACAAATGATCATTTTTCAACAAACTTACTTAAACTTATATATAAAAAGTTTATTTTTACGTTTTGATTCCTCAATTATCATTTTTTTATTCCATGTTAAATAACATCATAAATGATCATATACTAATTTATATTACACAAACAAAATGGGGGATTAAGGTTAGGCGCCCTCCAGGTAGTGTTGGGCGAACACCTGGATGTTCGGGTTCGGGAAAGTTCGCCGAACATGGCCGCAATGTTCGGCATGTTCGGGCCGAACCCCGAACTCCCCGAACATCCCGCTTGTAGGGGCCCTATGGGGTCGCAGGCATAAGGGGGGAGCATGCCCCGATCGCGGGGGGGGTCGGAAATTCCCCCCACCCCCTCCGCTAGCGCTCCCCCCTCTGCCCGCTTCCCCATACAAAAGTTGCAAGAAGTACCTGTGTCCGGGTGGTAGTGGGTGGCTGTCTGGCTGGCAGTGGGCGGCACTATGCAGTGACTAAATGAGGAGGAGGAGTCCGGAGAGTGACGCGTTGAGGGAGGCCGGGCAGCGGGCGGTTCAGCAGTAGTACTGCTGAACCGCCCGCTGCCCGGCCTCCCTCAACGCGTCACTCTCCGGACTCCTCCTCCTCATTTAGTCACTGCATAGTGCCGCCCACTGCCAGCCAGACAGCCACCCACTACCACCCGGACACAGGTACTTCTTGCAACTTTTGTATGGGGAAGCGGGCAGAGGGGGGAGCGCTAGCGGAGGGGGTGGGGGGAATTTCCGACCCCCCCCCCGCGATCGGGGCATGCTCCCCCCTTATGCCTGCGACCCCATAGGGGGGCCGTATTCGGCCGAACAGGGGCCCTGTTCGGCTAGTAATTTGGCAGTTCGGGCGAACGCGAACAGTTTGGCCGAACACCACCAGGTGTTCGGCCGAACTCGAACATCACCCGAACAGGGTGATGTTCTGCAGAACCCGAACAGTGGCGAACACTGTTCGCCCAACACTACCTCCAGGTAGGGTTAAGGTTAGGCACCACCAGGGGGGGGTTTAGGATTAGGCACCACCAGGGGGGTCTTGGGTTAGACATCACCAGGGGGGTCATAGGATAAGGCACCATCAGGGAGGTTAAGATTAGGCACCAACAGGCACGGGTTCTGTGTGAGAGTAGGTAAAGGTTCGGTTATAGTAAAATATGGATAAGTATTAAAGGTATTTTACTATATGAATTAAGTAGTACAATATCATTTAATTAAACAATATTTTATCACTTTTACTGGTGTCAATTTTACTAAAAGTAAAACCAGAGGTTACAATTGGGAAAAGTAGAATATCAGTATTATAAACGATGATTCACAGCATATCCTGGTGCCCATTTTAGTAAACAATAACTTATACTGTTTATATCTGGTGACCTTTTTATCTGGAGCCTTCGGCTTATGGGAAAGTTTTTATTGCTTCAGATCCAGTAAGTAAGTGGATAGATCTCTTCAAAAAGGGTCTTAGAATTAAATAATTAAGTACAATTAAGTAATTTTTATTTAACTACTTGTGGACCCACTTTTACTGGCCCCTTAAGAACCAGATACTTAAAAAAAAAAAAAAAAGGGCTGATCACTGTGATTGACTCACGGGGTCAGGAGCCAATGCATGCCGAAGTTGAAATCTACACCCCTGGCAGGGAAAACCTAACATGAATAGGACGTAGATTTCCACTATGCTGGTCAGAAGAAGAGAAATCCCTTTTGTTAGGTTTTTAATGCTACCTCTCACATCTGTCTTTTTCAAAAGGGAGTAATCTATCATGCTGTGCTGCTTAAATTGTAATAGTTAATGTCATCATCAAACAATGTTTGTGATGACTACAACATTTTTACCTCACTTTGTTAAAATGATCAGCCCGAGGATCAATTGGTGGATAATTTTATTGCTTTTCCTGAGCATTCTTCAGCACCATGTATTAGCTATTGCTGCAAATTTATTATCTTCCCTTTAGTTCTTAAATATATGTTTTCTCATATTTACCCCTTAAAAAAACAGTATCCCTCCTCAGTAAGGATGGATTCTCAATAGTTCATTCAATGGACCAATAGGACACCAGGTTATATATTCAAGGATGCTTTTCTCTGTTTGGTCAGTGTAGTAATAAGATAAGATGGGAAGTAAGAGCTTCCATAAACTATGTTTAACCACTTCACCACTGAGGGGTTTTACCCCCTGACCACCAGAGCAATTTTCACCTTTCAGCGCTCCTTCCATTCATTCGTCTATAACTTTATTATTACTTATCCCAATGAAATGAACTATATCTTGTTTTTTTTGCCACCAATTAGGCTTTCTTTAGGTGGGACATTATGCCAAGAATTATTTTATTCTAAATGTGTTTTAATGGGGAAATAGGAAAAAATGTGGGAAAAAAATATTATTTTTCAGTTTTCAGCCATTATAGTTTTTAAATACAGCATGCTACTGTAATTAAAACCCATGAAATGTATTAACCCATTTGTCCCGGTTATAAAACCATTTAAATTATGTCCCTATCACAATGTTTGGCGACAATATTTTATTTGGAAATAAAGGTGCTTTTTTTCAGTTTTGCATCCATCCCTAATTACAAGCCCGCAGTTTATAAAGTAACAGTGTTATACCCTCTTGACATAAATATTTAAAAAGTTCAGTCCCTAAGGTAACTATTTATGGTTTTTTTTTATTGTATTTTTTTTTTTTTTTAATTACAAAAAAAAAATGAAAAATTGGGGAGTGTGGGAGGTAATGAGTTAATTTATTGTGTAAATGTAATGTTTGTATATGTAAAATGCTTTTAGGGTGTAGTTTACTATTTGGCCACAAGATGGCCACAGAGTGTTTGTTTACATGCGACCTGTAAGCGTCCGGAAGGACGCTTACAGGAAGCAGTAGGAGGCTGGGAGACGCACAATGATCTCGCTGTTTCTGAAAGAAGCAGCAGGTCATTGCGGGGGCTAGATCAATGAACGGGAATGGATTTTCCCGTTCATTGATCTCCAGGCGAGCGGGCGGCGGCGTGCACGAGCGGCGGGTGCGCGCGCACGAGCAGCGGGAGCGCGGACAGCGGCGGTAGCGCGGAAGGTACGGATTTCTCCGTCCCTGGTTTTTTTAGGAGGGAAAAAAGGGGCGGAGAAATTCGTACCGCTGGGGGTAAAGTGGTTAAATTGAATTCAATGAATAGCCCCAGCAGAAGATTTAAAGATGCTTTTTTCAGAGTTACCTTTTCAATATTGTAGCACAGTGTGGTAGATAAGACAGTCAATGAGGGGTTTAAAATAGGTTAACAAGAAGATCATTGGGAACTGGGACATACTGGAAAATCAGGATTATGGCAGGGAAGTGATTTTTTTTACATTTTTCCTTAACTTAAAGCGGTATAAAACCCTGACATAATGTTCAATAAAAACATGTTTTTCTACATTTTATATGCCATACGGTTATCATATTTTCATTGGTGCATAGGTATTATTATTCATTTAGAAATTATATGTTCCCAAAAGTACAGTTTTTTGCTTTGAGAGCAAACTTTGTATTTTATTCTTAACTGGTTTTATTCATTATGTATTGAAGGCAGAAATGCTTTCAGTGTCTCTCTGTGTCCAGCAGCTTCTCCACGGTCAGAGAATGTGTCACATTCCTCACTTGATACATTTAAGTAAGCACAAGATAACATTATCTACACCTCGGATGCGTCCACATTTCTCTGCACTGAACTTTCCAGTCATGTGTGTAACCCTTGAAATGCTGTTCTAGTAAAAAAAAATGCTGGATGTATATAATATGCTGTAAATCATTTTTAGAGCAAAGAAGAAATGCTGGGTTTCATTCCACATTCCACTGTTTTTACAGTTTTTATTTTCACATTTAACTGTTTATGGAATATGGTATGGGGTACTAAAGTATCCATATATTATTCCAAACCACTGCAAGGTTCTACCATAATTCTCCCCCAAACTTTATAACCACAGATGAGAGGATAGGATCTCCCACCCGCCACCACCCTTATCTTAGGCATTGAGGTGGAGATGAGTGTTTTTTTCCCTGACATGGACAAATTTGCTTTGTGATGGGGAAGGGTTTCTTCAGCGCTCTTGCCAAAGAACATGTTTGCCTGTGCTGTTCAGTTAGCACATACCTATGCTGGCTGGCTTAGTCTTGCAGGTAGTACCAACAAGCATGGAAGAAAAGGGGTTAAAAGATGCTTTGGAGTGAGCAATGTTGTAGTTTTTTAATAATGTGAAAAAATTATAAAAATACTTTTGAGCAAAAAAACAACAAAAACAACAAACAAGTACTATTCTAAGCTGAGTGATTTGTGTTATTATCTGAATTCAGCAGGTGAGAAGTTAAGTGCTCATCTGTCTTTTTTTGCTTTGAAGAATGAATGCCATATCTAAAATCATTAATTGTATGAGGAGAAAAGAGTGCTGAGATGATAGAAAAGGACACTCATTACTCACAAGTGATTTTTTCTACAAATGGACTTGTGAGCTAATTCTAGTCCGACACTTTTCCATAATTTAAGGTAAATTGATGATCACATGCATTAGACGTTACCCGCTAGTGATTAGTGTAATTGAAAATGGGCTCCATAGGCTCTATTAGAGCTCTCAATGGCACATGGACATGGAGTGAAGTAGGTTACTTGCAAAACACAACAAGCCATTCTCTATTATATTTAAAATATTAACAAAATATTCTCTTTACTCATGGAAAAGAGGTTGATACATATGAAAGAGGAGGCTCTAAATGGGGAGCAATGCAGGAAAAAGGGAATCTAATGTCCATGCGAGCTGCACAAGGAAGGGAAGTCACAACACATTTTGCCTTGCTGCTACCTCCTTTTTAAATAGTTTTAGTGTATTTTATTTTTGTTGAAACCACATTTTTTTAAAAAATTGTATTGCCTTTTGTCGCCCTCAGTGAAGAGTTGTTACCCCTTGCTTACAGCTACTACAGAGAGTGCTTTCTCAACCTGAGTGAGGTCAGGTTAATTCTCCCCTCCACCCTGTACAGTGGTTGCCTTTGAAGTAACCCCGGTTTGTGAGTATCACCCCACTTTATGCAATTTGAGACCACCTTCATTTGGTACATACTACACTATACTAGGCTCTCAATTTTTCTTGTTTTTGTGTTTTCTTGAAGTGCTCTGCACTGGAGTAGAGGCTTAGAAAGTTAGAACAAAGTCATCATTATCCTAGAAATCCTGTGCAACATGTTTATACTTCACTGATGGCCAACAACATCTCTTATGAGACTGCAGTATCATTGCAGAATCTAAACAGGGACTAGTTTTGCCTCTACTTAAAGGGACACTTAAGCCATAAAAAAATGAGTTTTACTCACTGGGGCTTCTACCACCCCCCTGCAGCAGTCCTGTGCCCTCGCAGCCACTCACTAATCCTCTGGTCCCCCGCTGTCAGCTAGTTTCGTTTTTGCCGACAGGCCTGACAAGACTGGCCATGTGTAGCTTTCTCCGCATTCCTGACTGTAATTAGCGCTATTGCGGGCCGCGATGCGTACTAAAATACGGTTTGACGAATATCTACACATAGGTAATGCGGCAACGCGTATCTTTGTACGCGTTGCGGCCCGCAATAGCACTAATTACAGTCGGGAATGCGGAGAAAGCTATGCGTGGCCAATCCTGCCGGGCCTGTCGGCAAAAATGAAACTAGCTGACAGCGGGGGACCAGAGGATTAGTGAGTGGCTGCGGGGGCACAGGACTGCTGCAGGGGGCTGGTAGAAGCCCCAGGTGAGTAAAACTCATTTTTTTCTGGCTTAAGTGTCTCTTTAAATGCTCTCTTATTACTGAATTATGCAAATAATAAATTGTACTATACTAAATGTGCCAATTAATCAATAACTTCCAAAATCTTCACACTATCTCTACATAAGTATCCATTTTACTAATCATCATTTCTACACTGACTAAACCCTAGGGTTATAAACCCATGAACAGTGATCAGACATTATGTTAAACCTTTCAACACACCACAAATTATCTCTGCAAGTCAGATAACAGTGCTCTCAGAAACACTGTAAATTGAGCATAAGAAGAATAGATTTTTAAGATGCAGTGAATTTTCAAGAAACCTATGTGCAGTCTACAAATTGGAAAGCAAAAGTTTCACTGAAGATTACAAATGACTGTGTTCGGGATGTTCTATATTCATTTTGCATTATTTATTTATTCTGCACTCTATTTGCAGCAAGGCGCAGAAAAACAAGTCTCTAGCTGTCTGTAATATTTCTTGATAGCAGACTAGCAGGTTTTGAAGTAAGGGAAATGAGAAAACAAAAAGAACATTTATGATCTGCTGAAACCACGGCTTGTAATGCCTGTGAGAAGCATTACGGAAATCATGGTTACCCATCCATTATCACCTGGCTACAGTACCTTCCAGGCTTTATGAGATTCCTTTCAGCAAAGAGCAGGGTTTACAGTAATTCTGTCAGGATTTAGATGTTGAGATAGAACATAAAACACAATGTCAACAATGAAAGCAAGAGTGCAGTTCATATAAGAGAACAAGATGTGAATTATGGGTAAGTTCAAATAGGCCTTGTTGTATACTGTATCCAAAAAACATGAATAAACAATATCAACATATTAGCATGGGAGGAGAATAAAAAATTAACACTGACAAATGTGTTTTGATGACATTTATTTAATATAGATCAGTAACTTTACTAAACATACTTTTATTATCTAGACAATAGGGAGCAATTCAGAGCTTAAGTATTCAGCAATAAAACAACAAACTGTTTAGCTGAATGGCTAATTTTAAATTTCTTCTTCACTCTTCTTGAGATCTGGGTCCTCGTAGACATGTATAAATTAAGAAACTACTCTGTAGCTAATATCACAAGTAACACATTTACAAAGGACTTTCTTTTACAAAACAGGTGGCCCTGGCAAAGTTTGATCTCATGCCCTAAACTTAGCAGTTGAGGGTTTTTTTTTGGTGCTGTTTGGCATGAGGAATAAACAATGTATACCCAATGTATACACTTGTGATTATTTTTGGATGGGTGTCTTTTCAGTAAAGAATATGTGCTATGGACATGGCAACACATAGCAGAGCCAGAGCTCCCAATGAGAACATCAGTATGAGTTAGAGTTGATGGTTAGGGTTAGATTTGAATTTGGTGGATTAGGGTTTGTAGGTAGACTAGGGGTAGGTTAGGCTTCATTTTTAGATTTAGGTGGTTATGGTTAGGCAAAAGGAAGTGCTTAAATGTAAAGATTAGGGTTATATGTTAGGAGGTAGCCTGTATTGGGAAGATTAGGGTTAGTTGCGATTAAAGATGGGGAGAGAGGTTAGCACTGCTGTCTGTGGCTTTTATTTGGCAATATGCATATGCATAAACATATCATGAACTGCAATGTGAGCAAATAGGTAAGTTTCAAGCGCACATACTGGTCCATGTGAGCGGATGTGGGGCAATAGGCTTCGGTGCTCTGCACACCCACTGCCCCATCTTTTATCATGATTTACAAATCTAATATGACCAAAGCACACTGAGGTTTATACTAGAATGCCGTAATGTTTATGTATTATTAAAAATGGCCCACTGCTGCTTCTCAAGATCCAAATGTGTGGATCCAGCATTTGTTTGCACAATAACTTATCCATCAGCTACAACTTATCAATTCCTTTTAATGTACAGTTCCCTTCTTGACATCTCACCCTAGCCTACCTCTAAAAACACAAATCATCATGCATTGCTATTTTTTTATGAGTGTCAAAAAAACAAGCACATTTTTTATAGAGAGAACAATGCATATGAAAATATATCGGCATGTAATGACAAAATACATTGGAGTCAATAAGCATGAGGAAAGTCATGTTCACACCAATGAGAATGTTGGTAAAAAAAAAAGAAAAACATGGGCTTGTGAAAACAAATTTTCATAAAATACATTAAAGCCAATGAACACGATGAAAAACGTTTCAAAGAAATGCTCTAAGTTTAAAGAAAAAATGTGAAAAACGATTATATTTTCATGGAAGTTTTGTGTCAAGTGAAAATTGATCTTGACGAAAACTCGCGCTTATGACTAATCAGGAATAGAGTTTGGAAAATACCTTTTTTGGGTTTAAAGTTTTCTCTTTATTTATATCTCTTAAAGTTAAATATTTCTATAGCTTAAAGTTAGCTAGTAAATGGTATCTTCCTGATTCAAAACTTCCCACATAAACTGATCGGTAACATGGTACAAAATCCTATTGCTACTTCAATAAGCACACAAGAGTATGCTTATTATACATGCATAGTAGACCTTTTTAATTGTTTATGTACCTCAGTGACAGAATATAAAGAAAAGAGAAGAAAATAAAGAAAAACTCCAGTCACGTGATCAACTTTTCTCATTTTAATTATTTTATATAGTTATCTCTTTTAGTTTTTTTTTCCAACATCTGTCTGATTGCTGTGCATATACTATTTGCATCAGTTTAATATGCTTGCAGTAAGGTTGCATAGTGCTATTCATTCAATATATTCATTGTCAATAAAACTTGATATTGGTCAAATATGTATCATTCAGTTCAAACAATATTGAGTTTATCACATAATTAACTTTAAAGCTGTATTATGAAACATAATAGAAAAATATGGACATTTACTATTAATTATCACGCTAAATTTGTATAATGTGGTGAAACATATTTTTTTCAATCTAAATTGATTAATCTAAAGTGTTTCTCATGAAAGATTATAGGTGTATGAATTAATAAACATGTTGTATGCTGGCATTTAAGTAAGTGCACTTAGAGTAAGATTTGCAGCAATCAGAAACTACTTAAAGTCAAATTATATAGAAACTTCTTAAGTAGACACAATACATCTCTTTAATTATATCAGCCTCTGTGTTTAGTGCATTTGTATTGATAGTTCTGAATAAATAAACAGTAAAACAGATTAAATTCTTCATAGATCTCAATTTGAGACAAAGATAAGGCTCTTTTACACTTGGCAAATGTGTACCTATTGACTGATCCACAAAACTCTGTCTGACTTTTTTTTTTACATATCTTAATGGAATATAAATAAATAAAATGACATACTGTATATTTAACCTCCAAAAAACACTGATATTCACACTTGTCATGTATCCCAACAGCAAGAGCTCTTGCTCACCGGTCAGGGAATTAAAATAAAAAAAAAAAACGCTGCAAAGGTGAATCACATATGTTGATCACTAAAGTATACCTTTAATCATTAATACTGAACTGAGAACAAACATAAGATTACCTTTCAACCATGACTATGAAACGGGCAATCTTTTCCTACAAAGTTATCAAGCACCTCAATCTCAGTCTTAAGTTAAAGGCTCATACACACATACAACATGCACACAACCACATGACCAACATGACAAACCACACAACCTGACAAACCACATGACCTGTACGTACACACACCTAGACGGCTAAACAACCAACTCAAATAACATACTGCACACACAAGAGGACTGATGGACTACACATTCAAAACAAGTAAAAGTCATTCAAACAACTTGTAGACATGCAACAACTGCACAGCAACTGCATGATATCAGACCAACATAGATCCACCTGTTATCAGTAGTTCATCAAGTTGTTTGCACGCATACACATGCCTGATTACCATCCAACAGACTTAAGTCAGATGATTATCAGGCTGCAGGTTGGCTGTGTGTACTTAGCTTTAGCCACATACACATGCTCAACAAAATTTAAATAAAAGTACAAAGGCCTGGAAGCACCTTACAACCATACTTGACTTATGCTTAAAAAGGGTAATAATAGAAAACAATATCACTGCTGTCTGCTCGTCATTCTCTACAAGATGATTTTCTTAATATCATCCCTAACTATGTTTTCAGCAACCAGCAAATAAAAAAGTTCTAAAAATAAGATAAGAAAAGTAATAGCTAAGTAAAAATACTTTTGGACAACTTATTTTATTCTATGTTTTGCTTGTTGCCTGGCTAAGATTGTGTTTAATTGATGAGGTTTGAAAATATATACTGTAAGGCAATTCAGAAGTTTATTTAATAAGAGCAGTGTTGTCCAACTTCGTTGGGAGGGGTGTAGCAGGCACAGCATTTTTTAATGGAGGGGGTGGTACATCAACTTCCTTGCTTCAGAGGCAGGGCCAAGAATGAAAAGTGGTGGGCCTGCCAGAGGAGGGGGACTGACACAAAAAAAACAGGCCGAGCAAGTGAGTGTGGACCATTGGCCACCTGCGGAGACCAGAGACCGGCAGGAGAACGGGAAGGCTCTATAAGACCCAGAGCCTTCCCTCGTCTTAGACGAGTATCTGATTTTTATTTTAAAATTCGCTTCAGTGTCACTTTAACTTGTGTGGGAGAGAAGTCACATATTTAAAAAAAATAAAAATAAAAAATTATGTTGACTCTATGAAAAATGTTTGATTCTCACAAAAAAAAGTCATCATAAGAGCCCAGGACAAGTACAACATGCAATAGCCTCATCTACAGGCAAAACAAAATCTAACTCCTGAGTTAGATCACAGCTATCTCTGCTTCAATCTCCTTCTCACAACCCACCACAATTAGGCCAAGAAAGAAATATAAACCTGGATTGGTAGGAACTGGCAACATATTTGAGTTTAGGGTTGGTTCTCAGTGGTCATATACCTTTTGAAACTTGTGTACAAAGGTTCAGTAAGGTAAAATTAACAGGCAGCAGCTACTGTTACAAATAGAAAACTTTATACAATTTGTAAATTATGATGCATGTATTTGTCCATGTTAATATTTTATTGTCTGAGTAAAGTTTGGAAACACGTTTTCAATATGACTAGATAAGATGAATTCCATTATAACCATATTGCAGCTAAAATCCCACACATAGCATATATAAAAACACAACCTCCAAATTAAGGCTGTAAACTGCTTATTAAAGTTTCAGTCGTATGCAATAGATGTGAAAATGGCAGCTGCAAAAACCAACAGGGGGCAAATATCAATCTCATAAAAAGTAAGCACGGTAATGGGTAATTATTCTCTTCATCTGCCTATTGGATGATATTTGCATGAGAACGCCATATGCCTAAATAAAGGTGTGCTAGATGTATGAATACATACTATGCACAACACTTAAACCTCTCATCTGTTTCATCTCAATAGCATCACATGGTAAAGGATTTCCTAAGCTACACAGATCTGAAGACATGAGCAAAACACGGTATCTAGGTCACATCAGTTTGAAGTTAATTTGTTATGAAAAAAATAAATAAATAGAGCAATACAAAAAGCTAAATTCTCATTATTTCTGTGGTTTATAGAGAAAAGAGCTCCTATTGGGCCGGTCTATCAGGAATGCTGGACAATAAATTAGATAGAAAATGGTATAATGGGTAGCACACTGTGTTGAGACCAATATGATCATTTGTATCATAGGGGTTGACAGTTTTCAAGAGCTTAAGATCAGATTTTGCAGATGTTCAGCATCACTTATGAATTTCAATGTGGTGTGTACAGAAAGTTTGGCATTTAATTAATGTGAGCTACTGGTGGATAACTTAATAAACTGAAAAGTAAAGCTTTTAAAGAGACTCTGTAACAATTTTTTCAGCCTTAGTTCTTCTATCCTATGAGATCCTATGCCTGTTCTAATGTGCTGGGGCTTACTGCAGCTCTTCCTAATTACACTGTCTCTGTAATAAATCAATGTATCTTTCCTCTGTCCTGTTTGTCGGGCTAATTAGGCTTTGATTGTGTGGAATGTGCAGGGCTGCTTGTGATTGGTAGAAGCGATACACACCCTCTGCAGGCCCCCTGCATACTCACACACTATGCTTAGCTGAGCCTATTAGAAGCTGGTTAGTTTGTTTGTAAACATTGCCTAAAACTGTTAATTACAAGCCAGGATTGCAGCAGAGAGTGGCAGAAACAGCACAGAGGGGCACAGGAGAAAATAAGGAATAGAATGGTATGCTTTTTAGTGTAAGAATATTAGAGTACAGATTCTCTTTAAGATATGTCAGCAGTCTTTGGCACACGTGTTCATGCAATCACAGCTGCAGTCACAAAGAACTCCTAAATAGCCAGGGCTCTAGAAATAATTAGGTAGCCATTAGGTTAGTAATACACAACTGCACAAACCATAGCAGTACAGCAATTCAATTGTGTAAAAACATTTTATGTGGGATATTCTGAGAATAAAATCGATAAGTATACAACCATTGAAACATTAGTGTATAACAAGTGATGCAGTTACTTGTGTAACCAGTGCATATACGTTAAGTTATTCATACACAGCTGTAGATTTTCCACTATGCGTGAACATAGTTCTTTGTTGTCTAGATAATAAGCTTGCTCTAAATTGTAAGCTCACAAGGGCAGGGAACTCATCCTATCCAGGTCCAGATTTACCATTAGGCACTGTAGGCACATGCCTACAGGTGCCTGATGATAGAAAGGCGGCTCACTCTTCTCCTCGAATGCTTCCTTCCCTATGCAGAGTCCCAAGTGGAGTGTAAATGAGAGGATACTCACCCAGCTCTTGGCATTCCATTGATGATATCTCCCTTCAGTTGAGGGTACCACTGGCTATCTAATACTAAGGGGCACCTGTAGCTATCTATGAAGGGCAAGGGGAGTAAGGTAGAAGTGACATCTGGCACAGTCAGCACAATTATGCTGCAGTTTGCCAGGGGTTTGTAGGGTCATGGAAGGCGAACTCTAGGTTGCCAAGGCATCTGTGCCTATAGGCACCTCTGAGGTAAATCCAGGCCTACTCCTATCATTTCTTCTTTTTCTGCAATTTTACCAAATTAATGTGTGCCAATTTTAGTAATATCTCACCCCACACATCAAAGGACAACTGAAGTGAGAAGAATAAGGAGGCTGCCATATTTATTTCCTTCTAAACAATACCAGTTGCCTGGCAGCCCTGCTGATGTATTTGGCTGCAGTAGTCTCTGAATAATACCGGAAACAAGCATGCAGCTAATCTTGTCAGATCTGGCATTAATGTCAGAAACATCTGATCTGCTGCATGCTTGTTCAGGGTCTAAGGCTAAAAGCATTAGAGGCAGAGGAGTAGCAGGATAGCCAGGTAACTTGTATTTCTTAAAAGAAAAAAATTGCAGCCTACATATAACGCTTGTTACAGTTGTCCTTTAACTATGTATGTATTTGTACTTGGATTACTGGATGTCATGATTGTACATTTTAAGCTATAAAGGTAATTACAAGCATGCATCATATTCCCCATGGTCCTACCACTAGTGTCCTTAATAGTAGAACTTGCATTGCAGATAAGCCTGCTGAAAAATTGCAGGGGTTGCCAGACAACCTTTAGAATGAAAGACAGCCCTGCCACTAGAGATGGCCCGAACCTCCGATTTTCGGTTCGCGAACCGGGTTCGCGAACCTCTTGCAATAGACTTCAATGGGGAGGTGAACTTTGAAAACTAGAAACATTTATGCTGGCCACAAAAGTGATGGAAAAGATGTTTCAAGGGGTCTAACACCTGGAGGGGGGCATGGCGGAGTGTGAGAGATGCCAAAAGTCCCGGGGAAAAATCTGGATTTGACGCAAAGCAGCGTTTTAAGGGCCAAAATCAAATTGAATGCTAAATTGCAGGCCTAAAGTGCTTTAAAGGGAACCTTAACTGAGAGTGATATGGATGTTTCCTGTTAAACAATACCAGTTACCTGGCAGTCCAGCTGATCTCTGTGAGTGCAATAGTGGCTCAATCACACCCTGAAACAAGCATGCAGCTAATCCAGTCTGACTTCAGTCAGCGCACCTGATCTGCATGCTTGTTCAGGGGCTGTGGCTAAAAGTATTAGAGACACAGGATCAGCAGGCGGTTCAGGCAACTGGTATTATTTTAAAAGGACAAATCCATATCCTTCTCAGTTTAGGTTCCCTTTAAAACATCTTGCATGTGTATACAACAATCACGGAGTGTAATTAGAGCTCTGCTTCACACTGACACACCAAACTCACTGTGTAACGCACCGCAAACAGCTGTTTGTGTAGTGATGGCCGTGCTGGACTGGTGCGCACCATGGCGAGAGTGCAGGCCATGGCGGTTTTCAAGCCCATATGGTCACCGGGCTGAGGTAGCTGAATTACAGAACAGTGACTGTCCAGCTGATCAAATTTGGTCTGTCCACAATGAAGCAACAACCTTATTATTTTGGGTGTACCCCCCTTCCTCCTGAGACACTCATATAGCCGGCGGTCATTGCTTCATTGTGATATGCAAGCCCCTTCACTGCAGCAAGGTAATGTTCACAAAGGGGAATTGGCACATGTACATGCCTTTTGTTTTGTTGTTGCAGCCGCAGCCAGAAAAATTAGGCAGGCTTGTACATGCACCAGAAAAATTATTATAGCTATATATAGCTTAAAAATTCAGGAATCCACCTGGAATCCTGGACCCTGTTTGTGGTGGCGGAGAAGGCAGTAAAGCGGCCTGCAGGCAGAGATGCTGTGTGGGGAGCAACTTAGTCTTGGGGCAGGCCGTCACATGGCGTGCAGGCAGAGATTCTGTGAGTGGGGTCTGACTTAGCCTTCGGGCAGGCCTGACCGTGCTTTGCAGACCTCGTGGTCAGATGGTCCCTTGACTCAACGCTTTGTGCCAGAGATGAAACCACACCACTTGCCTTTCAACATCACGGTATAGTTTGGGTATCACTTTTTTTGAGAAATAATTGCATATCTTCCACTGCAGTGTGTGGATTTGCTTTTGTGTGCTGTTTTCCCTCAGGTGGTCATCCCATTGCAGTTTGTGCTTTGTAATCATGTGCCTTCGCAAGGTAGTTGTCCCTACGCGGGTCTTGGTCTTTCCACGGCTCAATTTTTGGTGGCAGAGAGTACAGATGGCATTGCTCTCATCTGAGGCAGACACACAAAAAAATTTCCACACAGCTGAGCCCTGGGGTAATGGCACTTTGGTGGTGGCGGCCGACTGAGTGTTAATTGGGGTGCTAGAATCAGAGCAGGAGGAGTAAGATATGTCACACTTCCGTGCGGAAGCTGAGAAAGATGAGGTGTTCTATGTTAAATAGTCAACTACGTGCTGACAATATTGGGGATTGATGGCACGTGCCTTCTTCTGAACACTGTACTTTGGTCACGGGCCACACAAGATTACAACAGCGCGACCTCGAACAGACCTGCCAGCTGGCCTGCCTCTGCCTTTTGTTTTGTCCATATTGGGGGGATGAAGTGAAAGGTATGCACTGACTTGACTACTACAATGTGCAGTCAGTCACACAGGTGCTGTAACAGGTATGTACAAAGTGGTATATCACACTGCGTGCGCTCACGTAGGTAGGTGGGTGCACTGGAGTGAACACAACAGGTAGTAGGTATATGCAGTGATGGGTATTACATGTGCACCTGTCACACACAGACAGGTACCGGATAGGCACATTGACACTGCGTGCACTCACGTAGGTAGGTGGGTGCACTGGAGTGAACACAACAGGTAGTAGGTATATGCAGTGATGGGTAATACATGTGCACCTGTCACACACAGACAGGCACAGTGACACTGACTGACAGGGCTGTATATAATGCAAGTGGGCCACACAAAAAAAATAGATCACACGAACAAGATTAGCTCTCAAAAGAGCTGTTGAGGGGGGCTTTTTACCAATAACAATCAGCCAGGAGCAAGCTAACAAGCCTACAAGAGCCCAACTAAGCTTTCTCGATGACAGTCTGCAGCAGCTATTCCTTCACTAATTACTGCAGGCACACGAGTGAGTCCACTGCCTGACGCTGCCTGCCTTTTATAAGGGGCGGGGGGGTGGAGCTCCAGGAGGGAGTGTAGCCTAATTGGCTACAATGTGCCTGCTGACTGTGATGTAGAGGGTCAAAGTTGACCCTCATGATGCACTAAGTTCCCAGTTCGCCGCGATCGCGAACCACGGAAGTTTGCCTTGAACCGTTCAGGCCATCTCTACCTGCCACAAACAGCTGCAGAAACCAAGTGAACACTACTGCAAACATTACTAATTCCAGAATATGCTTGTGAACCAAACTTAGGGTCAGACCTGTATCAGGCCAGAATCAAACAAAGCCAAATTTATCTTTGCGCTCTTGACCTATTTTAACTATTATCTCAATTCTCTGATGATTTTTCTGCTTTTCTGCATACCGTATTTTTCGGAATATAAGACGCACTTTTTCTTCCCCAAAACTGGGGGTAAAAAGTGGGTGCGTCTTATATTCCAAAGGTACGGTATTTTTGCCCCATAACATACTTACCGGATCCTGCCGCCGCGATCCTCGCCTCCTTCGTCTGTCCGCCGTCATCCAATGTCGCAGCAGCAGTCATCAGAGGGTCCAGCAATCCCATCTAGTATCCCCGACTGATCCCCGCTCTTTAAGTGTCCAAGTCGCCGGCTCCTGTTCACTGCAGCCATGCTTGTATGCAGGCTCGCGGTGATCACCCGGTGATTACGCGATGCTGGGGCCGCCTTCCTCCATAGTTACGGCGTCCTCTTCTTAGATACAGTGACCCCTTCTGTGTGACGAGCGGCGCATGTGCGCCGGGGTCACGCATGACGTCAGGCGCACGTGCGCCGCTCGTCACGCAGAAGGGGGCACTGTAACTAAGAAGAGGACGCCGTAACTATGGAGGAAGGCGGCCCCGGCAGCGCGTAATCACCGCGTGATCACCGCGAGCCTGCATATAAGCATGGCTGCAGTGAAGAGAAGCCGGCGACTTGGACACTTAAAGAGCGGGGATACTGGATGGGATTGCTGGACCCGCTGATGAAACCTAATGGGACCCTCAGATGACGGCTGCTGCGACTCTCGGGTGATGACAGGCAGATGGAGGAGGGGAGGATCGCAGCGACAGGATCAGGTGAGATGCAGCAGGGGTGTAGTGTAGTGTAGTTTGGGTTGGCTGGAGGGGTTACTTAGTGAAGTGTAGTGTAGTTTGGGTTGGCTGGAGGGGTTACTTAGTGAAGTGTAGTGTAGTTTAATTTGGCTGCAGGTGTTAGTGAGGGAAGTGTAGTATACTATAGTGTAGTGTAGTTGTTGTAGTAGGGGTTAGTGAAGTAATGTGTAGTTGATGGGGGCAGCAGGGGTAAGCGAAGTGTAGTGTAGCAGGTGTTAGTATAGATGGGCAGTGTAGCTTAGATAAAGACAGTTTTTGGGGAGTTAGAGGTCCATAAGAAGCCCCTGCACCATAGACGCACCTAGGTTTAGTTTATTTTTTTTTCCTGATTTTTGCCCTCTAAATCTAGGTGCGTCTTATATGCCGGAGCGTCTTATATTCCGAAAAATACGGTATATGCCATTCCATTTCCTTAAAGAGGAACTTCAGCCTAAACAAACATACTGTCATTAAGTTATATTAGTTAAGTTAATTAAAATAGATAGGCAATATAATATCTTACCCACCCTGTTTTAAAAGAACAGGCAAATGTTTGATTTCATGAGGGCAGCCATCTTTTTGGTTGAAAGGAGGTGACAGGGAGCATGAGAGTTCCAACTGTCCTGTGTGCTGATCACCCCTCCCAGTTGCTAGGCAACATGAATAACAACATAGGAAATCCCATCATGCTTTGCACAGCATCAGGGAAAAAAAGCCCAGGCAGTTTTCTTTGATGGGTGGAGCTTAGCTAAAAATGCAGCTAACAATGATGCTTTGGTAAGAAAAACAAAGTTCTGATGCTGTGAAACTGTTAAAGAAACACCAAGCCTTTTCAGTTCTGCTGAGTAGATTTTTAGTCTGGAGGTTAACTTTAAAGGACCACTATCGTGAAAAAGGTAGGCAGTTAAAATCTAACAGAACCAACAAGTTTTGGGCCAGCCCATCTCCTCATGGGGGTTCTTTGTTTTCAACAGCATTTCCCGAACAGCAGTTGCAAAGTCTACCTGCCAAAATAGTGTGCAAGTGAGTAGGGATGTTGGCCTCTTACTATTTAGGCAGTTAAACTGCTGTTCAGGAAATGCTGTTGAAAACAAAGAAAACCCTTTGACTCCTCCATGAGGAGATGGACTGGCACAAAACCTGTCGGTTCTGTCAGATTTTAACTGCCTAATTTTTTTTCGCGATAGTGGTCCTTAAAAGAGGAACTCCAGTGAAAATAATGTAATAAAAAAGTGCTTCATTTTTTATAATAATTATGTATAAGTGATTTAGTCAGTGTTTGCTCATTGTAAAATATTCCCTCTTCCTGATTTACATTCAGGCATTCATCACATTTACTGCTGGCAGGTGATGTCACTGGAAGGAGATGCTGCTTGCTTTTTTGGCAGTTGGAAACAGCTGTTACTTCTCACAATGCAACAAGACTCCCACAGTGTAATTTCCAGTGTTGCTCAGATACCCCTGATCACGAATTTTGAGTAAATCCGGCCATGGCAGTATCAAAATCCGGATACGCCGTGATCGTAATGCAGATTTGAAACGGAATTCCGAATTCAACCAAGATTGCATGGATTAAAAAAGTGAGAAGTGGCTACAAAGTAAAAAAAAAAAAGAACTTTTAGTTTTTGAGAAAATGGATTTTAAAGTTTCAAATGAAAAAAGGATTTGTAATTAAAAACCCGCCAAAACCTGCCGACTTTAGCGGTTAATAGCAAAACCCCCTTACATGCTAGAAACACCAAATTATCAGGTAATAATCACGGCCCGTGATCACGGCTAAATCCGTGATCATGAATCAGATTTGAACCACGATCACGGGTGCAATCGGAACTAAATCCGTGGTCCGAGAGGCAATCACGAATTCGGAATCCGAACTCGTGATCAGGAAAAACAGCTCGTGATCATGGGTTACCCATGATCACGAGCTCGTGGTGAGCAACACTAGTTATGTCAGGACCTCAGTGCTGTGTAATGCACTGACATCACACTGTGGGAGGGGTTTCACCACAAAATCAGCCATACAGAGCCCCCTGATAATCCGTTTAAGAAAAGGAATAGATTTCTCATGGGAAAGGGGGCATCAGCTACTGATTGGGATGAAGTTCAATTCTTGGTTACGGTTTCTTTTTAAGTTTAATTTAAGTAAATAAGAACTTGCTCTCTTTCCACCATCTCTTTCTGCTTCCCTACCTTAAGTCCCTATAAATCTTGAGAACTACCCAATAACGTCAACTTCTAATTCCAACTACTTGTGAGAAATAGAGCAATAGTTTACCTTGCTTGTTTAGGCATTTAAGCATTATTTTTATCTACATCCTGTTCACACACACACATACATACACGTACACACACACGCACGCACGCACGCACGCAAACACGCCTGCACACATACACACACACGCCTGCACACATACACACACACATTCTTCCTCACACATGAGACAACAGAAATGCTATCCCTTTTCACTCCAAGGTTGCTGTATTATAATCTGCCAATTGGTTTTCCTTTAGCTTCCACTTGTACTGGAACTTGAACGGCAGTAAGTTCATACTAAGGGCTGCGTCCATCTGTCACATGTGGTTCTGCACTAATGTCTTGGCAGCACACCGCATGGGGGAGGTTTCATTGTTTTATTTCTTTATATGTGGATAGAAAGGTTAAAGGTTGGGGATTTTTCTACTGTAAAAGGTTCTTATGTATTCTGAGATATATATATATATAATCGGAATAGAATAGAAAGAGGCGGGATTGCATACATGGAGGTGATGCTCCTAAACAGTGCCATATTTATTTCCAGGATAGAGGAGGGCATACAGGTAGCAGTACGTTAATGGTTCCCACATTAAGGTGTGTTCACTAACTGTCTGTACTGTTGCTCTGTGTTCATTACAGTGTACATTCTGCCATAAACAAACCCCAAATCATATAGATAATGATGGGCATGTCTCAGGTGTAAGGCCTCGTTCACATCATGATACGCTTCCCTGCGGATTTGGTAGCGCCTATGATGTGCGACACGCAAGAACGGCGGAAGGACACCCCTTCTGGCGTTCACATCACAGGCACTGTGCAGCAGTACGATGCACTATTATGCGTGTGCCTACTGCTGCATGCGTTCTGCCCACAAGCGCGGCACTGACCCATTCACTGAAATGAATAGGATCAGCAGCGCAGCACGTATCGGCGCAGATGGCATGCGATCATAAGCGCTGCATTCCGATCGCACGGCTATCTGCGCGTCATGATGTGAACGTAGCCTAACATGTATTACGCTTCTTGTGTACTCTGTTTTACCCTAGTATTATGAGCATCACCTGGGTAATGTGGGTCATGCTAATTGTGCAACATGTGCTACCTACCCATGCATAAGTAATGGTAAGATTGCTGTGCGCTACCTGCGCATGGAACTCTAATGACAGTTAGTGAGTACCCTCCAGTGTAGCAATGTCCAAATGATGATATGATACATAGGATAATCAATGTAACTTAGAAGCTTACAACATTACATATTCCTTAGAAAAAAAAGTAAAATGTTAAATAGGTCTGTTTTTTCCTTATCCATTTATTTATTTATCCTTGTCTTTATTAATTTATTTTATTGCTAACTAAAATGCAAACCAATTAAATTCAAACTATATTAGTCAATGAAAAATGTCTTAACCATAATGAAAACAATTTTTATTGCTACATTGAAATTGCAGCACATTGGTTCCCACGTGTTGCTTAGTGACCGGACATGTCAGCGGCACAAGCTTGTATTTTATACAGCTTGCTCCAGCTTTTAACACAAGATATTCTCATTTAAAATGCATTGCACAGAAAAAAAAAATCTAATTAATGAACAAGCCTAATCACCATTCCCCACATGGAAGAGTAATTTTTCACGGTTCATTTTTCCATGTAATCTCAAAACTGACATAACAGGAAAGCAATGGGCAATCAATCCACTCCCATTAGTTTCTTTATTATTCGTAGTGCCACAAAACATGTCCGCTTGTTGCCACGCTCCACAACAACATGCAAACCTTTTGATTAAAATAAAAAAATAATAATATGAAAGGCAAGATGTGCTTCTTCGCAACTCAGTGTTACAATTTGTTTAGCAAAAAAAAAAGACAATAAATGACTGGTAGATTGTCCCTTAGCTGGCTTCACGCTGGGCGATTTGTGATTAATTACCTTGCTGGAAATTGACATGGCACAAGGAAATTGACACAGCCCTGATTAATTAACTTTTTATGTGAGATAGTTATTTACAAAACATTGCGCACTGTAATTGAATCATTTTACACAAAGTCATGCTAGAAAGGTTTTAGTCAAACACAGATTAGTCCAAATTTCAATGTTAATCTTGCCGGCAATTGTTCCTTTTCAGCGTGAAGCTAAGAAGAAATATCAACATTTTTATTCAGCTAAAGCCGCTCCCGTACTAAGCAAAGCAATAAACGTGAGGCTAGAGCAATATTTATATTCTCCCTGCTATTCTCTTCTCAGTGGTAGGTCATAGATGTGACCCAGCCAGCAAAATATCAATAGTTATAATTACAAGCCAGTAAAGAGATTCTTTTCAGGTTGAAGTACATTTTATTGGACTTGCATAGAGGAATTACACAGACATATTGTACAAGTACATTTGAGACTAACCAGCTAGGCACCTTTGTACTACAGTGTCAAGTATAACAACATCACTGGGTCCTTTTTTTCCTGTCGTGCAGTCAAGCTTAAATTACAGCCTGCTAGAAACTAGCAGTTTTACATAGATAGGCAGAAATGACTCATTGTATTTACTTACAAGATATAGCCAACAAGTGGCTGTTCCTTTCACTCAGTCTCTAGATTCTGCATTTGCAGACTAGGGGGTTAATTCACTAATGGCCCATACTCACGGGCTACATTTGTGGCCTGTCGCTAGCACACATGAGCGTGTGCGCGACAGCTCGTTGCCAGATCCCTCCGCGTACACACGCAGAAGAGGGATCAGCGGTGCGACAGAAGCTGTTGCCGATGTTCCTCCCCCCACCGCCGGAAGCACCGTGTTCTGCATACAGGTTGCTGTTGCTAGTCCGCGTACACACGCGGACTAGCGACAGGTGCGGCGAAGTTGCAGCAGCAACTGTCCCCAGGCGATTGACCGCGCCAATCGCCTGGCGACAGCAGCGACGAGCGACAGTTCGGGGTGCGCGCGCCATACTCATGGGCGACCTGTTGCCACAACACGCGCGCGCCACGTGGCAATTGTACAATTGTAGCCCGTGAGTATGGGCCATAAGAGACAACATCTCTTGGTAATAATTCTCAGCGCACGCTATGCAGTCATAGCATGCGCTGCTAAATCATGCTTTCCTCTGATAGTTCAACGAGTGCATCTTTAAACTTAATGAGCGCTCCACTGAACCTGCCCGGGGGGGGGGGGTCCAGTGACTTCAAAGAATGATATTCCTGCACTTTGATTGGCCCAGGAGGCTGACTGTCAAGTGCATAGCGTAAATGTAAATTACTAAAAAGATAAAGCAAAGACAAAAAGGGAGCCCAAATGGTGCAGTATGTCACAAGTTTTGGGTTATATGAAATAGTTTCTATAGAAAGGTACTCACAAAGGTGGGTTGCAAGGAGGGCAACCGACTACTTCAAGCACGTGGAGTATTTCAAACCTGACTCCACTCAGGTTACCCAGGACCTTGGATTCGGTCGCTCTCATCGAAAAAAACTTGCGCTGCTTGAGCAGGTGCGCAAAGCCCCCCTCCAAGGAGGACAGGGGGAGTGAGGTACAGTTGAGGTGTAGAGGCACCCAATATATATCTAAAACACTTTAAAATCAATAAAAAAAAAAGATTCGAGGTGGCTTACCTCATAGACGACATAAACACTTAAGGTAAGGAAATTAAGTGCTAAACATTCTATTAAATTTCCTTACCTAAAGTGTTTTTGCCGTCTATGAGGTAAGCCACCTCAAATCTTTTTTTTATTGATTTTAAAGTGTTTTATATATATATTAAGTGCATAGCGTGTGCTGAGAATTATTAACGAGCGCTGTTGTCATTAAGTTGCAACTTAGTGAATCAGCCCCCTATCTGTTCTGTACTTTTGGAAAGGGGATGGATAATTAAAAGGCCAAGTGAAGTGAGCAGTATATGGGGGCTGCCATATTTATTTCTTTTTAAATAATACCAGTTGCCCGGGAGCCCTGCTGAACTATTTGGGTGCCTTAGTGTCTGAATAACACCAGAAACAAGCATGCAGCAAATCTTGTCAGGTCTGACAATAATGTCAGAAACACCTAATCTACATTAGAGATGGCCTGAACCTCCGTTTTCGTGAACTCGTGAAAAAGTTCGAGAACACGCGAACCGCAATAGACTTCTATGGGCAGGCAAATTTTAAAAACTACAGAAATAGTTTCTGGAAAAGATTTTTCAAGGGATCTAACACCTGGAGGGGGGCATGGATGAGTGGGATACATGCCAAAAATCCTGGGGAAAATTACAGATTTGACGCACAGCAGGGTTATATTCCATAAAGGGCAGAAAGCACATTGCATTGCTAAACTGGAGGCACAAAGTGCTTTAAACATCTTGCGTGTGTATACATGGATCAGGTAGTGTAAGTAGTGTACTGCTTCACACTAACAGACCAAAGTCACTGTGTAATGCACTGCAAACAGCTGTTTGTGTATTGATGGCCATGCTGGACTGGTGCGCACCATGGACAGAGTGCAGGCTATGGCGGTTTTCAAGCCGATATGGTCAGGCTGAGGTAACTCAATGACAGAACAACAGTGACTGAGTGTCCAGCTGATCAAATTTGGTCTGTCCACAATGAAGCAACAACTTTATTATCTTGGGTGTGCCCCCCAACACACTCATATAGGTCATTGCTTCATTGTGATATGCAAGCCCCTTCTCTGCGGCAAGGTAATGATCACAAAGGGGAATTGACACATGTACATGCCTTTTGTTTTGTTGTCGCAGCCGCAGTGCAGCCAGAAAAATTAGGCAGGCATGTACACGCACCAGAAAAATTATTATTATTAAAAATTCAGGAATCCACCTGGAGTCCTGGACCCTGTTAGTGGTGACGGAGAAGGCAGTCAAGCGTCTAATACAGTGTGCAGTCAAACAGATACAATGAAAGATATGCACTGGTCTAATACAGTGTGTTGTCACACAAATACAGTGGAAAGATCTGTATAGTAATACAGTGTGCTGGACCTGGCAATTCCAATGGGCCTTTCCAATGAGAAATCTTTCCAATTTCTTAAATAGAGAATCAGGTGGGCCTGTGTGGCTGATATATGGGGTGAAACCCCTCCCACAGTGTGTTGTCATGACCATGGTCCTGACAGTTTGCAATCTGTGAACCCCATTGCATTGCGGGAAATAACAGTTTTTTCCAACTGCCAAACAAGCAGTATCTCCTTCCTGCAGGCATCAACTGGCAGGCTAAAGCCTCCTGTGATAAATTGCAGAATGTAAATCAGGGAGAAGAAACATTTTACAATGGGCAAACACTGGCTAAGTAATTTATAAATGACTATTATAAAAAATGTTATTAATTATGTTATTTTCACTGCAGTAACCATTTGATCAGCCTGCAATGTTTTTACATTGTGGGAGGAAGACAGAAGTCCCATATGTATGCTTGTATGCTTGCTGTAGGTATCCTGGTCAAAACAATATTTATCTCAATGCAATTCTAAGACCATCAAAATGTGCCAAATACTAATCACAGTATTCAATTAAATAATCCTTAATACTATGCTTCATCCCTAAGCCAAACATAACAATAAACCAATGTGTAGTAACACTAAAGGTTTATACAAATGCCTAATTATTGTCAGCTAGTTTGTGATTGCTCTGGGTGACAATTTAACCAAAAACACTGTATAAACATGCTGCTATGCCAAGCTGCAGTTAGACAATGTGCTCTTTTTTGGAATACCATATATACTCGAGTATAAGCCGACCTGAGTATAAGCCAACCCCCAACTTTCACCAATAAAAACAGGAAAAAAGAATAGAGTTTAAGCCAGGGGTATAAAATGCAGAAGGTATAAATACTCTCCACTGTACTTCCAGTCATTGTAGCACTTAGCTGGTACAATCTCATTTGAGTGTTATAGCAAGTGGGAAATGTCAGTTCACCCCCTTGCAGACAAATTACAGGTGAGCAGAAGGTGGAATGAAGTGGCTGAGCGCCTTCCAGGCTGGACTGGCTGGATTACAGTGTACGTCTGCTGATCCTGAATAAGGCAGATTCTGATCTGTGTTTCCCTTCTGTCATATACTTACAAGATTATGATGCTGGCTGAATTTCTGTGATCCTACGACACAAATGTGATGGACTGTGACACAAGCTGGAGTGAAGCAGCAATGGACATAAGATGGAACAGCAAAATCTGTTGTAGTGTCACAGTGTCATCAGCAGTCACATCAGTCACACAACCAACTTCTAAAACCTGGCGGCAGAAGTAGCAGTTGCTATGGAGACAAGCAGGATTCGAGTCCTGCATGAACGCGGGTGGATGACGTTCACTTACTTTTTCCTCAGCGTGGACGCCGTCCACCCTGGCTTGTGTGGAGGGGAGCAGCGTAGAGGAGAGCTATGGGGACAGCGGGGAAGGGCAGACGTCTCCCCGCCCATCCCTCACCTAGGGGCTCTTCTTCCTGGCTCTCCCCTCCGGTATTTTTAAAATTCGGCGGCTAAAGTGGGCGGAGACTTACCGCCATTCTTGCAGCCGCAACTCGCAGGGGACGCTATGCTCTGTGCGGGGATAGAGCTAGTCTGGTCTTGAGTAGTGAGGCCATATTGGATTTTTCCTGGAGCAATAATGGATAAAAAAACACTCAAAAAGGCACACCAGAGTGGTGAAAATTTTCAGGTAGAGCATTTATTCATTACAAGCTATCTACTGATATGTTTATTTTGTGTGAATCGTTCATCTCTGGTTCCCTTTAAGGAACTGTTCCCTAAGATACATGGTTACATAATAAACTTGGTTGGAAAAAACAATTCTGTCCATCATGTTCAACCAGAAACAAACTGGCACAACTGTTCTGCGCTCTCATATATCCCAGTTGATCAAGAGGAAGGCACACAACCTTTACAAGGCTTCCCAACATATACAACTAATGTATATAGTACTTTTTAGTCTGTAAACACATGGACCCAACCTTTCGACATTTTTTTTCTTTTGTAGTGGAATATGCAGCAAGATGTGGACCATTTGGGTCACACATACAAACATAACTACTTATTGCACAAAGGACAATATACTATGTCTTCTGAAACTTCACCTGAGACTCTAAAAAGTAGATATATTTCCTCTGAAACTATTGAGCGCAGTAAGCTTGTTAGCACATCCATGTGCTCATAATTTCCAATATCTTTAGAGGGCAGACAAGGGAAGTCCTTAGTCCCTGGCATCCAATACCCATCCTTACTGCAGAGATTGTTCAGGCACAATTTAAAGGATATATTTTTTAGAGGGCCCTAAAAAGAGATAATACTGGGAATGCAATCAGAATGAAACACAATGTTATTACAATGAAAATATAATTTAGCCACCTCCTATAACCACAGCCCTTACATAATAAAGTAACCATCAACTGCCCTCCCAATAAAGCTTGTTATGACACAAGAAAGAGAAAGTGTTTAATACAGAAAAATATATCTTTATTCAAAAATCCAATATTGTTACCATACATTTTACCAGCAAACACATTTAAGTTTGGTACTAAATCATATAAATAACCAAATACAATTTGTGTTGTACTAGTATTTATTTTATAACTATAAGTGAAAACTGGGAAATAGCACAGTTTCTTTCCAAAACAAATGATATGTATAACGTAGGTGTCATACGTAGTGATAAAGTTATTACTGATCAATTAGGGACATAGTCAAAATGCCCAAACTGCTCTGTTGTAGAAGATTGAAACAACCTCTATTGATAAAGTAGTTATTGTTAATCTTTTTTGTACACTATAACTAGCTTCTCTGTTTTCTTATGGCTTTAGTACATAGTAAGTTCCTGCCTTGGAGTGTGTACTGTCTGTATGGAGTTGTTGGAAATTTTAGTCTGTATCCTTGTTTCAGTTCAGGGTCTCACAAATTGGTAAAGATATAGGATAACCAAAGAAAGTGAGGTGTAGAAAGAAATAGCTTATAAAAAAAAAAGAAAAAGAAGCAGAATCTTCTTATAAAGGTTGTGGAGGTATAATTTATGTGTATTTTCTTTCGCTCAAAACTTAGCATCAGCCAAGCTCTGCATTCATACAGTACAAACTTCTCCCAAACTCCTTGAAATATTTATAATTCAGAACCCTGGAGGAATGCAATACTTTGGGGAAGGCAAATACAGAGCAGCATATCTAAGGGAAAAGATCAGTACCTATTGTCTTGTCAGTTCTAAGAGACTGAAGACTAGTTAGAAGAGGTTCCTGTAGCATTGAGCACAAAACATATTAAAGCACTGCCAAGCTTTTGAATGATTCAGGGTCTTTATTGTTCAAGAAAAAACAGTTGCCTACCCTACTAGATCTCTCTGAATATCCAAATGATTTATCTCCAGTTCCTTTATTATTTCACTGAACAGATATGTCATCAATATGGTAGTATTATAGCATTGCAAGATTACTTGCAAAGACCCACGCACATAAAGGATTGGTATGTGAGCACACATTTATTGCATGAACAATGTATTATTATTGATTTATAAAGTGCCAACATATTCTGTGGTGCTGTACAAGGTAAGAAACAAACGTGGGGTACATAATAATACAGACACTGGTATGCACCAATATGTGTGTGTGTATATATATATATATATATATATATATATATATATATATATATATATATATATATATATATATATATATATATATATATATACATATATATATATATATATATATATATATATATACTGTACATATATATATATATACTGTACATATATATATATATATATATATATATATATATATATATATATATATATATGTATATATATATATATATATATATATATATATAGTGATGGAGATAAAACTAAGAGGACCAGGTCACCACCTGGATTTATGCAACAATTCCTAGTTTTAATGCAAAGTATCATAGCAAATATGCAGTGATGGTAGAGGTGCCAATGGAAGAATGGCCCTGAGCTAGGGGGATGTTGCATTGGAGTAAGATGGAGAGCAGTCAGTAAATGAAAAGATAAGATAAGAGATTTTTATATGGCACCTATCTTTCTTCCCATGTGTAAAGTTACTCAGTAAATGTTAGCATAATCTACTATTCTTACTGGCTTGGTAGTTAGAACCAATGCCTTCCCCCATATTTGCAAAGTATAACCCCCCCCCCCCCCACCACCACCTTCCGACAAGTGTGGCCAATAAGGCAATCTCCTCCCATTATCATTTAGAATGTCTCCAGCACCCCTTCCAGACTGTTGGCAGTTTTATATTTACCTGTTTCAGTGCAGCATCAGGTCTCCTCTGCTCTTCCTGGCAGCCACACGCTCTTTGCTTGCATAACGCAGGCACCTGATGCATGTCACAGGTATGCTGGTAGAGAACTGAGAAAACCCGATGCTGCACTGGAGTAGGTAAATAAAAAGCTCTGCTGCACAACTCTGCAGAAGTGGCAAGAGAAGCAGGCCTGTATTGCCCGTGCATTCTTGTCCATACTTGTTTGACCTAGTGTTCATGGTCAGAAGCAACTTGCTAAAGACAGAGTTCTGCAGTGTTAGAGACACACTCTTTGTCATCTGTTCATGCAAGGAAATGAGTAAGTGTAATTCCTTAGAATTGCTTGCAGAATTACAGGACTCTGGTAAGCAGTACATTAAACGATTGAAGGATTGGTATGTCTCCAATATTAGCCTTGAAGTCACATAAAATGCCTCTTCTAATGTGTATAAAAGGTTTTCCTCCATTCATTTAACTTTGATACAGACAGTCTAATATGCATGTCTAAAACATAAGCTTTGAGAGCTTTGTTTTCCATCAAGATAATGGTAAATTACAAATTGGGATGCTCGTTCAGATTCCGCGGAAATGCAATTTCCACATTTCCGACCGTAAATTGCATTTCTGAATCAAAATTCGAAAATTGGTAATGTAAGTGCGGTATGCAGATTTTCATGGAAAATTTCACAGAAATTGCGGAAATTTCTGCTTACTTTAACATCAATTTTCTCAAAAACGACAAGATCTTTTTGAAAGATATTTTTTTCCTCTTGTTCTTACTTTTCTGCTTAACATTCTCAGAAAATTTGGTGTTTCTAGCACCTATGAGGGCTTTGCTATTAACCTATAAATTCGGCATCATACCGCATAGCGGTTCCAATGCGGACTTTTGAGGAAATTTCTGCCGATTTTAACATCAATTTTCTCAAAAACGACAAGGTCTTTTTGAAAATTTGTTTTACCTCTTGTTTCCACTTTTCTGCTTAACATACCCTGGAAATTTGATGTTTCTAGAACCTATGGGGGCTTTGCTATTACCCACCAAAATTGGCCGCTGTTGACTGTAATGTAAAATGCAGAAGATTCGCATTACCGATATGCGGTATGATGCCGACTTTAGAGGTTAATAGAAAATCCCCATAGGTGCTAGAAACAACAACAATGTTAAACAAACAAGAGGGAACAAGAGGGAAAAAATATTTCAAAAAGACCTTGTAGTTTTTGAGAAAATTGATGTTAAAGTCAGCAGAAATTACTGCGGAAATTTCCATTGGAACCGCTATGTGGTATGACGCCAACTTTAGAGGTTAATAGCAAAGCCCCCGTAGGTGCTAGAAACACCAAATTTTCAGGGAATGTTAAGCAGACAAGTGGGAACAAAATTTACATTACCGATATGTGGTATGATGCCGATTTTAGAGGTTAATAGAAAAGCCCCCATAGGTGCTAGAAACAACAACAATGTTAAACAGACAAGTGGGAACAAGAGGGAAATAATATTTTAAAAAGACCTTGTAGTTTTTGAGAAATTCAATGTTAAATTTAGTGGAAATTCAAATTACTGCGAAAATGCGCATCAGAATGCGGAGATCATTAACGGAAAGCAGAATCGGTAGCGGTAATTGGCAATGGTGGAAAACGGATTTTCAGTGGAAACGGAAATTGGCATTTCCAACCATCCCTAATGACAAATCATAAAGTCAAAGATTTACACGAATGGCTGAAAAACAACATTAGGGTCCTGAAAGAAAAGGGCTAAAATAAGTCCAAATCTTTTTTCAACAGAGAATGAATGGCTGTGCTGAGCTGAAAAAATTGTTCACGTCCTCCTGCAACTTTACAAACTTGTGTAAACAATTGTTCAAAATGGAGGCGTCAGATAAGGATAAAATAGTTAAAAAAACATCTAAAAAAGGGATAGGTAGTGGTAGATTTATCTCCTACAAGTAGACACACGATCAGTTATTCATTGAAAAATATCTTTATTCAAATAGACTCCATAGTAATAACAACAAGTTTCAAGGGTAACATCTCACTTCATCAGGCAGTATATGGAGCTTGTAAAGATCCAACCAGGTATGAACAAGGTATTTGTGTTCATTATATAATTAGAGAAAAAAATCATCTTACAGTTGCTGCATCATACTGAGATCTTTATTGATGTCCAGTCTCCGTATACAGTAAGAGCAGTTAACATTTCTCATTTTCAATTGACAATAACATGCACCAGTAGTGATGATCATAATTTGCTAACTATGATTACACAAAATTTTGCGTAAATTTTCGCAATTACGGCCATATGCAATGACAGTTTTGAAAGTCAATTAATTTTGTTTAATCCATTCATAAGTTTGTGTAATTACATGAAATTTTGTGTAATTTTGTGCTGTCATTATCGATTAATAGCAAAGCCCCCATACATGCTACCATCATCAGAATTTTTTAAAAAGACCTTGACATTTTTGGGAAAATCGATTTTAAAAATGCAAAGGAAAAATATTTGTTCTACTCAGAAAAATTACAATTTGAAAAGTATTGTTCCTTTGCATTTTTAAAATCGATTTTCTCAAAAACTATGGGGTCTTTTTGAAAAATTATTTTTGAATATGCCTCCATATTGTGCTCCAATCTCCTACCTTTAGATAGTAAGTCTTTGGCAGCCCCCCCCCCCTTTGTATCCTACTTGATCATGCACCCTCATTAGCATGCTCCCATCTCATTGACTTGAATCACCTGGTGTCTAAGAACTTAACTCTATTGAAAGCATCGCCTCACACTCATGCCTTTCTCTTATGCTGTGTGATCTTGTTTTTTTTTTTGTAATCTTGTTTTCATCTAGTGCTGTCTGTCACCTCGATTTATTAATGTCTCACCCTAATCATTGTCCCGCACTACATAATATTTTGGTGCTTTAAAAATAAGATTAATAATAATAATGCATTGGAGTGTGGGTGTCAAAGCACCCTCTAGAAAAGGCACAGGAGACAACAAACACAGGAGACAAAAAGGGGAGCCCAATGGGGTAGTATGTCACAGCAGTTAGATGGATGAAAATGGTAATAAGAACTACTCACAAAGGTGGGTTGCAGAGGGGCAACCGACCATGATAAGCAGGTGGAGACAATTAACCCGACTCCACTCGGGGAGGTCACCGGGGACCTGGGTGCGGTCACTCTCCTTGAAGAAACACAGGAAGCAGATCCCTCAGACGGGTGGCGTGTGGGGGTGGACTGTTCATTTTGTTTGACACTGTTATTGGCCAGAAGAAGCGGGCTAAGACCCGCAAAACGCATTGCCTGTGCTATCACTAATAAAAAGCTTTTGTTACCACAAAGATTTTTTTGTCATTGAGGTAAGCTACCTCTTTTCTTTGTCATTTTTAAACTGTTTTTAAATGCTTTTATCACACACCAGGGCGCCTCTTGTACCCAAATAGTGCTTAATAATAATAATAAGAACATTTCTTCCTTTTTTGCATGCTGGTGCACAACAAGGTCACTAACAGGGTAGAAGTATATCTTCTTTAAAGAGACACTAAAGCGAAAAAAAAAATTATGATATTATGATTTGTATGTGTAGTACAGCTAAGAAATAAAACATTAAGATCAGATACATCAGTCTAATTGTTTCCAGTACATGAAGAGTTAAGAAACTCCAGTTGTTATCTCTATGCAAAAAAGCCATTAAGCTCTACGACTTTCAAAGTCGTGGAGAGGGCTGTTATCTAACTTTTATTATCTCAACTGTTCCTGGACTATTTACTTTTTCTCTGCCAGAGGAGGGGTCATTAGTTCACAGACTGCTCTGAAAGAATCATTTTGAATGCTGAGTGTCGTGTAATCTGCAAATATTATAGAATGATGCAATGTTAGAAAAAAACACTATATACCTGAAAATAAAAATATGAGAATATTTTCTTTGCTGCTAATCTTCTAGTAATTATTCATAGTACACAACCAATTCACTATATCATATTTTTTTTCCGCTTCAGTGTCTCTTTAAGGGTTGTATTTAAACATAACAAAAGTAAATCTAAAACTTTAGGAGGATGTGGTGAATATAAGTTTTCTTAGATTGATGAAAGAACCTGTTAGTAACATTATTACATTAATTAGGTCCCATGGCTGAGCATTCATAGATGTGACAGATTGTTGTTGTTGTTGTTGTTCTTATTAATAATAGATCCATGCAATAAGAGAAGGCTGGGTTAAATAAAAATAGAAACTGATTAAATTAATTTCCGATTAAGGCCTTTTGGAATCTAATCTGTATATCTGTTAATTTATATTTATATAGATTCGGAAAAAAAAAGTTTTAATAAGATGTGTACATTAAGTGCTGAGTTTTTAGTAGAAAAATTGAATGCAATCAACTAATACAATTATTTTCCAGCTATAAATTTTAATTTGAGTTCCATTAATCAACAGACACAATATGATTTTCATCAAGGGAGGCTTATAGGATGTATACATTGCACAATCATTCTATTCATTCTAGCTGATCTAATATTTATATTCAGCAATGTAAATAGGTAGAAGTTGATGGTGTCTTCTACTATTTGTAAGTATACTTAAAAGTCCATAAAATAGTGTGTAAGTCTACTTAAAAAGTGGACTCAAAGGTTCTATTGGTTATGTTCAAAGGGCTGGCTGAATTTACGACATACTGCAAAATCCATTTCATTAGTGAATATTTATAAGGAACCTTTTCAATACCCGTATTTAGATTTGCCTTCATGACAGAAATGAAATTAGGTTTTTAACTGCTACTGGCAGAAGTAGTTTAATTAAAATCTTGATTCTGACTCTTGATCATTGGGTAATTTATTTATTTTTTTATGCTCTTTCAAATCAAATAATATTTCACTGCCAGGGGCAGTTACGTTTTATAATATTCTTTGTATTAATTTATTACTACATTCTTTATTTCATTCCCATTGTATTCTAAACTGGCCCTTTCTTCTTACAGAAACATGTGTAGTTTAGTCTGTTATGTTGGCTAATCTCTTTTTGTTACCACTTGTCAAACATTAATTAGCAAAATTACTATTGTTGCCAAAAGGCAGCAATGTGAATCATTTACACTACTTTGATTCCTATGACAATTAGCAAACATTCACAGTCAGGAGTAGTTAGTGAGGTGCAAGTTAAATACACCTTTAAGTATTTATTAGCTCCTCATTAGCTATGTGCAATTGTATGCAGAGTGGGCAACACAATATAATCTTAAAATATTTTACTTTACCAATGTGATATGCTAAGCAGAAAAAAAAACATTTTATTGTAAAATATTAATTCCTGGAATATAAAAATCCTATATTGTGTGTTTTTGAATCTAAAATGTTATGATCACTTATTTGTGCCAGACTAAAATGTGCCAGATTTTACAATAAGTACCAATATAAGAGTATTTTAAGTATTATAGTGTACTTATTATAGTTTACCCAGTTAATATTATTTAAAGCCAGAGCCACCAAGAAAAATAAGAATTACACAACATATTTAATATTATCATAGAGCCAATCCTATGTCACTGCCTGTGTGTCAGTGTAAAAAGGTTAATTAGTTTATCTTTCATCTGTCTCCACATTTGCTAAACAAAATCTCATGGATCAACATTTGCCAACTAGAAAACAACAGCAATGCCACATGTACAAGCTAATTTAATGTGCATACTAGCCAGCTTTAAATATTTATTCATAGCCTTTTTCTTGGGACCAATCATATACAGAGCCTTGAGTGATATAATTAGCAAGGTCCTTCCAATATTTGTAGAACACATCAATACATCAACCTGCAATATATAGGTAAGTAGAGTGTATTTGCTTAGTTTTCATAAAGGGTTAGACATATCCTCTGATAGCCTGCATCCTGCTATGATTTAGGACCTTTGTGTGTCCAAAACATGTCATCAGTTGGTGCAAACCTAAGGTGACAGTATGGACTTATCAATTTCTTTCCCACTTCCTGCACACAATCATGTTTTATTTCCTCACATTGCATCAGTTAAGGAAAACAGTACATATTTTTCCTTGTGTACTATAGTGATGCTCTTTTCACTTAAAGGAATAATCCATTGTGTCAATCTCTGTGCTGATACCCCTCTTGACTTGCCCTTGCAAAATCATTCTCAGGGGAGTATGAGGTGTCTGGAGTTAAATAGGCGACAGACCTATGATGTGCTTTGTTGCAATGACTGCCAAATGCAATACTACGACTTGTTTCAAACATTCCAGCATTCCCTTTTCCACAGTGAAAAAAAAACAAAAATTCTGGAAAACCTAGAATTCAAGGCTCATCTGGGTGTTTTTGCAATAGCGCAGCCGATATGGCCTGTTCTGAGGCAAAAAACCTGCATGGCAAAATGCAGGTCTCTGACTGTGCACAGTGGCAATGCTCTTTTCAAACCATACAACACTGTCTGGCACTTGTTAGTCCACGTGAAGGTTTTGAATGTTTTTTCCTGGACTCTCAGAAGTATATTTAAGGTTTTTGCTTTCTCTGCAAACCCCTCTATGAATTCTCTGCTGAAATTTACCAATCAGTCCTGTCCCCACTGTGGGTCCTAGAGTGCTAGAACTGCTTCTACCTTTGTTTGGATTGGGTTCTGGCGGTGTCAGAAATTTGGACTCCCAGATACCTTACCTCATTCTTTAGGATCTGTGCTTTTCCTGGACTTATTTTTAGGGCTGAATCATGGAGAGCTTAAAAAACAATGCCCAGCTCCTCTTTATGTTGATCCAATCTTAAGAAGAACTCAGGACAAATATATCATCCATATAAAATATACTGCATTTCCAAGGTTCAGCAAAGCCCCACTTACACACCCCATATACCAGCTTACACCATTCTTGATATAGGGAATGAGGATTCTTATTGGTCCAGATCACTGGAGGGCCCTTGTGGAAAGGGGTAATCAGTGTAGCCCTGTACTCATTCCAGTTTGTTATGAACTGTTCCAAAACAAAAGAAGTTATCTTTGCATTCTTATTAAGAAGCAAAGAATCCTTGCACACAGATAATAGTCAACTGATAAACGGTCACTTAAACAAAAGAGATTGTTGTCATTTTTAACCTAAACTACTTTCCCCAGGGGGAGGGTATATGGAATCTCACTTATTTAGATGAAAAATATTAGTATATTATATTATATTATATATTATATTATATATACTGCCCTCCATTTGTAACATGAACTCTTTGGCAGCCAAACAAATTAAAACTTTATTCGGCTGCAGGGCCAAATTTTTCCTGCAGCTGGGGAAGTGTGCCTTCCTCAGCCTGGCAGGCTCAGCGGGGTATTCAGAGTGGGTGGCAAGGAGCTTTCATAGTTACCTGTTCAAACGGCTGGATCAGCTTCTTCTTCTTCCAGCGTGGCAGTGATGTAATCGGCATGTCTTCTCGGTTCCGATCACACGATATGACATGTGATCAGGATCCAGGAGACCATGGCAATGTTATAGTGCTACCTGGTGGTGGAAAAGGGGTGATGGAAGAGTCTCTTCCTCCTCTTCTATCATTCCTCTTCCTCCACCGGGTGGCGCTGTAATGCTGACACAATCTCCTGGGTCCCGATCACATATCAAATCATGTGATCTGATGGGATTGGGACTCAAAAATCTGCTGGAAGTTTAGAACCACCAATGGAGGAAAAGAAGAAGCCATCCAGAACAAGTAAATATAACTTCTCCATGCCACCCACTTGTTTGGCTGTACTAGGCAGGAAAATGAGATTTGCCAACAGAAGCTAAGAATGCACCAGCAGCTGCTAATGGGTTCAAAATTAAGTAATTCTCATCTGGCATTTCCTACATAATTGGAACATTAAATACGCATTTACAAGTTATAGACTATTGCTAGTCCATACCACTGGCAATTTGTACTGTTGGATCAGACTCCTATGTGTTAATGCATTATTATACATCTTATAATAAAAATGCTGTGCCAGGCACTATCATAGAAAAGTTTTATTCCTTCATAGAATACTATACTGTAAATGTGAAGTGGCTATCTGTGAGCTAAAACATATTTAAAAGGAATATTTCTACAGCAGCCTACTTGAAGACCTTAAATAACCTTCTCTATTATTTGTATTTATAATTCTAAAATCACCTCTAGGGAGGAATTGGCTGCACACAGGGGGAACAGATAGCTAAAGGAGCAAAACAAATAAATTGATTCCAGAAAAACTTGTGTAATTCAAATATCAACAAAAATGCCATGTCAACACATAAGCTTTGAGTGAAGTATCATCTAATGAAAATGTATCTACCAGATACTACAGAGAATGGCGTCCTGAGAACTGACATGTACAAATGCCTCATCAACCTCTGCTTGGCTGTTCTCTGGTAAGCAGTATCCCTGGATAACAAGGGTTATCACCATTATAAACCTGCGACACAAAATAATTTATCTCCCCTGGCTGTTCATCTGTCACGTATGATAGATACATATAGTCATTTAATAGACTTTACAGAACAATGGAAATTGTACCTTTAGAGCAGGTGATACATTTATATACACCGCGTATTCATGGCCAGATTTGTTTTGCTCAGTGCATTTCCCTAGGTAAAACAATACAGTGCTGCATATTTATTTTATATTTTTATTCCATGTTTCATTCTTTGCTAAAGTTTATGTAGAAAAAGCAGCATAAAATGGCAAAGAGGATCCAACAATAGTCAATGTGAACAGTTTATTTACTGGTACCTATTTATGTTACATTCACAGGGTGATTTATTTAACATATTTATTTATTTATTTATTTAATTTAATTATTTATTTAACCACTTAAGTACCAGCGATCTCTGCCCCCTTAAGGACCAGAGACCACTGGTACAATAATGACAGAATCCCAGCGAATCGCCGCACATACATACACTTACATCCTCCTGACATCCACTCTGCCTTCTCTATGACAGCAGAGTCATGTGAGTCGGTCAGGAGCCGCTTTCATTGGCTATCAATGTAAGCCAATGGGAGCAGCTTACATTGATAGACACGGCCAGGAGCCAATAAAAATCGGCTCCTGACTGACTCACATGGCTCTGTAGTAATAGAGATAGGCAGAGCCAGTGAGCTGCGGCGAGAGACGTCGGATTTGAGCGGCGCGATCGGCAAGGAGCGATGGAATGCGCGCTGCAGCGGTGATTGAAATCTACGCCCTGCCAGCCGAGAGCCCACCAAAACATAGGCATAGCTTTCCATCACTGCGGTCCTTAAGTAGTTAACATATTTAATTTCATATTTATTTATAGGGGCCAAGTTTTCTAGCAGTAATTGGGGCCTAGGTGGACAGTCTTCCATAAGACTTGTTGGTGCAAAGAATTTCCTCATTCGTTGTTATTAGAGGATATAGATCCATATCTGTAACGATCAGTGTCAGCACACAGAGAGAATCTGATTGTTGATGATCCACCAATAATACAAGTATGACTAACCTCTGGACACCTAATGAGTTAATGTGTTTGATGAACTGGAGGCTATCTCCCGAGGAGCGGGAGATATAAGAGACTCAGCCAAGAGCCACCTGAGGGGCAGGTGGCCCTGGGCAGTACAGAAACTATCTCTTGATAGTGAGGACCTGGTAACCAGGGATAACAGTATTAGATGGTGAACTGTACTGCAGCCAGAGGAAGGGACCACTGGCTGCTAACAGGCCGGACTCTCTGAGGAGCGGGAGTCCTGGTTGCAGTTGACACCTGATGGAATGGTGTCACTGCTAATACTGATAGACTGAACACTCAGGGAGAGTGACAGCTAGGATAGTCGGGCAGGCCAGGTCGGCAACACACCAGCAGATGAGGTACAGAGACAGAAGACTCGATAACCGGTAACCGGTACAGATTCGGTAACCGGTACAGGCAGGGTCTGGCAACAGGTAGACAGATATGCAGAGGTAACGAATCAGAAAGCAAGAGAAAGGTCGACAGAGCAAATAGTCATAACATATAAATATAACAGAGTCCTAGACTGGGGTGTGAGCTCCTTGATCTCGACACCCGGGAACTAGAGTAATGACACAGAGTCCCAAAGCTTGGGTGTGAGGTCCTTGGTCACAACACCCTGGAACTGGTCTAAAGTATAACGCAACAATGACACAGTATCCCTAAGCTTGGGTGTGAGGTCCTTGGTCAAAACACCCTGGAACTGGTCTAAAGTATAACACAGCAATGACACAGTATCCCTAAGCTTGGGTGTGAGGTCCGTGGTCACAACACCCTGGAACTGGTCTAAAGTATAACACATCAATGACACAGTATCCCTAAACTTGGGTGTGAGGTCCTTGGTCACAACACCCTGGAACTGGTCTAACATATAGCACAAATGTATTCTGGCTAAGTGTGAATTCCCAGGTCCTCCTGGTTCTAACACACTGTGGGATCTGACTGGTCTGAGTGCTCACACGTAAGTATTCGCAACGGCAGACAACCAGCAACTGACAGGCAAGAAGTATATATTGAGCAGCGCTCCTCAGGGCCGCCCAGCCCCACTTAGCCAATCACCTACTATGCTGGGATGAGCTGATTGTCCTGATCAGCTGATCCCTCTCCTATTGGCATAAAGGTCCCGCCTCCTAGCGCGGGCGCGCGTAGCTCTCCATCTGTGTGCACTACTAGGCTCAGACGCATGCTGCTGTGCGGAAACCGCCGGTGTCTCCGCAATCCATTACAATATCCTATTAACTTTTCTCATGCATTTTCTCCAAGTAGATATTTTCAAACTCTATCAATAAAAGACTTTCATATCCACCATTGTCTGTATTATGTACCCCATGTTTGTTTCTTACTTTGTACAGCGCCACGGAATATGTTGGAGCTTTATAAATCAATAATAATAATATCCCCAACCTAACAAAAAATTAAGCAGAGGGACACCAAGAGCCCCAATAGAGTAATTCGTCTTGGGGACAACAAAATAAATGAGAAGTTAAAATTATACTTACAAACCAGGGTTACCAATAGGCAACCACTGTATAGGCAGGTGGGGAGAACAATCCTGACCCCACTCAGGAATAAAAAGTCACTCTCTGTAGACAGGAAAATAGGGTAACAACCCTCCACCCAGGGTGGACTCAATGTAGTGTACAAGATACAGAGGCGCCAAAAGAATAAAAGGTAATTAAATAAACTTAAAAAACCAACTGGTTAAACAGAGGAGGCAGCGGTGGTCTTACCCCCTCCAAACAGACACAGGCAAGGACTGCAATTCAGACAGTCAACAATTTATTCGGAACTCCAAAAAACAATGCAACGCGTTTCACGGGCCATACATCCCGCTTCCTCAGGCAAAATACAGTAGGACTCGGCGCCGAGCTCGCTGATATAATACAGATGCTGTGACTCCTACTGTATTTTGCCTGAGGAAGCGGGATGTATGGCCCGTGAAACGCGTTGCATTGTTTTTTGGAGTTCCGAATAAATTGTTGACTGTCTGAATCGCAGTCCTTGCCTGTGTCTGTTTGGAGAGGGTAAGACCACCGCTGCCTCCTCTGTTTAACCAGTTGGTTTTTTAAGTTCATTTAATTACCTTTTATTCTTTTGGCACCTCTGTATCTTGTACACTAACAAAAAATTACTCAAAATTAGATTGATATAACCTCTTTTAGCTACTTTTTAGTAATTTTTCAATTGTTAGATGAGATGAAAAATTATCTCCTTGGAGAAAACTCAGGAGAAAAGTTAATACGATATGGCCCTATATAGTGTGTGCTTTTCAGACAGGCTCATAATTACAACTAAGAACATTTCTAATTTTCACAATACTTGTTTTCTCATTTGAAATGTGGCCTCTTTTGCCCCACCTCATCTTTAGTTTAGGTTTAAGGAATCCATTCTCCAGTTGTACACTGTCTTCTGCAGCCAATAAACGTCCTCTTGAGTTTTTTTTAGCTTATTTGCTGGTTTTTATTATGTTGAATGCAGAGATGTGGTAACCCACATCTATCTGCTTTAAGCTGTGAAGCTCCAAAGATCTAGTCTCACTAATGTTGCCTTTATTTATGCAAAACAGTGGTTGCGAGAAGATTAAATAAGTTCACTTTACAGAGTATCTGGACAGCTACCAACCCACCAGCACTTTGTAGGCTCTCTATAAAAGGTGTAAGATTTGAGCCCTCCGTCCCTTCCAAGGTGCACACAGACTCTCCATACCTGGTTTGTGCTTTATTAATTCCCTTTTTTGCGGGCTGTTTTCTCACTAGGCCATTAGTAGTGCATATGATACTTCCTTTAAATAGATAGTTAGCTCACATTTGCAGGATTGTATGCATATCTATTAATGCATATGCATAAATTAGGCATACAATTAACACCAAAATCCCCTCATGAGTCTTTAATGTTAGTGATTGAATCATGAGATGAGTATAGTCAGGAAATACCTAAAAATAGTACATAAATGAGTTGTTAAAGACATTAATGATGTGTAGTGCAAAAGGCCCATGGGTCATTAATTAACCAACAGTCATGCAGCGAGCCATAGAAAGTATCATTGCCCTGCCTGCAATTGGAGGCTTATCCTGAGGAAAAAAGTTAGGCTGCCTTTGTTAAACTCTTCCTCTGAAAGAGCTGGTTAGTAGTAACTCATGCTCGTCCAATAGATTGTGGAATAGAAATGGTCAGTGAGATGTTAATTCTGGCTTGTGTGCAAATGTATCACAATTGTTATGGAGCTTGGAATTGGAACAATGTAATGAACTTCCACTTGAGTTCATATTCAAAGTTGCATTCAATTTGCTTAAAATTTGTATTCAAGTCAAAATTATTGACCATCTCTATTTTGGAACAGATCAGATTCCCTGACTTTGGCTGTGTATCCAAATTTAAACACATATTTTAAACCATTAGCATCTTCAAACTAAATATTTAGTTTGAAGTCGCTGCATTCATTTTAACCTCAGCCATCAGAACTCGCTCTTCCATTACCCCTCTTCCACCACCGGGTGATGCTGCGCCACTGACACTATCCTCTGAACCCCGATCACATGTAATAACATGTGACTGGAATTCAGAAGAGGATGTCGGGAGTGTATTGCAGCAGGTGGATGAAGAGAGGAAGCCGTTCCAGTGTCCAGGACAGGTAACTATAAAAGCTCCCTGTGCCGCTCTGCATACACTGCCAGGCTGGGGAAGGCACACTTCCCTAGCGGTAGGAAAAATTTGGCCCTGCAGCTAAATAAATTTTGATTTTATTCGGCTGCTGAAAGGTTAATACAGTTTTTCTTTAACATTTACTTTTTTACTTAGATAACGTTCTGAAATCTGACAGATGCCTTGAATCCCAAACTGTTTTGCATTACAAAATTTATTTTTTTGCTGCCAGTCTAGTTTCTTATATGAACTGTATGACTGCTGTTATGTCATTCCAATTCTTAGTTGAGAGCAAGCACACACTTACAGTGCCAAAAATTCCACTTGTGTTGCTTGTAATTATGGATGAGTAAGTGTGCAATTTCGATCTTGTGTCGAACTTGGCCTTTCTCAACCAGAGATTCACCATGTGGAGTTTAACTGAATGAGCATGGGCAAAACTGAGGGGCAGTAATGGTGCCCAGTTTTAGCGGGAAGCATGGAATGGGCATCTACTTGAGAAAATAATTTGCTCCCAGTATGCATAGCAAGGCCAAGCAGCCAATGAAAGGAGATCCAACAACAGGCAGATTCAACAGGGGTATAATTAGGGGTTAGTCACGCTATCTTGTGTACTGCATGTGTGTGGAGGTAGACATAGCCAGGGAGAGAACTGTATGTTGTCAGAGAAAGAGAGTAGCATAGTTATGTTGGTTTGAGCATCATATATCTGTTTTTTACAGAGTATATACAGCGCAGAAGTGCTCTGTGTAGGATTCATTGTGTACAGAAGTGGTGAGACAGATGTATGTGCTTTTACAATGGCAAGAGTTGTTCTTCCCAATGGTATATTGATTGTAATACCAGATCTGTCATGTATGCCATCACCAGTAGCAGTTGCAACGTACAGTATGTTGGCTGCATGACTTGTCCATTGCAGCACAGGATTTCCAATAATTTTATTGGAGCCTCACACAACACAGATAGAATTTCCAAGGTTGCCACTTGCCAGACACTTCAGACAAGTGCATACCAGGGGGTTACGAGTGTCACATACTCAGTGAGATGAGGGGATACTTATTGTGAGCTAATATTACATGAAGCCTTTTGGCTAGTGACCCTAGGTACCCGCACACCGGGTGGTCGGAATGCCAGGTGGGATTTGAATCTTATCTTTTTTTATTATATATGTGATTTTGTATATTTGAAATAGATTTTAAGTGTATTTTCTAGTAGGTATATATATTTAAGCAATTCACCTTTAAATGTTCAATGATTTGAGATGCAGAGTCCGAAACATTTTTTTTCTGAAAATTTGGGGTAAAACACACAAAGTTCGAGGATGTTTTTGCAAGTTTTTCAAAGGTTTTCTCACTCATCCGTATTTGTAATATTTCTGGATATTTTGAAGCTAGGTTGGTCTCCTAAATAACCTTAGTATTAGCTTTGTTACTGTTGATATAGTTGTGTCTATATTAGTAGTGCAGTATTATTTAGGCACACATACAAAGAACATACAAGTAGTAGCTGCTGATATGTCCTTACTTTGGCCATGTTCTTTATTGTATCAACCTTCCCAGCTAAAGACTGGCACATTTAAAGTAAAGCTGTGAAATTAGAAACAACAAAGTTAGATACGTACCCACATTAGAAACATTTTGATGCTCCAGAACCTTCCCACCACCTTCTTGACCCCACCAGTGTTGGCCAGGACCCTCTTCTAGTTTACAGTCATGCTCTCCTCCTTGTACGAATGTGACCATACTGCACATGCACTAGTATGGCCGCACATCTGAAGTAAGCCGAAACAGCTTGTAAATGAGTGGCTTTGGCTTACTGTACATACATGTTCTCATTTATGGAGGAGAGCATGGCCATGCGATCCAACAAGCTCTTGTCCCTGTACAGCAGTGGTGGACTCTTGGTGGATGTATCAGGAAGTCTCAAGTCTCTGGACCAAATCGAGGTGTCCCTCTTTTTAGGTAAATATCTCACTTTTCATTTCTAACATTACAGGTTTCAAGTCATTTTTTTCTTTCCATGCCCATTCCAAACTCATGGAGGTGCTTGTCCATAAGAGATTTAAAAGGATCATTATAGACAAATATCATAGGTTGTATAACAGGTTGTAGCAGGAAAGCAGAACATGAGTATTTGGTTAAATAATGTAGTTTCTCATCCAGATACTAAAAGGTAAATATTAGACAAGACACAGAACATTTATATCACACTTATCCCCTGGTGAACTCAAAGCACCAGAGCTGTAACCACTAGGGTGCACTCTATAGGCAGTAGCAGCGTTATGGAGTCTTGTCCAAGGTCTCCTCACTGAATAGGTGCTTGCTTATTGAACAGGAAGAGCCGAGATTCGAACCCAGGTTTCCTGTGTCAGAGACAAAGCCCTTAATCAGTACACTAGCCAGCCAGTCAGCCACTGCCTCTATTTTATTAGTAAATATGATAATACCTTAAGAATAATTACGATACTATACTTAGCCTTTAGTACACAAGATATGAATGTGCACTTCATGTACCTGAAACAATTATTTCAAATGCTATTTGGCACTTTGCATATATATTGTGGGATCAAATCAGGTATTTAATAATAACGTCTGGTGACTAGCCTAATTAAAAAAACTGGACTTCCTCTGAAGACCCCACCATGCAGTATGTTTTCCCATTTGATTGGCAGAATAACTGTGGCCATTGAGAAATAAAAATGCCAATGGAGCACTGTTATCTCTCATCTGCCTATCCACAGTAGCAAGCTTCATTTGCATCCAGATGGTTATATTACTTAGCAATACTTATTTATGATAATATGTTGCCGTGAATAACTCAAGTCTATACTACAGTGCACTCCTATCTGTAACCAGCTATTGTATTGCAGCTTCTAAAATGGGCATGGATATCTGATGAGCTCTGGCACAAATCATATTTCATATGACAGGTGTTTAAGACAGCAGAAAAATGCCCATTACAATCCATTTTTTTTCTATTCAACCATCATCTTGCTTCCTATTAATTGGAAGTAATGTAATGTCATTTTCTAAATTGGAGTGAATAACAAGTGATCTGGAAATTAATTTAGACCATTAGTTTAATTACAGAAACTGATGGAAGTTTTATCAGACAATTACATGAAGAGCGAAGGCATGTACACTGTTGTGCTTCCTAAATCATATTTCTACAGCTGACAATGCAACTGATTACAATCTACAATCAATACATCTGTTCTGAAATCTGCTGCCAGTGTTTTGTGTCACTGAGAGCAATGTTCACTCTAGCTAAACAATTAACAAAAGATTGATTCAAGATGTGTAGTTTTTTCCCCATCCTTTTATTTTTTTCTTGTTATGTATCAGGTGAAAATCTAAGCATTTACAATGGATGAAATATCTAAAAGCAAATTCTGTTGTAGCACAATATAATCCCTGCAGCTGCTGTACCTGTGAGCACAATGTATCAATGAACCCGTGACCCTGGGTGGGAGCACAGATTCAAACACTAGCAATTTGAGAGAACATACATCTGTTGGAAGCACAGAGGATACAAAAATTCTGCAGTTATTTCTATTTTTCATAATACACAATTATTCTATTTATATCCCAGATATGTGATATATATAGATAGATAGAGAGAAAGAGAGAGAGAGAGAGAGAGAGAGAGAGAGAGAGAGAGAGAAAGTGGGATGCCTGCCTTTACATGCGAATGTGGACTTCACATTCTTAACCCTTAGGCTTTATTATTAACTTGGCCCGCCCTTTGCAAGTATAAAAGCTTTATTCTCTTCCCAAGTTTTAGGAGTATGCTTATGGGATTTGTTTGATTAATCTTCTTCTAGAAGAGCATTTGTGATGAAGTTAGGCACTGATGTTGGAAGAGAAGGCCTGACTCACAGTCTGTGCTGCAATTTATACCAAATATATTCAATTGGGTTGGCAGTCACAGTTATGCAGGACAGTCGAATTTTTTTCCATACCAACCTTTCTTATTCAAGTCTTTATGAAACTTGTTTTGATCCCTTAGGTGCAGTCATATTGTAACAGGAAGCGGTCATTACCAAACTACTCTCGCAAAGTTCGGAGCATAAAACTGTCCAAAATGTCTTGGTATCCTTTCACTAAAATACTGAAATACTGAAACAGATGTACTGGTTGAACTCGATGGACGTATGTCTTTTTTCAACCAACATAACTATGTAACAAAATAACTATGTAACTATGATCTTGGTGCGGCGCTGCACTGATCGTTTCAGCACCAGCACTGAGTGGCTGATTTGGTTGCCCTGAATTTCAGCTGGGAGCCGCATAGATCAGCTAAATAAAAGGTAATTCTGCTGCTGGCAATAGCCAGTGCCCAAATTACATGTCCCCTTCCCAAGTTGCTACAACTCGGAGGGGTAATAGAATTTAGCATGAGCCAGGAGTCTGTGCAGAAGCAGAGGGAGTCGTCTTTCGGCTTAACACTGCGACTAAATTATACTCGCCCATAATGATTGTACCCCTGCAATACAACCTCACATCATAATTCTCCTCCATGGAACTTTAGTCTTGACATTATGGAGTCAGGCAAGTACCATTCTCCTTGCATCTGCCAAACCCAGACTAATCCACATCCTCCAGATTCCATGACAGAGATGTGAGATTTGTCACTCCAGACAACTGGGGCCAAATGCAATTCACTTTTTCACCTAAGTTTTTTCCTAGGTGATATTTTCGCAACTTGTAAATAATATGCCTTTTACACCCCCAGCAAGCAAACAAATACTCAATATAATTTTGACAGTACGTTTTCACATACTTTTTGGTACTTTTTCCATTGTAAAGTGCTAAAAGGTTAATTTAAATTGAAGATGAAAAATTATCTCCTAGGGAAAAAGTCAGGAGAAAAAGTGAATTGCATATGGGCCCTTGTATCTACTGCTTCAAAGTCCAGTGGTTGGATGCATTACACCATGGCACTTTAAATTGTACTTGGTGATGTAAGGCTTGAATGCTACTGCAGTGCTCAGCCACCACAAAAATATATTCCATGAAGGTTTCTATGCACTGTTCTTGAAAACCATATATTTGGAGATCTGTAGCTATTGACTCAGCAGAAAGTTGGTAAATTATGTATAATGTGAACTTCAGCATGTGCTGACCTGATCTGTAAATTTACAGGGTTTACCACTTAATTGCTGAGTTGCTGTTGTTCCCAATTGCTTCCACTTTATCATAACACCATGAACGGTTGACCATGGAATATTTCAAAGTGATAAAATTTCATTAATGGACTTCTTGCACCAGTTGTATCCTATCATGGCACCATGATGGAATTCACTAAGCCCCTGAGAGCTCCCCATTCTTTTACAAATATTTGCAGAAGTAGTCTGCATGCCCAGGTGCTTGATTGTATATGAATTAGCAATAGAAGTGATTGGAATACCTGAATTCAAAGATTTGGCTGGGCATCCCAAATACTGTTGGCAATATAGTGTATACCTTTAAATTGTAAGCCTCTGGCAGGGCTCTCCCCGCTAGTGTTTCCAGCTTGATAATAGAATCTCACTGTGTGACACCCTTCTTACGGATTAGAACAGACTCTATTTTGAACAAAGACACCGAACTACTGTTATCGTAGACATTTGCATTACCTTGTTTTGTTGTGAGTTTCTTGTATGTCCTTTAATTTAACTCAAAAGGAAACAGAAGCGTGCACCTTCCGTCCAAGGCTTTATTTCTGTACAGTGACAGCAAACAGTGACAACATTGCAGTCCATATGCACAAAGCAGCACATCAATGTGTAAGGATCAACACCATAAATGAACGATCATGTCCAGCTTACATGTCCATCTATGTGACTGGTCAGTGGGAAGGAGGTGGGTGGTAGGCACAGAGGTGGCGAGCGACGGCCGTTTCGCGTCTCCTGACGCTTGGTCATGCTACGTGCCACTGTTTCTTTCTTGTATGTCTTACCTTGTATGTTAACCCATTTTTGTATTGTGCAGCACTGCCTAATATGTTGCCTTGGCTTGAAGATAGTAAAGCAAAGAGTATTTTGTACTGGTTGAACTCGATGGACGTATTTGTACTGGTTGAACTCGATGGACGTATGTCTTTTTTCAACCATAAAAACTATGTAACTATTAGTACCAACAATCCTGATGTTTAATATCTCATTGCTACTTTCCTTCTAATAAAACCATTACAATGTATTACTATTCATAAATAAGGCATAAATCAGACTTCTAGCACCACACATCATTCACAACATATTTGAAATACCAGAACACACAAGAGTCAAATTCTAGTTACTAAAGACTCAAAACTTAAAAAAAAATATTTAAACACAACAAATACTCCAATAATCTCAAGCCCTTATGCCCGCAGTCTATGCGTAATATATGACTTTAACCTCTCAATGCAAGCCACATATTACTTCATTAGATACCTCCTGCCACTCCCATCTGTAAAATATATTTCAAATCCATCCTTTTTTCACACAAGAGGCTCATTAACTCCTTGTACATTCCCTAATTATATCCCATTTTAACTACTGCAACTTGCAATTCCACTCTGCCTTCTAAGCCTACTAACAAACAACCAGCACCTCTCCAGTCCATACTGAACTCTGACATCCATCTCATCCACTGCTTCTCCCACTCCTCTGATCCTGCCCCTCTTCGCCATTTCATCCACTACTTAACAATTACTGAATTACTCTCCTTTGAAACCTCCCTGTCTTTTATCTTGGTTACTTCCTTTCACTCTTACATCCAGGACTTCATATCATATGTTGAGGCTTCCTGCATCATCCACTAGCCCCCTCATGTCCTCACTTAGAGTCTCCCCTCCAGTACCGTTATGCTTGTAAGGTTACAAGAGAAGGTCATCCCTCTAGTGATTCTTGCTTCTGCTGTACTTAATCTATCAACTGAAGTTGTACCTGTATTGCTGGGTGTTTAAATCACACATGAATAATGTATGTATTTTGTACATTTCACTGGATGTTCTGATTTTACAATGTATATGACCTATGTATTGATTGCCCCTACTATTGTCTATCTCATACTTTGTACAGTTCCAAGATAATAGCAATGTTCAATATCCTAAAATCAAAGACAGTGGGAGCATAATACTGGAGTTTAAAGAAAGTAAAAGAAGTATAAAGAAGTCAATATAAGGTCACATACTCCCAGAGACCTTATCAAATGCGGACTACAAAATTCTTATCTGAGCGGTGTCTCAAAATTTTACCTTTGTGCTTTGGCCATCATACAGTATAACAGTAATTTAATGGCCAACTTTCTGCACTATGTAAAGATGCAGATTTAAACTGAGCAATGACTTCATGTTTTATTTTTACAGAATATGTTCACCACCTAAACAACCATAGCAAATAGGCAAATAAATGCAAGTTCCAGTATTCCAACATTGTCAGGCTCAGTAAATTTACCTATGTTAATCAAAAAAGAGTAGGAAGACGTGTTTGGCACCACCTCTTTTCAATGTATATAAGCCACGGATACCACAGGAGGTTTACAGGCTGTTATCTCGTACTTAGCATTTTAAAATGAACTGTATAATCAGTTATTATATCAGGAAACTGAGGATTACTGATGTTTAATTTAAACTCATAATCCCTCTAGGTTTTTATATAATCAATGCAAGGTACTCAAAAATTGGATAATGTTGTAGAAAAATGCATTTCATATCTTCAGTATGTAACATATGTAAAGCTATGTATTCTACAAAGGTTTATGCAGCACATAAATGATATATGTCAAGTGAATCACTTACTTCGTAGAGCTAGCAGTTTACTATCTATACCAAAATACTACAATATTTTGGTTATATCATTATAGGTATAATAATAATAATGTAACGATCGGTGTAACACAGAGAGGGTCTGATTATTGGTGATCTGCAGTATCACCGAGAATGCAGAATATACCCGATTATTGATGATCTGCAGCATCACCGATAATCAGATATATGTACTAACCTCTGGACACCTGAGAAGTAAGAGTGTTTGGTGTAACAGTAATACTTTGAGTATTGCACCTTAGGAGAAGGTACAGAAACAGTAAGGAGTACTGCACCTTAAGAGAAGGTACAGAAGCAATAAGGAGTACTGCACAGAAGTACGTTCCTTCAGTATGCCTAGACTCTCCCGGGGGAGAGAACCTATGAGAAAAATAGGCGCATGGGTGTAATCTACCCTGCAACCCTGATCGCTGCGACAGCACAGCCCCTACCCCGACCTTCGAGGCGTCCACCTCAACAATAAAGGGGTAGGAAGTGTCGACGTGTCTTAGAATGGGTGCAAAGCAAAACAAGTCTTTTAACATGGAGAATGCTTGCAAAGCTTCTGGAGACCAGTGGGAAGTATCTGCCCCTTTTTTAGGGAGACTAGTGAGGGGTGCAATGACAGTAGAGTACCCCTTTATGAACCTTCTATAGTAATTGTCAAAGCCCAAAAATCTCTGAATAGATTTTAACCTCACAGGTTGAGGCCAATCTAGCACAGCAGAGACTTTGGCAGGGTCCATCGACAGGCCCGAGGTGGAAATTATGTACCCCAAAAAGGTGACAGATGTTACCTCGAAGATGCATTTCTCCAATTTAGCGTAAAGCATGTTCTGTCTCAGTTTGTCCAATACAATTTGGACGTGTGTCCTGTGCTCAGAGAGGTTGTTGGAAAAAATAAGTATATCGTCCAGGTATACTAACACGAATTTGCCCAACACCTCTCTGAATACCTCATTAATTAGTTCTTGGAAGACGGCCGGGGCGTCACACAGCCGGAAGGGCATCACCAAGTACTCGTAGTGCCCGTCGGGCGTGTTAAAGGCCGTCTTTCATTCATCGCCCTTTCTAATCCGCACCAGGTTGTATGCACCCCGTAAATCTAATTTTGAAAAGACTTTAGCGTTGGTGACTTGTGTAAACAGGTCATCTATCAGGGGCAAGGGGTAGCGATTCTTTACCGTGATTTTATTCAGGCCCTGGTAATCTATGCATGGCCGCAGACCTCCGTCTTTCTTTTTAACAAAAAAGAATCCTGCGCCAGCGGGCGACCGTAAAGGTCGAATGAACCCCTTGGCTAAATTCTCATGAATGTACTCTTGCATGGCCACCTTCTCTGGCCCAGACAAATTGTACAGATGACCCCTTGGGGGCATACAACCAGACTGAAGATCAATGGGGCAATCAAACGGGCGATGTGGCGGTAACTTGTCAGCAGCCTTGGGAGCTACCACGTAGTGATCGCAACGCCAGACACCAGAGGAATGACCAGCACCCAGTATATATACACCAGTACTCTCCAGCACCTCCCTTAAGTGCTGGACCAATGAAAGTTGCTGCAATTGTCAGCTGACCGGCCTGGTCAGCTGACCCTCCTCTGACTGCCATAAAGGCCCTGCCTCTCAGCACGTGCACGCGTCCTCCTGAACCAGTGTGGACTATCAGTCCCAGCCACACCAGTCATGTGTTGTAATGTTGTTGCTGTATGGGATGCGGAATCCGCCGCCACGCTGTCTGAGCGTGCGGCATTTCCTCCGCATCCCGCCCCACTGAGAGAAGCAGGCCTATGCGTACAAAACCGCCGCGGCAGACGCGGCGGTTTCTCCGCGTTCTGCTATGCCAGACGCGGAAACAGCCGCCTGATCCTGCGTCCATTCGGCGGCTTTTCCGCGTTTCTTCACAAATAATAATAATAATAAGGACTTCAGCTAATCAACCATGCATGGTATCTACATTGTATCCACAAAAAGAAAGATAAATGCTTCAGGCTCCACAACTAGTGAAGGGGGGCATAATGTTCTTATCTAAAGTATGTGCAAATAGCTACTGTAAGTGTATATGATTAGTGAAATAGTCAAGGCACCTTTGCTAATGAAGAATACAAAAACATGTCTATAATAATTTGTTGAGTGCTCCGTAAAGTTGCACTAAATTTCTAACTCAGTCATAAAGAAACTCTTAGGTAAATTTGGATGGGAACAGATTAACAATTGGAGGTATACCAAAGGAAAAGTACATTAACACCCAAAGAAAGATGATGGCTATGGTCATTGTATTGTCTTCCTTAGAAAGACTTCCAACAGAGTTTGAACCTGATCCATTTACCTTTTCTCCTGAATTTTCACAAAGGAGAACATTTTCCTTTTATCTATGCAATGCATTTTCATCACCAAGTAAGTGAAAAATACTAAAAATTAGTTAGCATAATAATATCATAGCTTGAGTAGCTGTGGGGAAACTTGTTTTGAGTATTTGTTGTTTACTGTTGGCTGAAATGTATTTTATCTTTGAAGCATAAAAAAAAATCTACTTTGAGAAAACTCTGGAGAGTAGTTTTTTTAAACAGGGCCATAGCTTCACAAGTGTAGGTACATAACCATTATTACCACATTAATTTCCTATCTAGTATTACCACTTCCCCTTCAGCGCTAAAAACTAAACATTATTATTAAGGATTTTTATAATATTTAGTTTAAAGTTAAACTATGATATGCTTTACAATATTTGCAAAATGCAGTGCTTGACATTTTAAGCTCTATAAGGAATACTAGTGCTTAACATTTTTATTGTAAAAGTATCTTAATTGTTGAGGCTAGGATTTTCAAGGATGCTATGTTTCAGGAAATAAAAATACAGGAACAGCGGCAAATATATCCTGCAGATTTAATTATTTTTCAATAGGTTCCTTAGGGGATATAATAAACGTACAGAATGCAATTTGCAAATTCCCAATTGCAGCATAATAAAACATAATAGAATAAAATGTCAGGAATTTAATTTATTTATTTTTCATACTAAATTGCAAATACAAGGGGAGAAAGTAATGAAACTTTCCTTGTAAAACCCATGGCTTAAATTAATGAGTTCACAAGCACTGTTTGTCGCAAAAAATGCAAATATTCTTGAAAATAGCATGCAGTTACATGCAATTTAATAACACAGTTATATAAAAATGTTATGTCTTATGTTAACTTAAGATTTAAATGTGCTAATCTATGCAAAGATCTATTACTCTCGTAGTATATAAACCGTAATAATAGTCAGGTATGTCAAAATCCTCTTAAAACAACAACACAAAACAAAACATAAAAGTACTAATTTTCAGAACTGCTATAAAGCATCACCAAGATCTAGTAAAGAAATGTTTAAAAGACTTAACAAGACACTGTTATTACTATGTTGAAATTTTCATATTTCAGAATAGCACTGTTCAGTAGCTAGTGTTCATAATTGTGTTTGGAAATTATTTCACAATCACCCTGTTAAATGGAAATCTAGCCAGCCTGGCAAGGCTATGTAGTCATTTACCATAATTCAGTTAGCTTCCCTCCATTTAATCAGAATTTCTTTTTTATGGAAAGGAAAATTGATCCACGGATATAAAAAAAATTAGACCTGTATCTTCTACATCCTACAATGTCTCCCTGGCTGCTCAGATTGATTGGACATATCTTTAAAATGTCTCCTCCTATAGTTGTTATTCCCTTTACAAAAATTTGTAATTTAACATTTCTTTCCTTCCAAAATATTTTTAAACTATTTCATACAAAAGGTTTTGTGTTATATTAATTCTGCCCGGTTGCATGTTGACAAGACAGAATAGAACTCCTGGAGAAACACCAAATGGCACCATCATTTTCTATTCCATTGCAAGCCAAAAAACAGGAAGTAATGTTTCCATAGAAAAAAAATATGTTGCAAGGGAGCTTTTTGACACATAATTAATCTTATTTTCCTTAATGAATTCACTTTCTTGACAAAAACATATATTTCAGTGTTTCATGTGCTTTATTTAAATACATTATTAGATGAGCTAAAATCCCCCTTTAAAAATGTTGCTTATAAGCTACTAAGTTTTTCACTTTATCAATGTTTCCACTTGCCTATGTAGTACCTTTCTAATACCATTTAAGTAAAAAAATGTAAGAAATAAGGATACACATGTGATAAAAAGCTGTATTAATTAGGAACAACTCATACTAACATATTTGATTGCTATGTGCTTAAAGGCTATTACATCAATAAAGTGAGAAATTAATAGAGATAACTCATGAGAAAAGCTTAATGTGCAAGGGCTTAAATGGCATAAGCTTGCTAAGGCATTTGATTATTTTTATAAGAACGACAGTTATACTTTACAGAATCAGTAGAAGTAGAACTATTAAATATTTTTTATAGTATTACAGTACAACTACTGTATTACTACTGTAACTGCCACTGTTGCTAAGATGAAGGACAAGTGTGGGTCCAAAGCATGTTAGTAATATGGCTTTTTAACCTGTTTCAATAAAAATGGGATGTATTATTTTGCAATGGATATTGTGCAGAACCCTTTCTGTTCACACTGCTACTGGGTTCAAGTCGCCTGGTTCCAGGACTACCATTAGAGATGGGCCAAAGTATTCGCAAGGTGAATAATTTGCCAAAATAATATCGCATATTCTAATTTGCCTCCTCAGGCGAATATATGGTGGATTTTGGTAATTGATTTAGATACAGTGACGTTTTTGAAAGTGTTGAATCCAATTATGCCCACATTTTATTCACTTCCTAAGGTCCACAAAGATCTAAGGAAACCCCCAGCACGCCCGATTGTATCGGGTCGGGGATCCTTGACTGAACGTGCAAGCGTATATGTAGATAGACACCTCCAACCGCATGTTTGGGCATTGCCATCATACGTTCGGGATTCTTCGTATCTATTACAAACTTTGGAGAATCTTCAGCTTCCCCCTGGCGTGTTGTTTGTGACCCTGGATGTGGAGGCCTTCTATTCATGCATACCACATGATCTTGGGGTGGAGGCCGTTAGGATTTTTCTTGGGGAATTGGGCATACAGAACACGGCCCATAACATGTTTCTGTTAACCCTGCTGGATTTCATTTTAAGAAATAACATTTTTCTGTTTGAGGGTGCCCACTACCTCCAGGTGCAGGGGGCTGCCATGGGCACAACCTGTGCCCCGTCATATGCTAACCTGTACCTGGGGGTGTGGGAAAGAGAACTGTTTTCAGATGAGGGCCTGTCAATGTACCTGTGTCACGCTTTGGCTTGGCACAGGTACATTGACGACATCTTGCTCTTTTGGATGGGTGGGAGAGATCTTTTACTTCAATTTATTGAGATCATTAATAAAAACATCTGGAATCATAGATTTACTATGCATATGAGTCAAGTGGAGGTCCATTTTTAGATCTCTTGATCTCGGTCTCGACTGATGGCCTCATCCCTACATGCCTATAAAGAAAGGAAACTGCAACTAATGCATTATTGAAAGCGGAAAGCTTCCATCCAAGTCACACTATTGGGGGAATTCCCACTGGACAGAATCTACGTGTCCGACGAAATTGTTCTGAGGACGAGACTTTCCGGAGGGAGGCCGCGCAGCTGAGATCGAGATTTAAACAAAGGGGCGATAAAGATAAAATCCTTGTGAAGGCGTACAAGAGAGCGGATGCTAGTGATAGATCCGCATTGTTGTGTACAAATAGACACCCCACCCGAGATAGGTTGGAGGCCATTAGGTTCTGTATGAAGTTCTCTGCCCAACATCGGGGGATTTCTAAGATCTTGGAGAAACATTGGCACATCCTCACTAATGACACTAAATTAGGCATGATGTTAAGTAAAGCTCCCCTTTTTTCATACCGCAGGGCACCATCCCTGCGGGATTTTATGGTTGATAGCCACTTTGTGGATCCCCAAGCCAACGCGAAGCACTGTAAGGTTACTGGCATCTATACCTGCGGTGGATGTTCGGTATGCCGATACATCCAGGTGGGCAGATCGGTGCATATACCGGATGGTCGTGATTGGTGTTTCCCACATTATGTCAACTGCAGCACCACTTTAGTGGTATACTTGCTACTTTGCCCATGTGGGGCCTTTTATGTGGGTAAGACGAAAAATGAATTTCGTTCAAGAATCTCGCAACATATCGCTAGTATTAAAAGTTCAATTATAAACAACCTTACCCCTGTAGCGAGACACTTTAAGTCCACTCATGGAGGTAGGTTCCAACAATTGCGTTTCGTTGGCTAGGACAGGATTCACAATTCTGTGAGGGGTGGCAATATGGATTGGTTGCTCTTACAACGGGAAGCACGTTGGATTTTCGATCGGGAGGCAACCAGATCGCCAGGTCTTAATGAAAGTACAAGTTACATTCCCTTTCTTGCACCTCATTGATTAGACATTGACATGACTGTTGCTTTTATAGTGTCCGTCGCCTGCGTCTGTGTTATACTTCTATGGGGAGGGACCGGTGGATTCTCACTGTGGCATCTTATGGGCTGTGTTCCGTGTTGTCCCCTTAAATGGGCTAAGATACACTTATGAAGTGCCGGTATGGGCACTGTCCCCATTGATATGGGGATGTGCGCCTTTTGCGTGCTACTCCACGTTAAATGATGGGCTCAGTTTAGATAGTACTGTTGTGCGGAAATTTTTTATGCTGTGTCTCATATTCCTAATTGAATGTCAGCTTCGGCCATCACCGTTTATGGGTGGTCATTTCCTCTTTTTTCTGTTTCGGAATAGAGTGTGTTACACATTGCATATATATGTAGCATTTACCTCTATGTGAACGTTGAACGTCTGTGGCTTTTTTGCTGCCGCCATCTGATCCGGCTGCTCTGGCGTCTCCCGCCCCTTCCCCTGGGCCTGTGTGCGGGGGGCGGGGCTTGACGGATGCTCCGGGTGCGCTTTTGGGCGTGCCCGTCATGTCTGCCTGCCCCGCCCCCCCGATCGAGGTGGCCCTGGGGTGGGGGTGGGAGATGCCGTGCCCTGCGGCTGGATTGGATGGCCGCCTGCACTTAGCTGCAGCGTCACCCATGGTTGGGCATGCCTCCTGAAGAAGCCGGCAGAGTCTGGCAAAATCGATCGAGGACACCGTCCTCCACCATGATGGTGCCTCCTCTGCTCTCCTGTGCCGCTTGACCCGGGCCCCTGGCCTTCCTCTCCACACAACCACATCCTGCTGCTCGGCAGAACTCCATGGAGTCTCCACAGGCTGAGCTCCACTAGAAGCCATTGGAGCCGCATATCAGAGGACACAGTAAGAGCCCACAGGGCACTGCTTTGCAAATCCAATCAGCCGCAACTGCTTGCATGCACAGAGATGCTGCTAGGCTGTCCACATATATGCATTTGTGCTGTCATTTCACAGGACTAACCAATTTGCACCTGCCATGCTTGCTATAACCTGCTATAACCAGTCTTCCATGCCGCACTGATACATGCTGAATCTCTGCTTTATGAGCTGTGTTTAAGCGCTTGACTGACTGATCTTTACACACAATGTGGGCTACAACAGGCTTTGCTTCTTTAAGCTGTTACACACTGCTGTGGTAACTCTCCAGGCTTGTGGAGATGTGGACAATCCTGTTTGCTCTGTCGGGGGCTTATGTGCATGAACTGCATTGAACGCAGAACCTTATGTGGTGTGGAGGAAACATTTATTTGTTACTGAGGAGCACGTTTGAGAGCAATAAACCAAGTGGAACTTTGACAGATCGATAACACAAAAATGTCCTTTTGTATGACCCTTTTAGGGTCATTGAGATTGATGATTAGCTAAAACTACTGGATGGATTTGATTGCTCCATTTATTTAGATTCCTCAACTAGAGGCTGCACATCCATAACATGTAATCATGTGCACATGATTTCTTAGACACAATTAGTGGTCAGGAGTGGGAGGTTCTTGGGGTTCGGGGAAGAACAGGCCGGGTTGTTGTGGGGTGATGGGGTACCATGTTGGAATTTTATCTTCTATGTTTTAACAATGAGCAAATGTTTAGTAAAGTTTTGTATATTTTTTGAATAAGAGTTGTTTGTACTCAGTCAGGTCATACCCCTCCTTTTTTCTATCTCAAAGTTTGTCTATATGGTGGATTTGATTCGCCCCTATACATCATCATTGAGATAAACTTTGACTCCTTACCTCACAGTCAGCAGACATATGGAAGCCAATCAGCTAGCACCCCCTACTGGCCCCCCCACCCCCGTATAAAACCGCCAGGATGGCAGCCATGTTGGACTCATTCTGTGGCTGCAGTGCAGTGTTAGTGAGAGCAGGGACAGTGTGTTGCTGAGAGATAGAGTTAGGTAGGCCTGTGCTCTGTGTCCTCTCAGTGCACATTCTTGCTGCTACCACATTGTCCTGAACAGCTAAGCCCTAATCTTAGGGCTGATACATTGTTTTTCTTGCTATTGTACTGCTCTTCTGTGGCCAGTGCACAAGTTAGCTGTTGGAGACTGATCTTCTAGTCCTAGTACTGCACCGACAATAACCCAATAATCCTTCACACCACTACTGGCATCTAGTATCTACTACTACCCCCCGTATAAGTCCTCAGTGCAGAATCAGTGTGTTTTTGGTCACTTAACTGTCATTGAACTACCTCAGCCTGACCATAGTGGCTGGAAAACTGTCATCACCTGCACTCCCATGATTGTGCGCACAAGCACAGCAGCCACTCAGAGCAGGGACAAGGTCCTCCAGCACCCAAGGCTGAGACACCAAAGAGCGCCCCTCCATCCCTCCCACCCCAGCCGTCACACACTGATTGCTATTAGACTAAGAGGGCCACAGGGCCCACAACCTCCCCAACACCTTAATATCTAGTTATCTGGCTTGCAGTCACTGCTATGTATCCCCTTTTCCTATTTCTTTCTGCTTCATACACAATTAGGAATAACAACTGAATGAATTGTGCGCCCCCTCCTACACTGCGCCCTGAGGCTGGAGCCTCTCCAGCCTATGCCTCGGCCCGGCCCTGCAGCCACTACACAACACTACACAAAGTTTGCCACTGAGAAGACTAACATTTATGTCCTGGAGGTGTCAACTAGTAAAAAAGATATGCTCACCAGACATAATCACCAAAGGTCTTTGTGGTTGTTTGCAGACTGCGGTGTGTTAAACGTGGTGTTTCGTCTGTCAGTGTGAAGTGGACATAACCTTTATACTATCTGATCGACACGTACACCTGCTGGATGTTTTAAAGCACTTTATTCCACTAACTTAGGAATGTAATGTGATTTCTGCCCTTTAGCAATTAAAACATGACTCTGCATCAACTCCGTACTTTTTGGTGGGACCTTTGTTATGGTCCCCCTTCGGCATGCCCATGTCCAAGTGTTAGGCCCCTTGAAACAACTTTTCCATCACTTTTGTGGGCAGAAAGGTCTTTGTACTTTTTAAAATTCTCCCATTAAAGTCTATGAAGATTTGCTGGATTTACATACTTGCAAATTTTGTGGAAATTTACATTCGAAATTCGCAAACCCAAAATTTGATATTCAGCCCATTTCTGACTACCATTGCAGTGGTTGTTCAGTGGAATTCACCTTCTGTATTTTTATGTAATTGGTATACCCTAAGGACTTATTTGTTCAATGTATAAGGTACAGATGGTCAACTTAAAAATAATAAATAAATTCTCAGTTTTAAATACTAAAATAAACATACTACTTATGTTTTCATACCTTAATCTAGGATAGGATACATGCCTAGTGTTATTGATCTCAGTAATTTTTATCAAGTCTACTAGAGCTATGGCAGTTACTCAAATAATATACAGTACATAGCTCCACAGTCAAGGAATTAGCATTCATGGAGGGTACCAACTTGTCGGCATGCAAAAATTGACATGCAAATTTTTGGACACTATGCATATTCATCTATGATTAAACACACACATTTTTCCACAGTAGCTTGAATGTCAATGAGAAAATCCACACAATGTGTAGAATTATGCACTAAAGTGAGTTTTGTTTCCACATGCAAATTTGCATTTAATTGTGAATGATCCCATTGGCTTACATTTGCTATAATCACAAATGTGAAGTTGCATGTGGGAAAGTCCTGCAATTTTGAGAAGTGGCATCTCATCTTCACTGTGGGCTCACAGTGGTTCCTTTTAAACGTAAAAAAAAAAAAAATGAAAAAAAAGGTTGTTCATGTAATTTTACTATTTGGCCACAAATGTCCTCACACATATCTTCTGTATGCAAAGTATTTCTACGCAAAATGGAAGTAATGCATGTACCTGAAAGTATGGGCTTTGTGAAAGACAGAGCCTTCTTGTAGCTGGTGTCACTCTTTCATATGGGTACTTAGATCAATGAATGCGAACTGTGTTGCCATTCATTGATCTCCTGGGCTAAGGAGCACATACAATTTGCCGAGGCAACAAGCAGCAGCAGGGGCAGCATTTTGGATGTAGCAGCTACGTCCAAAATGCTTAAGTAGATAAATACTTAAAAACATCTGAAAAATGACAAGAAAATATCACTTTTTTTCCATTAAGGTTAAAAAAAGTTGCTTGCCACAAGGAATGTGAGCACCAAACTTTTTTTCGCAATTGGACGTTTACTTTTATTGTTCATATTTTGGTTTATAACAGGTTATCTTTAACTTTAGACTTCCGCATTGTCCACAACCATTGCGCATGTGTTGACTATAGCTTATCATGTGTATTTCTTTGCTACCATTTCTGAGATTATATGCTACATTATTTATTTCATGAATAACAAACCAATGTTCCACATTATGACAAATATGGTCATTAACCTTAGACCAAATTTCAATATATAAGCCATTAACAAACTTATTCTCTAAAACACAGCCTTTAATGCCATTCCCTGAGTAATTTTAGCTTATTTATGATAACAGTATACATTTTAATGCAAAACTCATTACACTGTAGCATACAAAATAACTCTTTCTGTGTGATTCCATGTAAATAGCTCATGCAGATGATGACTTCCAATCTCTCCGGACTTTATTTCCACTGTAATGGTTTGTAAGAGCTCTGCTGAAGTTTCACAGATATAATAACTGTCATTAGTGTTGTTAATGTAACTGTGGTTCCTTTCTAAAAAAAAACACTTTAATATGTTTTTAAACCACAGTTTAGCTTTTAATAGTTTAATTTTCTACATGTAAATTAACCTGCAGGACTAATGAATATGGTTGATGGTATTTATCAGAAACAGTTTTTTTTTCAGACAACATCTGCGTTGTGCTCCTGCTATCACAGGGAACGCAACGGTCACTGTAAACATGGCCTCAAGACCTGATTTCTTAAAAAAAAATATTGTTGTACAGATGCAGCACAATGCCTGCCTATTAAAGTGAACCTCCAGACTAAAAATCTACTCAGCAGCACTGAAAAGGCTTGGTGTTTCTTTAACAGTTTCACAGCATCAGAACTTTGTTTTTCTTACCCAAGCCCTTATTTTTAGCTGCACAGAAGAAAACTGCCCAGGCATTTTTCCCCTTATGCTGTGCAAAGCATGATGGGATTTCTGATGTTGTCGTTCTCGTTCTGCTGTTTTGGCGCATTTTTTTTTTTAAATTTGAAACCTAGTGCACGCAGCTGGAAGGGGTGATCAGGACACAGGACAGTTGAAACTGTGTCTCATGCTCCCTGTCACCTCCTTTCAACCCAAAAGATTGCTGCCCCCATGAAAAATATGGCTGCCCTCATGAAATCACAAACATTTGTCCTTTCTTTTAAAACAGGGTGGGTAAGAGATTATATTAATTATCTATTTTAATTAACATAACTAATGTAATTTAATGACAGTATGTTTGTTTAGGCTGAAGGTCCCCTTTAAAGGGGCACTATGGCTAATTTATTTGTTTTAAGTGCCTTTAACATAAGTATTAGTATGTGGAGCATTGTTATGACATTTAATTTGGCTGATCAAAAGTTTTTTTAAACACTGACACTAGCCATTTATTCCTGAGAAGGCACGTCGGAAGATTTACCTTCCTGACACCGAATCAGCATAATCCATTGTCATGTAGGAGGCATTTGTATATTTGTAACTGCACTCTGTATTGTTAATGTTTTCACCCCCCCCCCCCGGTCTGCTCAGCAAGGATCAATTCATCTGAGGACCCCTGGCACAGTGACGGACGGACACCTATTGTCTGGTGCTGTGGTAGTCAGCACTCGGCTTTTAAAATAAATAAAATAACATATATATATATATATATATATATATATATATATATATATATATATACTATAACATTGTAAAAAGCTTATATATATATATATATATATATATATATATATATATATATATAATTTTATTTATTTAAAAAGCCGAGTGCTGGTTACCACAGCAATGGACAATAGGTGTCCGTCGCTGTGCCAGGGGTCCTCAGTTCGATTGATCCTTGCTGAGTGGACTGGAGGGGGGGGGGGGGGGTGTAAACATTAGCAATACAGACTGCAGTTACAAATGCCTTCTACATGACAATGGATTATGCTGATTCGGCGTCAGGAAGGTAAATCTTCTGACTTGCCTTCTCAGGAATAAATGGCTAGTGTCAGTGTTTAAAAAACCTTTGATCAGCCAAATTAAATGTCATTAACAATGCTCCACATACTAATACTTATGTTAAAGGCACGTAAAACAAAGAAATTAGCCATAGTGCCCCTTTAAGTATGTATAAGTGAAAGTTTGAGAGAGAAAAAGAACACTTATTTGTAAATGAATTGGATTATGCATGGAAACTCTTCAGACATCCAGTGACCAGGCACTCTGGTTTCCTCCCACATCCCAAAAACATACAGATAAGTTAATTTACTTCTCCCTAAATTGGCCCTAGACTATGATACATGCACTATACAATACATACATAGACATTTGACTATGGTAGGGATTAGATTGTGAGCCCCTCTGAGGGACAGTTAGTGACAAGACAAAATACTGTGCACAACGCTGCATAATATGTTTGCACTGTATAAATACATAAATAAATAAACAGTATAGAATGCAAAACAAGTCCAGTATATGTGGATGTGCTTCTGTTCCAGGGGCGTAATCTCTAAATTTGACAAGTTAATGCAGTCAGATAACACTTCCTTTAACCCCCCCTGGCGGTATGATTATTTCCAGTGTTTAGGATCTTTTAAAAAAGTTTCAGACCCTAAAATCAGGAAAAATCATGCAGCCTGAATGCCAGCAGCAGCCCCTGCTCTCACTCACCTCCCTGGGCTCCAGTGTTGCAATTTTACCTCTGTCCTCCAGGTGGCACTGTAACACTGTGGAGAGATCGATGACGGTGATCTCACCAGAGTGATTAAGAGACTCAGAGGACAGGAAGTCTGGATCCCCCGGAAAGTGAGTAAAAATGCCAGCTGCGCAATACTCTGCATAGAGCTCCCGGTGTCTAGCCTGAGCTTAGCTCAGGATTACCGCCAGGGAGGTTAATATAATCAGATCAGATCTTCCACCAAGGGAAAATACTGCACCCGAGTGGAAAAGGACTCCCCGATTAGTTAGACTATGATTACAGTAGCCAAACAAGCTTGTGGGGCATTTAACCTCCCAGGCGGTAAGCCTGTGCTGAGCATGGGCTATGCGGCGCAGGAGGATTTCTTTTGTACATGCAGCTAGCACTTTGCTAGCTGTGTGTAGTTCCTGATTGCCGCCGCTCCGCGCTGATTCACCGCTAACCGCCGTGCTCCCCCCCGACCCCTTGCGCAGCCTTGCCTATCAGCGCCAGGCAGCGCTGAGGGGTGGATTGGGACTACCGATGATGTCCATGACGTCCATGACGATCATCACCATGGTGACGGGGAAGCCAAACAGGAAATCCCGTTCGGAGGGGGTTGGGGGGGTGCCGCTGCACAGCGGCTATCATGTAGCTAGCGCTAGGCTAGCTACATGATTTTAAAAAAAATTAAAGTGCTGCGCTGCCCCCTGGTGGTTTTAATAGACCACCAGGGAGGTTAACAGGATCCCCTTACCTCTTCACAATCACACAGACCAGAAGATAAAAATCTTCCTTCTCAGTACTAAGCGTACAAAAGAGGAGCCTAGCATGAGGGAGGAGCCTTGCACATAAGGGAGACTAACCAGGAAGTCATAGAGGTCTGTTGGAGGGAGGTCCTAGGAATGGCAGGCAACACATTGCGGTGGTCAGCCCGGGAGCCCACGCAGGGTGGAACCCGCTTTAACATTCCAAAAGCCTGAATAATCTGTGAAAGAAGAGTGTTTTTTTTTTAAATAAAGTTTTAAGATTTTTTAAACATCACTGCGCAATGAGAGCTCCATGCTTGTTTTTTGAGGTGTAGTACACTCATGCACTTTTGTGTAAACTGCAAATTGTGAAGCAGATAAGATCATTATTGAGGAGGAAAAGTTTGGTCTGCTGGTCTGTGTGATTGTGAGGAGGTGAGGTGAGCGGAATTAGGATGCACCACAAACTTGTTTGGCTACTGTAATCACTGTCTAACCAATCAGTGAATCATTTTCCACATGGGTGCAGTATTTTGCCATGCCTCCACCAACATCTGTTCTGATTATATTAAAGGAAGTGCTAGCTGACTGCATGAATTAGTCCTCACACCTTGCCTTTTTCTACCACTAATGCTGATAAGGCCACACACACAAGCAGACAGGAATAGTGAGGTGTGCTGGAGAATGAAATTCATTGCCATGTTTCCATAGCTGTGTCCCAGCCTGGAGAGGGTCTAGGAATAAGGTCTATCTCTGTGGACCTACAGTACCTAATTCAGGAACTCCTGTAAAGGTAGTTGAAGGCCACGTTCACAATGGCTGTTGCATTGTTCCCCCTGTAATAGTAGGAACGCAGTGCAATGGATCGGGAAACCAGTGCTGTACGACTCAATGCAAAATATGCTACACTGTAAACCTCTCAGTACATTTCTTTTGCGGTAACGCACTGCATGCAATGTGTTACTATGCCGCATCCCTTTATACTGCAATACTCCCACTGTCAACGTCACATAGGTGGAGCATTGCAGTAAGCCGTATTGCCAAGCGACCATTACACCATACTGCAAAGCACCACTGTGTACAAGGCCTTAATGTATTTTTAATTATACAAAAAATATCTGTCCTTCCTGTTTTCTCCTTGAGATGTTCACTAATTTTTCAATTCTCATTGCCTCTTTGCTCTATTTTTTTTATAATCCCATTTTAGATTCTTTCCTAAAATTTAAAATGACAGGGTGGAGAGAAATTGCACCTTTATCTGCACCTCAAAGCAAGAAAACAACACTATGCATTCTGGGAGGAATAATTATATCCCCTTGGACATGTGACACAGGAGAGAAAGAAGAACTGCCTCTTTTACTCTCCACCAACTTCTGCAATGATACTGATCCAATATTGCTGGTAAAGCTGCTTTTTTTTACAAAATTTCCTGGCAGACCAGCTTTTACAAGCATGTTGTGCTCATATAAGTAATGATTTATTTATTGTGACATAAGTACCTTAACACGTTACATGATTCACGCTTTTTTAATGAATTGTATGCTATTGCTGGTGTCTACGAATTTTGCTAGGAAAAGCGTCTAGCAGTTGTTTAATATGCCAGCAACTGTGAATGGCGAACCAACCATACAGAATTTCGCTTTAGCCACCAGGAATACATTTACTAGCTGAAGCCTTAGGCCAAAAATAATTGCAGGGGATTTTTTAAAGCTGTTGGTGCTAGAAATGAGCATATTTAAGGCCACTTATCATAAGCAATGAAGGCAAATTTACTATGTGCATTTCTACTCCAATCACAATTACCAGTGGGTGGTAAGCAGTGGCTTTTCAGAAACTTCCTTTATTAATCTGTCATTTATTTCATACTGGAATTGACGTGGGCACAGTTTATGAGACCTACATTAATCTCTTGCTGGGCACAATTGTTCACAGCAAGAAATTAATGTAGGCCTCATAAATAATTATTTATGTTTCTTACCCTTGTATCCAGAATGACAGCATGTGCTGCTGCTATCAAAACCACTGTGTGTGACATGCACAAGTTTCATACTACAGGAGGTTGGCTATTCTTTAATGAGCTGCACTAATCCCCTCTATCATGGCGGTGTCCAATTATAAAGGGTGCTATGGAAGTTTCGCCCTTTGTGCATGTTTAGTTAGCTGATTTTCAGCCAAGATACTAATAACATGCTAATTATTGTCAGGAACCATTAAGCTTTAATCGAATACATCCAGACAATGTTCAGTTCACAGAGTATATTTTATAGGCAGGAGAATAAATTTGGGTGTTAGGAGAACCACTAGGTGTGGGAAGCAGTTTTTTTGCCAGTGGTTCCTAAAGGAATTAGAATTAGAAAAAAGTGAGTGTCATTTGCCATAATTGTATTGTTTGGACTTTATTTAAGCAATTTACTTGCACTGACCCTATAATTAAGAGAGTCCCCTGCTCTATGTTTTACCTCTCCATACATGCACATGGGCATTGGAGTTGTATCTATAAAAGTCTCCTTAAAAGGGGACCCTGAGCATAGTACAAAGATGTGATATTATGTTTGGGAGTGGCAACAACGCATCAGAATATTGTTGATAAGAGACTAAACTATTTATTTATTTATTTTGCTTATTCTCTGACACATCACCCACTAGCCAGTACAATAGTTAGCCAACTTACTACTATTATGCCCCATTCACAGTGCATGCAGACAGTACATTACAATGCCACAACCCATTATACCGCAATGCTCCTGCCGCACTAAGAACATTGTATAGATGGAGCATTGCAGTGAAGTAAGCCATGTTACTTCAAAGTGGCCATTACACCACACCGCAATGCACCACTGTGAATGTGGACTTCTAGTCAGTCTTGATATCAGTTGCTATTCTCAGTGCTTTTCCCTACTACATCTATCATCAATTCTGGCCAACTGAACCCATTAAACAACTGAGTTGTCAGTGTATGAGAATGATGCTGTTGTAAGACCATTGCCATTCAGGAGACAGGAATGACAAAGCCCTGCAGGAGTCCAGAAGTGTTATTTCTTGTACCGAGCAATCCTATGTCTTCTCACTAATTTTCTTATAATTCCACTACCTTTCATTCCTTACTGTACCTCCACCTCCTCCCACAACTACATGCTTATTTTCAAATAATTTTGAATCACGCTTCACCAACAAAACTGATACAATATGCAATAGTTTCAAGAGATGGCCCAATTTATTATGTAGACCCTACAAACTCCTCCTCTTGTCTCTTTTCCCAATCACCTACTCTAAACACCTGATTCTCTCTATCTTGACAGTTACTCACATTATCCCCCCCAACCTCTAGCAGATCAGCTGCAGTTTTATTATTTGCAATGTGAGGAGGTGGACTTGGGGGGGGGGGGGGCATCTTCAGCAATTTGTGACCCGGCAGTGAGATGTTGCCTGATTTATTTTTCATTGAAAAAGGGAAGAGGAAAAAAGGGGCAAAGAGAAAGGACACTATATTCAGAGACCCCAATGGTTGCACTCAACTATCTTTTTAAATCAGAAAGGGCCACCTGTATCTTTATGTGCAAAAGTTTGTGGGGCGCACTGTTTTTAGACAACCACTTCCATCCAAGAATCCACTACAGTTCACAGTTGCGATCAGTCTCTAGAATCTTCACAAATCCCATAGGCCATCTGAGGATACACCTTTAAAGGGAACCTAAACTGAGAGGGATATGGATGTTTCCTTTTAAACAATATCAGTTGCCTGGCAGTAGTGGTTGAAACACACACCTGAAACAAGCATGCATCTAATCCAGTCCTGCTTCAGTCAGAGCACTTGATCTGCATGCTTGTTGAGGGGCTGTGGCTAAAAGTATTAGAGACACAGGATCAGCAGGAGAGTCAGGCAACTGATATCATTTTAAAAGGAAAACTCCACATCCTTCTCAGTTTAGGTTCCCTTTAAGCGGACATAACATTCACATAGTATAGCCTGCATCCAAAACAAAAGGTGTATATAGGCATGGCAATACATGTGACCATCAGCCACTGATGAGTCATTGGATGACAAAAACGGTAGGCCAGACCCGGGGTCACACAGGCTGAGCCAGCATAAGGGAAGGTGAGGTTAAGCGGGACGCTGCAATCCACCCAACCCGGAGATGGTGATATTCAATGCTGCTATACATATTTTTTAAATGTACGGGCATTACTGGTTTTAATATATTTTATTAAATATGCGGTTTTACACATGCTGGTCCCTTTATGAGTTCTCTGCATAGTGTTTTTAAAGTGAAGCCCTTGTGCCGATACTGAGTGAAGCTTATGCCAGTGTGAAAAGTCTGGGTGGTGATTAAGGAACTGAACCATCTGTTGCTGGTGAGCAGATACTAAAAGGGTGTCTAACTCTTTGTATTGGATGCAGGCTATACTATGTGAATTTTATGTCCATTTAAAGGTGTGTCCTTGGATGGTCTATGGGATTTGTGAAGATTCTAGAACTGAGCACAACTGTGTTTCGCAGTGGATAAATCAAAGCTGACAAAATCTACCGTATGCAAAAGATGTTATATGAAAGCTTACTTTAGAGCTTTGTTATACAATCTGTTAGCAGAAATCAAAATCTATTGGCCATCATGCTACAGGAAGGTGGTAAAATTGGCCAGTTAGTGGTCAATCAAAATTAAATGTGTGTACCAGGCTCTACACAGCAAACTCATCCAACCAGCCACACTGATATTGTTTATCTATGGTAAAACACCTTTCCCGAAATGCAGGTATAGGGGTGATCTAAAAGCACCCTGAGGGGAAAAAGCACAGAGAAAACAGGAGCCCGATGGTGTAGTACGTCACCGAGAATATGAGGCACAATGAAGCATACATGAAAAATATGCTTCACTTTTACTGTTATAACATGCATTTATCAATAATGCACTGCATGCAGCGCATTAGGATGGCACAACCTGTTACACCGCATTGATCCCACCGCACTGTGAGCATCGCATAGGTGGTGCATTGCAGTGTGGTAAGCCAAATTACAAAGTGGCTGTTGCACCATACTGCATCCACCACTTTAAATGTGGTCTAAGCCTTAAAGTGAATCCAAGGTGGGTTTGAAGAATGTTTGCTGCATACAGAGGCTGGATCTGCCTATACAGCCCAGCCTCTGTTGCTATCCCAAACCCCCCTAAGTTCCCCCTGCACTCTGCAATCCCTCATAAATCACAGCCTTGCTGTCGACACACAGCGTGTCACAGCAGGCTGTGTTTATCTCTATAGTGTCAGTCTGCTGCTCTCCCCGCCTTCTGCAGAACTCCGGTCCCCGCCTGCGTCCCTTCCCTCCCCGCTGATTGGAGGGAAGGGACGGGGAAGGGACCAGAGCTCTGCAGGAGGCGGGGGTGCAGCCGAGACTGACAATACAGATGTAAACACAGCCAGCACAGCGCGGCTGTGATTTATGTCTGATTGCAGAGTGCAGGGGAACCTTAGGGGGGTTTGGGATAGCAACAGAGACTGGGCTGTATAGGCAGATCCAGCCTCTGTATGCAGATAACATTCTTCAAACACACCTCAGGTTCTCTTTAAGGTGGCCACAAACCATACAATTAAAAGATCCAATTTTTAACCAATTCAATCATTACGATCGGTTGTCCTGAAAAATTGAGAGCTTTTCTTTGTTTTCGATCGCTAAATCTGATCGAGTCTCCCATTCTTTTTCAATTTTTGGAGATTGGACATGTTGGAAATTTTTGACTAACTTCATCAAGAATTGTATGGTGTGTGATGGATTGTCAATTACTTGATGTACAGTTGCAATCATTTTTTCTGAGCTTTCAATTATTTTATTCATGATTGGGGCAAAAATTAAACATAGGTGTGTGGTATATTGGTCAGATGTTTGAATTGTTACAATCAGTCAGAAAAATGAATTGCTGTTCTTGAATTGAACAAATATTTAAAATAAAATGTATGGTGTGTGGCCACCCTTAGTCCTCTATTTGTAGTGCAATCAGAAACATATAGGGGAGATCATAGTAGTCACAGGAACATACCCACTGTTTTCCTTGAAGATATATGTTGAATGCAGCTGACAATTATCAGATACAGGTACTCTAATGGTATATAGTTAAAATAAATGTGTCTTTGTAAGGCCTCTTGCACACTGCAAGTGATTCCGATTCCGCTTTTTAATCAGTTTTTACATCCGATTCAGATTCCGATTTGCAGTGTGCAGGGAGCAAACTGCAAATCGGAATCTGAATCGGATGTAAAAACTGATTAAAAAGCGGAATCGGAATTGGAATCACTTGCAGTGTGCAAGAGGCCTTATACTGTCTCCATGTAAGCGTCACATGGTGGGCACAGCTCTCCACTGATGCTATTGTATGCATTCTAAACTTGTTTTTTTAACATTGCATCATCATATGAGACTCAAATTCCCATCAAGGCAAATTGAAGAAACATTACTTCTAACTCATAGCTCGTGTAATAGTTTTGAACTGCTCCATATGACTCTAGCCTCTAGGTCTGATAAGCATTGTGCTGAAATATTGCACATCAGATTTCCCATCTCGTAACAGATCTATTACTAGCAATATAAACATAATAACCAAATGACACAAAGTACAAATGGCGAGGTGTCAGCTTATAATGTGCTAGTATTATAAATACTATACTAATATCCAGCAAACAAAAGCAATTACAAAAATTCATCTGTAGGACCACTGTTGCAATGAATCACATCAAAAGCCGTATAATTTTGTTACCGTCTACAAAATTCAATCTATTATAGTAGTAACCGTTGCCAAGAATTGTGCAATATAATTAGTTGTATAACAGATGATAAACCCAATAACAAGATATTTTAGTATTTATTCTTAGCGATACATAATTACATTAACTTTCATTCTCACATCTGTGAGGTCAACTTGGTCTCCGCTGTTTTGTTTTGTTCCCTTTAGTCAGGCGTGATAGTACATTTTTGCATGCTTTAAACCTAAGAAGTCATTTGTAAAAACGGTTATATTTCCTTTTATTTTTTTTTATGTTTACATATATGAAATCTTATCTTTTTTAATAACATTAGGTCTATATTTAAGCATTAACATCTGTGTTTTCAATGAGAAAGGCTTTAGTTATCCAATTTCACATTAAATAACAGCATATGTTCACTTGTGTGCAGATATTTTTTAACAAAACAGCTCAGTCAGAACAGGAAAGCTTTCTTAATAAACAAAATGTTACTACAACTTCACTTCACTATAAAACTATGACATCATTAGGATGCTACACACTGAATGTGTTCATTTTATCATGTTATATACTTTATAGCGCAAACTGACCAACCAATAATGTTAAAAGCCCTCAACCTCTTGAACTTTCCTCACGACCCCGGCCCTCCCTTCCCGCGCCACATCCCTTCCCGTGCCACATCCCTTCCCGCATAGAGTTTCTTGACGCCGGCCATGTCCATTAACTTTTGTACACTGTGTTAATGCACACCGCTGTATATTGTGTTGCACTGTTGTATTTGTGTGTCATCTCCTATCTCTTACTTTGTTTATGCTGTGTATGTACCAAACCCAATTTCGGGCATGACCTAGTCGTACTTGGTGAATAAAAATGATTCTAAAAAATAAATTATTGATGCATTACACATGCTAGTGGTTTTGCAATGATGATTAGTGGCATTTTGAATGTTTATGATGAATAGTCAGAGAAAGAGTAATATAGGGAAACAACTAAAAAAATAGAGACAGAGTCAACACAAAATAAAGTAATTAACCACTTGAGGACCGCAGTGTTAAACCCCCCTAAAGAGCAGGTGATTTTTCATTAAACTGGCCACTGCAGCTTTAAGGCCAAGCTGCAGGGCCACATGACACAGCACACAAGTGATTCCCATTCCCTCTTTTCTCCCCACCAACAGTGCTCTCTGTTGGTGGGGTCTGATCCCCCCCAGTGTTTGTTTATTTATTTATTTTTGTTTATGTGTGTGTATTTTATTAAAAATTGTGTGTGTGTTTTTTTTTTACTGTTATACTACCCCTCCCTCCCTCACTCCGCTAGCCAAGCCCTGTGATCAGCTGTCATAGGCTTCAGCGTGCAATCTCCAGCAAAACAGAGCCCCTGGGGCTGCCGCCGTGGTCACGCCCATCGGCATGACGCGATCAGCTAGTAGTTAAAGTAAACATAAAGTGAAAATAAACAGATGAATAAACAATTATACCTATAGGCCTACTATTTCTTGTAATCTCATAGTCTTAATTAGTATGGGTACATGATGACAGTTTTTTTAAAAAATTTTTTATAATTTTCATCTCCTATACAGAAATCTAAAACTATTGGACTTGTTATGAGTTCCATAAAATCAGCCATACAGTGTACATAATTAGTGACCTTATTATTTATCGGTGACAGTTACCCTACTGTTTATCTGCAGTCAATAAAAAATGTAATTTAGAGCTCTAGACTCGTAAACCTTACAGTGAGAAAAAAACAACTCATCTTAGTTTTAAGTAGCATTGATTCTTTACATATGGTGTATACTTATCTGTATCTAATCCCGTCCTCCCAGTGATACTTAGCCTGGGCTATGATGTCCCAAAATTCTGCCCCAGAGGCCTTTGGAAGACCAGATGCTTTTTCCGCTCACTCCACAACTAACAAAAATTCCACAGTGATGCGTTTTGGCAACCGTAAAGATGTTGCCATTTGTGATAAATTTAACCTATTTTGGTTCCTGGATGTAGAAACCTGGATGTAGTGCACGCGCACTCCCGGCCGCGGATTCGGTAGCCACGGAATCAATGTATCGGGCTATGGTGCCCGATCACTGATTCCTTTCCCCCGCTGAAAAAGCGACAGCTTCTCTCGGAAGCTGTGCTTTTTCTGGCCGTTGCCTCCCATCTGCGTCACTCTAAGCGTGTGTTACGCTTAGAGTGACGTCATGTAAACAAACTCATGGCCGCCATCTTGTGGCCAAAAAGTAAAACTACAACTACAAGTAAAAAAAATTAAAAACCACACACAATTACATTATAAAACTATACTTTACATCCCACCATCCCAAAAATACCCAAATAAAATGTTTAATATAAAAAAAAAAACATTACAATAAAAAAAAACATGTAAATATATTTACCTAAGGGTCTAAACTTTTTAAATATCAATGTAAAGATGAAATATTTCTATATTTTTTTTTATTTTAAACTTGTAAATAGTGATAGATGCAAAACGGAAAAAATGCACCTTTATTTCCAAATAAAATATTGTCGCCATACATTTTGATAGGGACATAATTTTAACAGTGTAATAGCCGGGACATATGGGAAAATACAATACATGAGTTTTAATTATGGAGGCATGTATATTTTAAAACAATAATGGCTGAAAACTGAGAAATAATGAATTTTTCCGTTTTTTTCTTATTCTTCCTGTTAAAATGCATTTACAGTAAAGTGGCTCTTAGCAAAATGTACCCCCCAAAGAAAGCCTAATTGGTGGTGGAAAAAACAAGATATAGACCAGTTCATTGTGATAAGTAGTGATAAAGTTATAGGCTAATGAATGGGAGGTGAACATTTCTCAAGTGAAAACGACGGAACGCGAATGGGTTAAGAATGTAAGACTGGAAGATTTTACAATGGACACACAATAACTAGATAATTTATAAAGTATTACTAAGCAGTTTTATGAATTACATTATATTCAGTAACGTCCCTTTTTAACTTAGTTCTTATGCAAATACCTGTCAGCAGCTTCTGAAATGATTCAGACTCAGATCTTGACATTAGAAATAACTATCAAGTCCAGTTAAGAGGTGGGGTACCAACATTGGTTTAACCACTTTCCCCACCACTACAGTATATCTACGTCAGCTGTGGCACCCTCCAAGCCACAGCCACGTAGATATACTGACCTCCTTGCAGCCCTGCTGTGCACGATCGGGTGCGCTTCAGAGCGCACCCTCCGGCACTGTCAGCTGCAATACTAATTGGTGGAAGGAAACATGTTCCCTTTTGGCCAATTAGTCCACCCCCCTCCCATGAACGATCGCTGTAGTAGTGAACTGCAGCGATCCTTCATCTGTCCCCCTCGGCGCACTAATAGTAAAAAAAAATCATCCAGCAAGCACCCTCACTCACCTACCTTGTTCCTGCGACGATCCTGAAGCCTGATCCTCCGATCACCGCTCTGCATTCAGCCGCATATTGCCAGAAACCCGGGTCCCGGCTTGATGACGTCATCAAGCCGGGACCCGGGTTACCGGCAATATGCGGCTGACTGCAGAGCGGAGAACAGAGGATCGGGCTTCAGCATAGTCGCAGGACCGAGGTAAAGTGAGTGAGGCTGCTTGCTGGTGGATTTTTTGTACTATTTCTGCATGGAGGGGGCTGCCCTTATGGGGGGGGGCATCTGGCTATTGATCCTGGGGGGTGGGGGCAGGATATGTAAAAGGGGGGGTTCATGTTTGCTGGGAGGCATCTAATTGACTTAGGGGAGTTGGGGATTTACTAATTTGGTGCATCTGGGCACCTGGGGGGGCAATAATCATATACTGGGGGCACATTTGGCTATAATGGGGGGCAGTACTAATCCTGGGTGTACATCTGGCCATAATGGGGGTAATCCTGATCCGGGGACACATATGGCTATAAAGAGGGGCGCTATTCCTGGGGGCGCGTCTGTCAATCTATTCTGGGGCTGGCAAACGCAGGGGACATATGTGGCTATGCTAGGGGGGCTGATATTGGGGACACATCTGGCTATACTGGGGGAGGCGGTGATACTGGGGACACATCTGGATATCTATACTGGGGCAACTTTAACTGGCGGCACAGTTTTTATGTCAATCGCACTTTTTATTTCCAAATAGAAATTGGTCAAAATTTAGAAATAATGCATTTTTTTTAAAATGTTCCCAATTTGTCCCATTAAAATGCATAGAAAGGAACATTTTACTTTGTACCAAATACCCCCCAATGAAAGCTTAGTTTGTCTTGAAAAAAACGATATATAGATCATTTAAGTGGCACGAGTAGAGATGAAGTTATTGCTGATTAAAATGGGACACTGCTAAAGCGTCAAAACTGCTCTGGTCAATAAGGGGAAAACAAGGTCTGGATGCGAAGTGGTTAAATATGTTATGTAAGAATCCTTTTTCCTGAACACTGTCAGGTGCTGACAACTTTAAGATAAACAAATGTACAGTGGAAGTCCCGACTGGAAGCCAACTCAGGGTAGCTAACACAAGTGGCAGTCAATTTTGGAATATACAAAAGTGATACACTGTCTCCACTGCTGTTATGCATAGGCTTGACTACCCTCAGCCAGATAATTACAAATAGTGAATATTGATACTAATTCAAGAGTGGAACTTCCATCTATACATGGATGACATCAAGTAAGCTGAGAGTGAAAAAGACGTTCATTCACTGATAGAGTAAGATATTGGGATGTCATTTGGATTGGAAACGAGTGGTCAGATGATAATAAGAAGAGGTAGTCAAGACTGAATGGATAGAAATACCAGAAAGACACAGAACAGATACAAGTACATTGGCATATCACAGATGCATGGAAACCACAATGGGGAAACAAGGAAGTCAGCAACATCCAAGTACCATCAAAGGGTAAGACAGGTCCTACGAGCCAGCTCAATGGAAATAAACAAGATTTGTGATATCAATACATATTCCCTGCCAGTAATAATATTCCCTGTGCGTATAGTGTGCTCACTGTGCTAGCTAAAAGAAACCCAGTAGTTGCTCACAATGCACAGGGATCCAAACCCTAGTCTTATACACAGAGAGTTTACACCAGCCAGAAAGAAGGTGGGTGATGTTTGGCAAATGTCAGCGTCACTATACTGGATGAAACAACAAGCAAACTGCAGCTAGTCCCTGTGGAATAGGCCTAGTCAGGTCTATGTTGCCGGTGCACAATCCCTCTGTGGGTCACCACTCCACACACGGTTCAATGTAGTAAATACGAAGGAGGCACTCAACTCATCAGGTGAAGGGGATATGCGCCGAAACATGTTGTGTATTACTGGGATTTGATAAAACGCAAGTTTGAAGCCAATTGAGTGCCTCCTTCGTATTTACTATACTGGATGAAACCCAGTGCATCCATTAATACATCTGTAAGAAGACACCCAGTGGTAAACTACTGAGAGAATGTCTGAGGCCACAGGAGACATGGAAAGAGGGTCAAGCAGGGAATGGGCTGTGGCAACAGAAGATGTACCATTAACAGATAGCTGAGGTGGCTAATATGGGGAAATCCTCCCAGTGGTTGGAAAAGGCTGGACTCAAAGACAGCACTGAAGCACTCATCATAGCAGCACGAGAACAGGCAATAAACACTAGAACCATAAAAGCAGGAATCTACCACACTAGATGGGATCTTAGGTGCAGGCTGTGAAAAGAGGTCCCAGAGACAGTTCAGCACACAATGGCAGAGTGTACGATGTTGGCGGAAACAGCATCTACTGAATGACACAATCAAATGGCATTGTGTACAGGAACATCTGGTATGGGCTAGAACCTCTGAAGTCCAGACACCACAGAAGATCATGATAACCATTAGGAATGTTTGCCCTATTTTGATGTTCTACATACATCATGACTTGTGAAGTTAAATGTGTGTATAATATCTATCTATCTATCTATCTATCTATCTATCTATCTATCTATCTATCTATCTATCTATACTCTGCCCATTTCATGAGAAGCTTTAACTGCCTTATAAACCTTTGAATAATCTTCTGTAAACATAAACCACACCACCATTTACTTGAATTCCTGTTTCTATGTTTATAAGGATGGCTTTGTTTAAAAGAAAAAGGCAACTAAAATAAATGAACTACCAAAAAATATCTAAGAACATCAACTATAATGCAACAAATCCTCTTGCTCAACTATTAACCTAAAAGGTTTTAGAGTTGATTTACAATGTGTTTCTTCAAGTTGTCAGGACATAACCATATCTTAGATTTGCATTGCATTAGGGGATCTTTCCTTCCTATCTCCTCTGATCTTGTCTTCTGAAGTAATTTAACACAATTCTAATTTTCTTTTGCATGCGGGATGCTCTCAATCCACTGAAGTGAGTTATGTGTATTCAAGTGGCGCATCTTATGAATCTTGTTAAGCTTTACCACCTTACAGCTCTCGCTGACGGAATATTTAATCACAGAAATGAGTTGGCAGATATGATATACAATGTGGTTAAGCCTTGCAGCATGTGTCTTCACTGGCAATTGAGGAACAGGTGAATTTGCCATTTATCAGTCCTAGCTTGACAGCTTTGTGTAACCTTCTGTTTTCTTACTTATTTATGAAGATTAAAGGTGCTTTAAATCAACAGTTTCCCTGAAGATACATCATCTTTATTTCCAAAGTGGCCATTTTTTCATCATTTACATAGCCAGTAAAATAGAGTAACTCATTAAAAGGAAAGCCAACTTTAGAAGAATGATTAAAAAAGAAAAAAAAAAGAAAAGTAAAGGTATGCAGATGAACACTGATTAACAACAATTCATATTTCATTTTAAGCTATACCATATAATTGCTTAAAAGTAAACAAAACAGTAGTGTTTGGTCATCATGTTAGGTGTTTTTAGTGATCCCAACAAGTGTATTATCAGGTAAATAAGGACATACATGTCAGTAGAATGAATCCTGATTTCAGGGCCCCGAGTTACATTACACGGAGGACACAGCTATTGCTGGTCATTGTAGTTAAAGCTAGTTGTATTCTTTTTCATCAAAACAAAAATCTACATATGCATGTATTTTGCTTTAAAGTGAACCTTAAGTGTCCCCAAAAAATTGAGTTTTACTCACCTGGGGCTTACCTCAGCCCCCTGCAGCTGATCGGTGCCCACGACGAGTCGCTCTGATGCTCCGGGTCCCGCTGGCGGCCACTTCCGGTTTCGCCGTCAGGACCCGTCAGGCTGGGGAACGCGGCTGATACTACGCGTTCCCAGCCAAAATAGCACCCCTATGCGGCCATATGTCCGCATACGGGTGCCTATGCGGACATATGGCCGCATAGGGGTGCTATTTTGGCTGGGAACGCGTAGTATCAGCCGCGTTCCCCAGCCTGACGGGTCCTGATGGCGAAACCGGAAGTGGCCGCCAGCGGGACCCGGAGCATCAGAGCGACTCGTCGTGGGCACCGATCAGCTGCAGGGGGCTGAGGTAAGCCCCAGGTGAGTAAAACTCAATTTTTTTGGGACACTTAAGGTTCACTTTAAGAGTCTTACAACCCGGGAACTATGTTTGCCATTAGTTGTGAGAAAAATACCCAGATCTGAAAGTCATCTTACTGATTTTGCCATGATTAGGTAGCATTCCATAGTGTAACTGCCTATACCACAAATCCCTCAGCAAAATGCTCATGTGATAAATCTTTGAGTTCCTTTTGGAAACATGTAACAATTATTTAAAGAATGTCCTCTTTTTTTTTTTACCAAAAAAAATCTTTAATAGAATTCAAATGAACAGAACTGCATAGCTCAGTGTCTTGGAACAGTTCTATAATTTGTCTATATTGTATGTCTCTGTTGTATTATGGTTTTTAAGACTATAGCCCAAAGAAGCAGAATGTGACATAATCCTGTAAGGTTTCTTTAAAAAATGATGTAAGGTAACTCAATATTTTCAACTAACCCTAACCTTTCCTAGCCCCAAATCTATCTGTATTTAGTTATTAGTATGGGGGATTCAGATAATTGCTTTGTATTGAGTTGAACAGTGTGGAAAACGTATGCTTCACTCACAATTATTAATGGTCAAAAGGTTTGATTAACCTGCTAAGCAGCCTTAGCTGGCAAGTGGACTTTTTAGCAGGTATTCTAGATAACCAGCAGCCATGTTTAAAGTCCCAGTTCCTACATACTCAATGAATCTAATCTGCATATAAGAAATGTTCTCTCATGAGTACTTATGACCACACCAGTAGCCCACTCAGCCTCAGTGTTTTTTTCATACCCCAGCCAGGTGCAGCAAGGTTGCTTAGTGATAAATCAGTATCCATTCAATATATGTCAGAAGCTGTGCATAAATATTATGGAACAGCATGGCATGCATCACAATTGTAAAACAAACATTTCAAACTTTTCCCATCTTGCACGGACACAAAGGTCAGAACTACTGAATGCATTCCCTATATCACTGTAAGGCCTATTCATTTGATTGTACCAGTGCTAAAAATGGCACAGAACCATTGGTCATGGACTCATGGCTGCAACATATCCATGCATATAAGCAAATAGATCACATTTACTCAAAAGAAGTTACAAGTGTGCCCGTGTCAGAGGAATTGCAGTCACAAATGTGTTAATGAACACTGAGAACTTCAAACCATCCAACGCAGGCTGGCAGGCTGAAAATCCGCAAGCAATGCACTTCATGCACAGTGAAACATACTATATCCTTATATCATTATGTTAAGTGTTGTACCTGATAGGCCAAATCACACCTATGCAGACGTGTAAAAACAATGACACTGCTTTATAAAGAGCCCATATGAAATGATTTAATCTACATACATACAGGATCTTCTCAAAAAATTAGCATATTGTGATGAAGTTCATTATTTTCTGCAATGTACTGATAAACATTAATAATAATAATAATAATAATAATAATAATAATCCGAACATTTGTATAGCGCTTTTCTCCTGTCGGACTCAAAGCGCTCAAGAGCTGCAGCCGCTGGGACGCGCTCAAGAGGCCACCCTGCAGTGTTAGGGAGTCTTGCCTTGAACTCCTTACTGAATTTTGAGTACTTGACCTAGCCAGGATTCGAACCCTGGTCGCCCATGTCAAAGGCAGAGCCCTAACCAGTACTCTATTCAGCCACTAAACATTAGACTTTCATATATTTTAGATTCATTACATACAACTGAAGTAGTTCAAACCTTTTATTGTTTTAATATTGATGATTTTGGCATACAGCTCATGAAAACCCAAATTTCCACATCTCAAAAAATTTGCATATTTCATCCGGCCAATAAAAGAAAAGTGTTTTTAAAACAAAAAAAGTCAACCTTCAAATAATTATGTTCAGTTATGCACTCAATACTTGGTCGGGAATCCTTTTCCAGAAATGACTGCTTCAATGTGGCATGGCATGGAGGCAATCAGCCTGTGGCACTGCTCAGGTGTTATGGAGGCCCAGGATGCTTCGATAGCGGCCTTAAGCTCATCCAGAGTGTTGAGTCTTGCGTCTCTCAACTTTCTCTTCACAATATCTCACAGATTCTCTATGGGGTTCAGGTCAGGAGAGTTGGCAGGCCAATTGAGCACAGTAATACCATGGTCAGTAAACCATTTACCAGTGGTTTTGGCAGGTGCCAGGTCATGCTGAAAAATGAAATTTTTATCTCTATAAAGCTTTTCAGCAGATGGAAAACACCTTTCTTTTATTGGTCGGATGAAATATGCTAATTTTTTGAGATAGGAAATGTGGGTTTTCATGAGCTGTATGCCAAAATCATCAATATTAAAACAATAAAAGGCTTGAACTACTTCAGTTGTGTGTATTTGAATTTAAAATATATGAAAGGCTAATGTTTATCAGTACATTACAGAAAATAATGAAATTTATCACAATATGCTAATTTTTTGAGAAGATCCTGTACATACAGTACACACACACACACACACACACACACACACACACACACACACACACACACACACACACACACACACACACACACACCACACTTTTATTTATTGTCCACATCATGCCTTTTATGCTTACCTAAAGGATTTAAGAGGCCAAAAAAAGTAGTGCATCTTTACTCACCTAGGGCTTCTTCTTGGCCCTAGAAGTCTCTGTGTCCCTCGCTACAGTTCTGCTCTCACCCTGTCTCCTCCTTATTGCCTGCACAGTTTATTCCAAGCCACAGGAGTTAGACCATGAGCAGCACATGTGCGCAGAAGCCAAGGCCCCGACCTGGTCACTGGCCACTACGGAGGAGACAGCAGAAGATCGGGTGATAGCACATCTGTGTCAAGGGACACAGAGACTTCTAGGGGCTGTAAGAGGCCCCAGGAAGGTAAAGATACATTATTATTTTTTTGGATTCATGTATCCTTTAAGTGTTTGTTTATGTTACTATATGTAAGCTGGGGGTGCTTATTTGTTTTATAAGTGTTTTATATTGCTTGGAGGTATGATTATTGACATCCATGTCTAGGAGAATTAATGGGGAAGCATGTGATTTGTTTGATCAACTGCTAGATTTGCAAAACTCTGACTTGCTGTGATCACATCCTGTGCTAAAGCGCATGATCATGACTAGCAAATCAGATACTTACATATCTGTCACCTGACCAAACTTATCACATGCTTCTCCATGAGTTCTCATAGACGTGACCATAACTACTTATGATAGCTGCATACTAGTGGTTATTGCATACTACCAGTGGTCCTGTTCAGAGAGTATTTGGAGCAAAGACGACTATTTTGTTTTATTTTACTTACTAGGTGATGAAGATGTATGTCAAAGGCATTGATGCCCCTTTACAGTTTTCTAAAGACAATGTGGATTAGGCAGAACTCTATTAGAATAATGCCCCATTGATTCAGAAGACACACTCTTGCATATGAACCTCTTGCAATCCGTAATATGATATGGTGGCAGTATTTAGGTTTGGGCGCACTTTGCTGTCTATAGACAAGAATGGCTTGGTATCATGGATAACACTGCAACGTATGAAGCACAAGAGAAACTAGGTCATGCAGCAAGACAACAACACTAAACACACAAAGCATTCTATGACATAATGCTTAGAAATGAAGAAAGTCAATGTTTTTAGAATGACCTAATGAATGAATTAAGTCCTGACCTTAATCTTACTGAAGTAAAGAAGGACCTAAAGTCATAATTTGGAAGCTCACCAACACGCCTGAGTAAAGGTTGTTCTATAAGGGAAATCGGACACATTTCTACTAAAGTTGTTCTGTAAGTTGATATATTTCTCTATAGATATATATAGATTTCTTTAAAGTGAACCTCCGGACTAAAAATCTACTCAGCAGAACTGAAAAGGTTTGGTGGTTCTTTAACAATTTCACAGCATCAGAACTTTGTTTTTCTTACCAAAGCATCGGTTTTAGCTTTATTTTTAGCTAAGCTCCACCCATAAATGAAAAAAGCCTGGGCTTTTTTTCCCTGATGCTGTGCAGAGCATGATGGGATTTCCTGTGGTGTTATTCACGTTGCCTAGCTACTGGGAGAGGTGCTCAGGACACAGGACAGTTGGAACTCTCATGCTCCCTGTCACCTCCTTTCAACCAAAAAGATGGCTGCCATCATTAAATCAAACATTTGCCTGTTCTTTTAAAACAGGGTGGGTAAGAGATTATATTACCTATCTATTTTAATTAACATAACTAATGTAACTTAATGACAGTATGTTTGTTTAGGCTGGAGTTCCTCTTTAAGTTGATATACACGGGCCTAATTAACATTTACTTGATGCATTTACTCTGAGTTATTGCTGAGTTATTGCTGAGTACACACCAGTTACTGAAAACAATGGTTTCACTTTCATTTTTACCATACACACAAATAGATAAATGTGCATAATTTTCCTCAATAAACAAACAAACAAGTATAATGTTAAAGTTATTTTCACTGCTGTTCCTTTAGAACTAACTAAATATGAATGAGTGGCAATGACTCACTACAAATGACACGCAACAATTTTCCAAAGAATAGTAATCACACAATTGATTACTGCCAATGAAACACTGCCCAGAACAATCTATGTGTATTTCTGTGTATTTCTCTATTTTCAGCAGCTGAATAACAGTGTATATCCAGCTGTTTAGTTTAACTTACTGTGTAAACTTACAATAACTTTATTATGGTCAATTATCTACATGCAGCTTGCTTGTAGCCAAGTGTAGAAACTGATCTGACAGGTGAAAGCAGTAATTGCTTTCAAACTCCTCAAATAATGTTCAACAGATATTGTGGCATAAGTAATATAATTAGCAGCTTAAGTAATACAAAATAAGGCTCATGCTTTGAATGTGAATACAGGAAAATTGAGTATATAGCCATAAGGTTTTATTACGGTATATCTGGAAACTAACCATTTGGACTAGCAACAAAAAATATTTTAAACTTGCCTGGCTTGGAAAACTTAGAAAATAACTCCATCAAGTAGAGTCATTGTATAATAGCAACTTTTGTATTTTTTCCCTGGCAGGGTGGTACTGTCAAGAGGCATATGACTCTTAAAATCAGTAGCTGTCAACACATAACTCCAACTAAAATCAGTCAGAACTACTGGGCTAGATCATAGTACAACTGGATAGGTTGGTATAGCTGAACTGTTAGATACGCTAGAAATTATAATTCATGTCCAACTTCAGTTCTAACTATACACTGGAAAATGAGACACCCTAGCAGGTAATTTGTAGGATATGTGGTTACTAGGGATGAGCGAGCAATGTAGAGAAGCAAATGTTTACCTCTAGTGGTGGCTGGAGTGAGTGGGGAGAGCAATGATCTCGGCAAGCCATTGGCCAAATTGGTCCACCAGGCTTATTGCTGGCCAAGGTGCATCGGGGGCCACTGTGCACACATGCTAGATTCTCAACAGAGATGGTTGCTATTGGCCACCTTGGCTGAACATCATTTAGTGTTTGTACAAGGCTTTCTTCATAAAGTTAGCATTATGTGCAAAAGTACACATAATTGTGCAAATAATTATTGACCTTGGCTGGAATTTCTAGGAACGATCAATCTTAAACAAAACAGCAAACTGTCTTCATGTGTTTTTTTATATGACAGTTAAAGAGAAACTCCTACAAATAATTGAACTTTATCCCAATCAGTAGCTGATACCCCCTTTTACATGAGAAATCTATTCCTTTTCACAAACAGACCATCAGGGGGCGCGGTATGGCTGATATTGTGGTGAAACCCCTCCCACAAAGAAATTCTGAGTACGTACTCTTGGCAGTTTCCTGTCTGTGAACCTTGCTGCATTGTGGGAAATAGCTGTTTGCAGCTTTTTCCAACTGCCAAAAAAACATGCAGTAGCTACATCACCTGCCAACAGTAAAAATGTCACCATGTAATAAATGTCAGAATGTAAATCAGGGATTTAAAAGATATTACAATGGGCAAACACTGACTAAATCATTTATATATAATTATTGTAAAAATGAAGCACTTTTTTATTACATTATGTTCACTTGAGTTCCTCTTTAAGAAAAGTTCAGTGGAATCCATCAATATATTTTACTTTAAGTTTAGATATCTGGGTAGGTTGATTAAACCTCTGTTAAATGGTTATTGCTGTCTCGGAGGCCACTGAGATAATTTATTTTACTGCCATTGACAAAGCAGGAAGTAAAACCCAGAGAGCCAAACAGACAGAAATAACATCTAACAGAACCTCTTCCTGTCCTATCCAAAGCTAAAAATAAATATATTTTGGAAGCCGTCCTGTGTTTATGTCTTCGCGCTACATTGAAAGAATATGGTAATTAAATGGCAATACATTAAAGGGACTCCGAGCAGTGCAGAAACTATGGGAAGATGCATATCATTTTAAAGCCCTCTTTCTCCTCTTTCCAATGATATATAAACCGCCACCCTACGCCTTTTAGTTTTCGCTATTTTCGCGATTGAAATTGCTGTGACTGCGATTTCGATTGCGAAAATAGAGAAAACGAAAAGGCGTAGGGTGACGATTTAGGTGTCGTCAGGAAGAGGAGAAAGAGAGGTTTAAAATTATATCCATCTTTCCATAGTTACATTGTATTACACAGGGCGACTTTTTCTCAAAGTCAGCAGCTCCATTCAGCAAAAAAAAGTCGCCCTGTGTAATACAATGTAACTATAGAAAGATGGATATCATTTTAAAGCTCTCTTTCTCCTCTTTCTGATGACACCTAAATCGTTACCCTACGCCTTTTAGTTTTCTCTATTTTTGCGACAATTTCTCTATTGCCGCGGCAATTTCAATTGCGAAAATAGCAAAAATTAAAAGGCGTAGGGCAGCGGTTTATATATCATTGGAAAGAGGAGAAAGAGAGCTTTAAAATGATATGCATCTTTCCATAGTTTTTGCACTGCTCGGAGTCCCTTTAAAATAAAGGAGCAATTAGGTAAAATCTGTGATATTCAAAGAGGAACTCCAGTGAAAATAATGTAATAAAAAAAGTGCTTCATTTCTACCGTAATTATGTATAAATGATTTAGTCAGTGTTTGCCCATTGTAAAATCTTTTAAATCCCTGATTTACATTCTGACATTTATTACATGGTGACATTTTTACTGTTGGCAGGTGATGTAGCTGCTGCATGCTTTTTTGGCAGTTGGAAACAGCTGTAAACAGCTATTTCCTACAATGCAGCAAGGTTCACAGACAGGAAACTGACAAGAGCACATACTCAGAAATTCTTTGTGGGAGGGGTTTCACCATAATATCAGGCATACAGCGCCCCCTGATGGTCTGTTTGTGAAAAGGAATAGATTTCTCATGTAAAAGGGGGTATAAGCTACTGATTGGGATAAAGTTCAATTCTTGGTCGGAGTTTCTCTTTAATGTAATATTATTTCACAAATACTTCCTACATGTTTAGGAATATAGATGCTTCCACTCCTATTTATGTTAAGCTTAGCTACCAATAAGATAAGATGTATTGTCATTCTTTTGTCTTGGCTCACATTCACTTATCATCCATACCCATCTAAAGCTCATAGTACACAAAAAGTACAAGTATTGCATAATAACTATATGTATAAAATAGAATTGGTGGAGAAGCAGAATATAACCCCCTGCACTGACACCCATAGTACTCCTTGCCTTTAGAGATTGAAATTACATATTTCCTGCCTCTACTATCTCAGCCATGTTAGAGATTGCAAAGCTCAACCGGCTTTCTCCCAGACAGTCACATGTGAGCACAGTAGACACACTCCATGCAATTTCAGCACTAACATCACTGAATAGGTACAATCAATCACTCAGCACATCAATCAAGACCAGTCAAGTAATCTGTAATACACAAGCAATGGAGATGGCATGCTGCACTTTTCAATCATGGAATAAAACTGCTCAAAGCACTGTTTCTTAGAGCACTGATTCTTAGAAAGTTAAATAGGAAAGCCTGCCAAACAGAGATTGACTTTCAGGCAACTTCAGTCACTTCAACTAAATCTAACAGAAATCCTCCTTTTCATATATCCTTTTTATATATTTGTGATAGCTTGTGTCAAGTTCCCAATTTTTACTTTCCAAATTAAAGGACAGTTCCACATGCTGGTGCTTTAAAAATGAATGCAAGAGGTCGCATTCACAATGGGACATTGCGGTTTAATGCGACATTAAAGTCACAACGTGTCTGCGTTGAGAGGTAACGCACTGCAAGCAGTGAGTTACCACAAGGCAACATTTTTTCAACGCGACTTTAACGTCGCACTGTGAGCGTCCCATAGGATTAGCATTGCAGTGCGGTAAGCTGCGTTATAAGACTTTATAACACAGCTCTGCAACATCCCACTGTGAATGCGACCTAAATGTAACAACAATAATGATAATAATGATCATTATAATAATAATAATAATAATAATATTAACAGCCTCTTCACTGCCATGATTATAATCAATAAACCTTCATTTAGTTTTGAGCCCTTGATCAATCCACTCAGTGATTGTTAGCAGCAGGTTGTCTGATAGCAAGCAAAAGAAGTTCTGCAAAAAAGATGCACCACCAGATTCAATATAAATATATGAGCTTTATTGTACAACTGAAAAAAACACAATTAAAACAGTGTTTCTAAAAACACACTGAACAACCATATAAGACACACAACAGTGTCTGATCAGACAATAATAAGTGCCTCACCTCACAGTGATGGGTAACCCTGTATGCTGCATGAATCAACTCTCCAGGGCTCATGCAGAAGCCCTGTGGGGATATGGGGACCCAGGTCTGGATGATGGATAGTGCAAAAAAGTGACACGTACCAAAGAAGGGGCTAATGCTCATAAGGAAATAAATCATGGAAATAGTAACGTGCACAATAATCAGGCAGTATAGTATAATAATATGCTCATAGTCATGTTATAGGTATGCGTGTATATATAATAATGTAGCAAAATAACTGAGCAGAGCATATAAATGAGAGACGAAGGCAACTGAGTGGTATACATCCAGTGACCAATCTGGTGTCCACCAGGGTAAGGCAGTGTGAAAGCAGCAACCAGCCCAGATGAAGGGATGCACAGAAATGCTCCAAGCGTGGCACGCCACTTTACTTGGGTGTGCGGAGGGTATTGACACAAGCAGGTTGTTTGATGGGTGCATAGCTTTATATTGCATTAAACAGTACTATTTGTTGTTATTTATGTTATTATTATTATTATTATTATTATTATTATTATTATTAATAATATTATTTTATTATCATTCATTCAATTAACACTGGCATAATCCTCAGTGATTTACAGATTACTTGGTTATGTTATTAACGGCATTCATTCAAAACACCTACTGAACTTTTGTGTGATGACAATATTCTTGGCGATCCAATTAACTAATTAAAGGTGTGCTTGTGTTTTCTTTAAAGAAAATAAAGATAAACTATGCAAAGAAGGGAAAAAAGCATAGCTGATAGAGAATGGGTTCTGTGTAATTACAGGTGTTAAGAAACCCACTGCCTGAGAATGTTCTATGTATGTGAATCAAGCACAGATAATTGAATTGTCAATTAGTTCACTTGATGCCCGGGCAAATTCTAATTTGCCTCTTTAATTAAATTATTTGACTTGAACATTCAAAAGTTGTTTTTATTGGTGGGCAATTTATATTGTACTTTCTGAGCTTTCTTCATGCCCATGCTTTACTTCTCATTTGTCCCATTACTAACTCTATATTAATTTCTGTTTTGTTTGTTTGTTTGTTTGTGTACTTTTTTATTTGTCTGTAGCCACCCTCAAACATATTTGTAACTCTTTGTCTCCTATGCAGGCTAGTAAAGCAGAGTCATTCAGTATGGATGAAAAATGCTATCCACATCTTGTGCCAAAGAGAGGTGGTCGTCCTACTCCCTAGTTTAAAAGATTAAAACTATATTTAAAAATATTGTTAACATGTTCTGTTTACACCCAGACTGAATTATGCTCATCTTCCAGAGACCTTAAATAGACATGGGCAGGTACTACAAAAATAGTGCCAAGGGGTTAATGTTTGACTATGCTACTTACAAAGTAACTTACAATAATGCGCTACTAGTAACTTTTGAAAAGCTTTTGATTAATTTTAAATTACTGTCTTAGTTTTGATTATGTTAAATCTCTATTATTTCACAAACATTATTTCAAATATATTTGTGTATAGTAAGTCTTCAAATAATATAAAACGTAACCAACACAACACATCCTCAACATCCCATACATGAATGAAATCCTGCATGGCAAGAAAATATAAAGCCATGATATTGACTCATATTATGTTAACCCATATAAGCCTTAATTGTGCAATTTTCATCTGTGATATGCTACTGCCATCCATCAAATTCTTATATATTAAATAAATTTACAAATTAAATTATGAGCCATCTGGAGATACTTTTACAAAATGAATTCACTTAAGGCAGAAATTCTCTAAACCTTTCCAAATTATGTCCACTATCCACTTGTTCTGAAAAGAATAATTCCTCCAAGCTGTGCACTAAATATTTAACATTTTGAGTCTTATATAGTTCAGAATATTGAAATAGTCTATTGCACATCAAGCAATGCCAATTTTGTTAAAGGGTGACATAGTATATCAGATTCAATCCATGATTCTTTCTTAAAACTAATACTGGAAAACAATCATATTTCACCTGGTTTAATCTTTAAAGGTCTACTGTTGGGGGTAGGGGGGAAAACAGTTGAACTTGCCTGGGGCTTCTAATGGTCCCCGTAGATGTCCTGTGCCTGCGCAGCCACTCACTGATGCTTCTGTCCCCGCCTCTGGTTCATTTCCGGAATTTCCAACTTTAAAGTTGGAAAACCACTGCGCCTGTGCAGCCATGTCCTCGCTCCTGCCGATGTCACCAGGAGCATACTTGGCAGGCTGTACTGGGCCTGCACAGTACGCTTCTGGTGACGTCAGTGGGAGCAAGGACACTGCCGCGCAGGCGCAGTGGTTTTCTGACTTTAAAGTTCATTAGTGAACTGGAGGCGGGTACCGGAGCATCGGTGAGTGGCTGTGCGGGCACAGGAAGTCTGCAGGGGACCATCAAAAGCCCCAGGTAAGTTCAACTCTTTCCCCCCTACCCCCCTACAGTACTCCTTTAGTTGTCGTGCAGTACTTTTCACCAACATTTGTATTTACAACTCCACAAAATGAGCAAAATCACATCATGTTTACATCTCATTACATTAACCCCTTGCGTATCAGCGGTCTCTGGCCCCTTAAGGACCAGGGATTGCTAGTACAAAAAAATGTGGCTTACTGATAAATCACTGTATGGATCCGCTGCTCTCACAGTCACACCACTCACCCATCACCACAGGCACCTTGCTTTGCCATTGCTATGACAGCAGAGCTCTGTGAGCCGGTCAGGAGCTGCGGGGGGGGGGAGATGAGATCAGCAGGAGTGATGGGAGCGGCAACAGCGGTGTTGAGTGAAATCTATGTCCTGGCAGGAGTAACAGGGCATATATTTTAATCACCACCATCCAAAGTGGTTAAAAACAATTTGCTGTTTCCTTTTCTAATCCCATTTTTAGAGCCAATTTGTAAAACAGAACAACTGGTTATAGTGTCCTTTTAAAAAGTTATGCAGAAATAAAAAAAAAATATATGAATGAGGCCACAGGAATTAAAATAAGTGACTAACTAAACCAATCATGAAAGTAAGCTGAACAAGCATGTGTAATCAAACTGTGCTAGATAAACAGAAGATAGTTTTAACTAGAAAATAATTTTAACTAAAATTGAAAATTTACAGCTGCAAAATAAAATCCATTAAAGGTGTACTAGATTCTGTCTAGCAAAATAAAATTATTTAAAAGATAAAATTGAGTATGAGTTTAAATAGACTCTAAGAAAAAGTCAGACAAAGTAATGGTTCATACACACTTGAGATAAAAGTCTTTGGAAAAGGCAAGATCACAGACCAATTTTACCCCCTTCCATGTAGTATGAGAGCCATACTCTACACAGTCTATTCTATGGAGCTGAACTCCCCATCAGATAAAATCTTTGCAAGATGCTGCACACAAAGATGCCCGTACACACTCAAAAGATCATTATCTGCAAAAGATCTGTTCCTGCAAAAGATCCATTCCTGCAAAATGCATTCATAGTCTATGATATCTGCAGATCCTCATACACACTTGGTTTAACAGACAATCATCTGCAGATCATCTGCAGATCAGATCCACCAGGATGGATTTTCAGATCTGCAGATGATTGCCAGATATGCAGATTAAGTCTGTTAAACAAGGCGTGTATGATGATCTGCAGATCTCATAGACTATGAATGCATTTTGCAGGAATGGATCTTTTGCAGGAACAGATATTTTGCAGATAATGATCTTTTGAGTGTGCAGTGGCGTCCCTACCATGGGGCGGCCAGGAGCGCTCCGCTCCGGGTGTCAGGTCCAGGGGGGGTGTCATCAAGGCCTCCCCAGAAGCCTTGATGACACAGGAGGGGAAGCAGCGCTGAAGGAGGGGTGGCAGCGTCGGCGGGGAGGGGGGAAATACCCCCCACATCTCCCTCACCTGGGTCCCCTCCTTCCGCGCTTCCCCTCCTCGGGCGCCGGCAACGGGCACTGACAGGGCGGCTGATAGCCGCCCTCAGTTTAACCGAGCAGGGCTACGGGAAGATGGCCGCCGAAGCCCGCACTGGAGACAAAAATAGACGGCAAGATGGCCGCCGACGCCTTCTTGCCGTCTATTTTGTCTCCAGTGTGGGCTTCGGCGGCCATCTTCCCGTAGCCCTGCACTGATGACACAGCAGGAGACGGCGCGGGACATTCAAGAGGAGCTGCGGAGGCTGCCTGGGACTCGGAAGACATCTGCAGGTAAGGTTTTTTTCTTTTACAGGTGCACCGGCCCGGCCACCCACCGCTGCTGCCCACCTACCCACCACTGCTGCCCACCTACCCACCAGGCTACCCACCACTACTGCCCACCTACCCACCACTGCTGCCCACCTACCCACCGCTGCTGCCCACCTACCCACCACTGCTGCCCACCTACCCACCACTGCTGCCCACCTACCCACCACTGCTGCCCACCTACCCACCAGGCTACCCACCACTGCTGCCCACCTACCCACCACTGCTGCCCACCTACCCACCGCTGCTGCCCACCTACCCACCAGGCTACCCAGCAGGCTACCCACCGCTGCTGCCCACCTGCCCACCGCTGCTGCCCACCTGCCCACCGCTGCTGCCCACCTACCCACCACTGCTAGCAGGCTACCCACCACTGCTGCCCACCTACCCACCACTGCTGCCCACCTACCCACCGCTGCTGCCCACCTACCCACCAGGCTACCCAGCAGGCTACCCACCGCTGCTGCCCACCTGCCCACCGCTGCTGCCCACCGCTGCTGCCCACCTACCCACCACTGCTAGCAGGCTACCCACCACTGCTGCCCACCTACCCACCGCTGCTGCCCATCTACCCACCGCTGCTGCCCATCTACCCACCGCTGCTGCCCACCTACCCACCGCTGCTGCCCACCTACCCACCACTGCTGCCCACCTACCCAGCAGGCTACCCACCACTGCTGCCCACCTACCCACCACTGCTGCCCACCTACCCACCAGGCTACCCAGCAGGCTGCCCACCTACCCACCACTGCTGCCTACCTACCCACCAGGCTACCCAGCAGGCTACCCACCACTGCTGCCCACCTACCCACCGCTGCTGCCCACCTACCCACCGCTGCTGCCCACCTACCCACCAGGCTACCCACCACTGCTGCCCACCTACCCACCAGGCTGCCCACCTACCCACCAGGCTACCCACCACTGCTGCCCACCTACCCACCACAGCTGCCCACCTACCCACCACTGCTACCCAGCAGGCTGCCCACCTACCCACCAGGCTACCCAGCAGGCTGCCCACCTACCCACCACTGCTGCCCACCTACCCACCACTGCTACCCAGCAGGCTGCCCACCTAACCACCAGGCTACCCAGCAGGCTGGCCACCTACCCACCACTGCTGCCCCCCTACCCACCATGCTACCCACCTACCCACCACTGCTGCCCACCTACCCACCAGGCTACCCAGCAGGCTACCCACCACTGCTGCCCCCCTACCCACCACTGCTACCCAGCAGGCTGCCCACCTACCCACTAGGCAATCAGGCTGCTCACCCTTCACCACCTACCCACCAGGCTATCAGCTTGCCAACACTCAAATCTGCTACCGATATTGTGTATTTTGTGGTCAGATCTGCTACCGACATTGTGTATTTTGTGGTCAGTTTAACTACCGTCATTATGTATTTTGTGGTCAGTTTAACTACCGTCGTGTATTTTGTGGTCAGTTTAACTACCGTCATTGTGTATTTTGTGGTCAGTTTAACTACTGATATTGTGTATTTTGTGGTGAAATCTGGTGCTGACATTGTGTATGTTCTGGTCAAATCTACCGCAAGATTGAATGATTTTTTTCTGGTCAAATCTGCCGACATGATTGAATGTATTTTCTTGTGAAATCTGCTCACATAACGTGTAATGTCTGGTGAAATGTTCTCGCATTACGTGTATTTAATGTTGAAAGCTTCTGACATTTTGTGTATTTTCTGGAGAAAAGCTGCGCAATGATGTGAATTTTCTGGAGAAAGGTTGACTAAAACTTGGGTGCACTTTTAAATTAGCTCCGCCCCATCCGTTCATAGCCACGCCCATTTTTCCGCCAGGTAGTGTACCGTGGGGGGGGGGTGTCTTTCAATACCTAGCACCGGGTGTCAAATGCCCTAGGTACGCCACTGGGAGTGTGTACGGGCATCTATAGTCTATGAGATCTGCAGATCCTCATACACACCTGGTTTAACAGACAATCATCTGCAGATCAGATCCACCAGGATGGATTTTCAGATCTGTAGATGATTGCCAGATATGCAGATGAAGTCTGTTAAACCAGGTGTGTATGAGGATCTGCAGATCTCATAGACTATGAATGCATTTTGCAGGAATGGATTTTTTTGCAGTAACAGATCTTTTGCAGATAATGATCTTTTGAGTGTGTACGGGCATCTTTGTGTGCAGCATCTTGGAAAGATTTTATCTGATGGGGAGTGCAGCGCCATAGAATAGACTGTGTAGAGTATGGCTTTCATACTACATGGAAGGGGGTAGAATTGGTCTGTGATCTTGCATTTTCCAAAGACTTTTATCTCAAGTGTGTATGAAGCATTAGTCTCAGACAATATCATCAACACAGCAGTATTTAACAGCTTTATCAGGTGAGTGCTAAAAATCCTACACATACAGATTTATATATATATATAAAAAAACTATTGTCAAACATTGTTTTATCATTGTTACGGAAACTGGAAAGCATTTTTTTTACAATATACAGTATGTTTAAAGCTGTACATAGAACAGCACCTTGTGACGGTCATGATCGTGATTTAAGCACTGACCATGAAACTCATTAAAATGTTCTGTGGCTTTCTTTGTCTGAATCATCCTTGGACTGCAATTTAATGATGATAAATATAATGTAGTGCATGAAGGCCATGGTAATGGCCTAGCACCATGTTAGCTTAATGGAATACAGCTGAGGAATTGGACTTTTAGCCAGACTTAAGGTAGCTACACACTATACAGTTTTTTAAAATATGTTTTCAATTCAAGAATTGCAATCAAATTTTCTGACTGATTGTAACATTTAAAAAATCTGACAAATGTACCACACGCATGTGGTCAATTTTTACCCAATTATGAAAAAAATGATTAAAAAATTTGAGAAAATTGTTTGGAATGATATATATAAAGAAGTTAACAATCTACCACACATCATTCAATTTTCATAAAATTTGCTCAGAGTAATCCAGCACTCCTGATAGACTTTTATCGAATTAAAATGGGAAATCCGATCACATATCTTGCTTGAATAAAAAAAAAAAAACTTTCCATTTCTTGGAAAATCTGATCATTTTTATTGAATTGCTGTAAAATCAGATACTTTTATTGTAGTGTGTGGCCACCTTTAGGAGTATGGGTTAACAATAATCTAAGCAAGTGTTTTCAAGACTAAACATGTGTAGCTTAGGCAGATAACACTTTTAAATCAATACAAAGCAAAATAAAAATATGCCTATATTGTTGTTGTACCTGCCGTTGACCTAAAAATAATTTCTCATTTTTGTAAAGTCATAGTTTCACATTACAGCAGATAATGTGGAAATAGCACCCTTGTACAAAAGTTTGATATTCAGTACAATCGGAAAGCTTTTCAGTTAGGACATTAAAATTACAGTAACTTGCACAGTGATGAGCTCTGCTAAAACTAGCCTCTTATCTCCCTTAGTCAGAGATAAAACAACAATCATGATCAGCCTAGAGAGCTTATGCTGGGCATACACGGTAGGTTTATGCGCCGGTATCGAGCCAGCGACTCGATGCCGGCGCGTCGACTCACCGCTCATCCGCGTGGATCGATTCCAGCTCGGGGATTGAGCGGGGAATCTATCCGGTGGGTCATCGGACCTGTCGGATATTATCAATCGAGCCATCAGCGGCTCGATTGATGAGGAAACAAACTTACTGTGTATGCCCAGCTTTACTGCAGCCCAGTGCAGCATGCTGATAATGATCTCATAACAAAATGAGTGTACTGAGAACGTTTGATAGTGTGACTAATATGTGAGCAGAAGACAATCTATTGTTCAGCATTAACTTTGATTTATTCCTAATTTAATCTTTAACACCTAAACCTTTATGGTATTTAACAAATCATACCAAATGTTTTTTCAATATAGAGGAAATATATTTCTGTAAATATGAAGGACCATATACTGTGCTATAGCTTTAAATACAGTAAAATACTTATTTTAAACCATTTTTAACCATGTATGTGTATTCATGCACTGACTGAGATTTAGTGGCAATGCAAACATTATTAGATTAAATGGAAGTATAATTTTAGTTATGTTATTTCTGTAATTTTTATAAATGAAAACATGTATTGAGTGGGGAAGTTGCATTATGTGAATGCTGTATCTACAGACTTATAAATGTATTATGATGTTTGTGCTCCACTTTCCTCATAAAGCACCCAGGTTAAAATGAACTGGTGTAAAATATTACAAATGGTTCAGCCCATAATGTAAAAAATCAATTTAAAGTGGCTGCATTGTGCTGCAAAACAAAGCTATGTGCCATCATGTATTATTACATACTTTAAAGTAGCCATTAAGAATTCTTGCATTAGCTTTGTTTAAAAAAAATAAATGACTCATAATCATACATGAATATAGTCATACTATTAATTACAGATTCTCATTAAAAAGAGTAAAAGTCTCCCATGTGTTAGCTGTAAAACTACACTGGGGAATTCAATTGGCTATGTAAAAAAATCAATATGTACCATTTCAATAATTAAAAGACAAAATAAATGTTAGGGGCAAATGTGTTAAATTAGAAAATTTACTAAAAGAGAAATTGATAATATTGATTTAATTTACCAAATATGTGAACTCCTTATGCCATTCATGGGAAGATAATTAAAAGTCTGCATTCACTTAAAAACAAAATTAATAACTTTGAGACTGCACAGTCATGTTATTTTTCATTCATTTGTGAACAATTTAATCCTTGCAGACTACAACCACAAAGCACTTTTAACCAAAACTGGGTATTGTTCAGTTTTAAATACAATTCTGAATAATTTTTACATTGATACATCATTTCAAATTTGTTCTGAGTACAACAAAAATCTGTTGAAATAAAGATAAAGACCATAGAAACGTAAATGAATTACACATAACTTGAAAAAATAGAAAGTTAAGTCAGCCATCATGGCAAACTTGATATACGAAGACCGAAGATCAGATAATCAGATAAGCTGTGAAACATCGAGGACATTGCTGAACTCACCGGACTGTAATGCAAAATGTAAATCTAGACCTCTGGCATCTTTGCATTATTAAAATGGCATGTCATACATACAAATGGTTTACAGTACATGAATCTGCGATCGTGAAAGTATCTACTAAGTCATATCAAATGAATTTATCTGTTGAACAGTTGCCCAACCAGGCATATATCTTTGAACTGACAGATTAGTATTCACAATTCACCAGGTATATATTTTGCCTTTAAAGAGAAATTCAGATACCCTCTATACAGAGAATTTTGGAAGAACTTTTTTTCAGCTACATATCTTGTTGACATGAGCATAGTATTATTATTATTATTTAGTATTTGTATAGCGCTGACATCTTCTGTAGCACTGTACAAAGTATATTGTCTTGTGATTTAACTGTCCCTTAGAGGAGCTCACAATCAAATCTCATATGTCTATGTATGAATTGTGTAGTGCATGTATTGTAGTCTAGGGCCAATTTAGGGGGAAGCCAATTAACGTATTTGGGTTTTTTGGGGGATGTGGGAGGAAACCGGAATGGCTGGAGGAAACCCTCAAAGACACGGGGAGAACATACAAACTCCTTGCAGATGTTTGCCTGGCTGGGATTCAAACCAGGAATCCAGGGCTGGAAGGAGAGAGTGCTAACCACTATGCCACCATGCTGCCCATAATAGTATTGTTATATTATGCATGTCTCAAAATATTAAAGAATGCTTTACATTATTATTAGGTGTAGACTACAAACACAATATCAACCTACTTATGAGTATTCTATTTGCATGGCTGATTCTCGTAACATAACTTTCTGAGCCATTAACTCAGAAGAAACATCACATTAGGCAAGTGACAAAGTGAGACAACTCCAGAGCTTGTTACCTGCATACCTGTTCTAGGTGAGTACCTTAACTATACTTTATCTATATAGCTATGGTAACTATTATAGCCAGGGACATAACATTCCACAAATAGGACTCACAAATAGCAGTCTCAGCACTTTTCATAATGACAGACCGTTTTACTCTAGTATTCCATCTTTATATGATTTTTTTATTTATTTGTGTGAAGTTCTCTAGTTAGCATTTAAGGGTTGCCCTGTATCACTGAATAACTAACAGGGACAAATATATAAGATTGTAGTAATGCAAGTATCAAGGATATGATTTTAAAATTAGTTGACAGACCTAACAAATGTTATAGTAACTGGCAACTGCTCCTGTATTTCTTTTGTTTCTCATAGAAAAATACAAGTCCCAATATAAGCAATGTTTAACACCAAGTTTCAGCCAAAATTACCAAACAGCTAGGGTCTGTACACATAACAATTCACTAACAAGAGCCCAGCCTATCATTTTGTGTTAGCATTATGGGTTCCCACCAATAACCTGTAACTACTGGGAGCATATGTGTGACATCAGCTAGAGGAGGACCAAAATAGCCAATAACCAGCTTTCTTGACTCAGCAGTGAGTCTACTCTTGAGAGTTTACAAACAGAAAAAAAAGCCCATGTATTATAGATTTGAAGCCTCTAATTCACAGAGCCTAATGTCTCTCTTTAATCCTTTCTTGTAAAAAAATAAATACATCAGAAACCATCATTGCAACCAGAAATGTCCTGCATTAAGTAATTTCTCAGAAACCAACACCAGAATCAACTGCTAATCCATTAGACTGCATGTTTGCAATGTTTTCCAATGAATGTGCTTTCACACATTTCACACAACAGTATTCACGTGCATTTTCCATTTTGGAAATTCGCATTCACCGCGCATCTATTGGAAGTCAATGGCATTTCATTCGACATGAGTGTTTGCTTAAAATTTTCTGCAGAAAAATAAACGGCCTACACATAAGCCTTTTTCTGCACCAGACATGCAAATTACTTAAATTACATATAATGCAAGTCAATGGGAATTCACATTTTTGAATTCAAAATGTTAAAATTTGCATGTAAATGTGAAGGTAATTCCATACAATTTCATGCAAATGAGCTTCATTTTCATGCAAGGAAAACTTGAAATGTGAGCATTTGCATAAAAAAAAGTAAAGAAAAAAAAATTGGATCAAAAAAATTGGAAAATGCAGAATCGTAAATATTAAAAAATGTTGAAAGCTGTGACCACAAGTTGCAGTATGAAGGCATCCTTATTCAACACCAACAAAGCAGATCACATTTGGCAAATTTGTGTTCAGTAAGACAAATCTAACCACTAACCATCACTGCTATCTCACAAAATTATAGAAACAGAGGAGGTACATTCAAATCTTACCTGCATAGAATTCAGGACTGTAAACTGCACCAACAACAGGATTTAACTTCCATCCTAAAACACAAATATATAGTTATATTATTTACAGCTTGCAAAAGCTTGAAGATGTCACCACACATTAAAAGAGAAAACTAGGCAGAAATACAATATGTAATAGATTTGAACACACATCTTTTAAAAAACAAAACAAAAACAAAACTATAACACATAAATGTAAGCTGGACTAAACAGTGGATGTTTTAAAGCTCAACTCCAGATACTAATTTGCTAATTATTCACTGCTGTAGAAATCAATTTTAATATCTGCAAACAATCCCTCAAGGTATAGGTGATTTTAAAAAAAAGCAAAAAAAAAAAAAATCTTATATATGTGGAATCTGAAGCAGGTAAACTTATGCTAAATGAGGATGGGTAGAAAAACAGCCAATTAAGAGGCCTCTCAGGCTACATATAGATCTAAGTACTTAGAGATTACTTTTGCAGGATCCTGTCATTGAAGGTGGATTAGCACTTTATGTGGTCCATGAAGAGAGAAGGAAAAGGGGAGAGGGTTGGGTGATTCTTAAGGGTGGGTGATGTTTTAGGGGGTGGGTTGTGGAATGTGGGAGGGGTATGGGGGATGGGGGGAAAAATTGGGTTGGTATATTCTTCTATGATACAGTGGAAGTATTATTAGCCTCAAATTTCATATATGAGTGAATTTACGCTATGTTTTTTTATTATCAACATGATTTGTAAGGTTTAAGGTGATATTGTATAATCCTTTTTTCTTGATCTATTTCACTGTTTCAGATGTGATAAACATGTAAAGTGAATCCAATAAAAATTATTTGAAATATAAAAAAAGCAATATCTGCATACACGTCCTTTTAGTTTAATCTCATGAAGTTAGGGCATAATAAGCATATATACAGTATTTTTATGAGCTTGTGAAACTTATTGTGAGTAATGGACCTCTCCTCAGCAGGCTTTGATATGTTTGTAGTGAAAACCATTGCTCACCCTTATTTAAAATATAAAGTTATCATATGTAAACGTCAAGTAAACGTGCGACCAACACAAGAAAAGGATTTATACTTACCTGGGGCTTTCCCCAGACCCGTGTAGTCTGTGGGCTAGCTCGGTGTATATCCAGTCCTGTCCATTCTCCCATTGTCATTTGTCAGCCCTGGTAGTCAGGGATTACAAAACATGCGTGACCCTGGTATGCCTCCTTGGTCATGCTCCCATGGCCATGAGTATACTGTGCCTGTGCTGTTAGGTAAGACTTGTAACCGCTCCCGGCCACAGGAAAATAATCAAGAAGGAACATGGCAAGGGCACACTGCATGCACAGTAGTCCCTGACTAGCTGCCAGAGGTGGAACAGATGAGACCGGATGGACTAAGGACTCTTTTGTTGTGTTGGTTACAGGTAGATTTTAGAGGGACATATTTTAAAGTACAGATACTTCATCTTTCCTATGTTGTGTTTGTAACAAATAATATATGTATCAAAAATGTATCAATTTTGTATTCAACTCTATAATACAAGCTTGCTAGTGAGATAACATCAGTGATATATCAGATACAACCTATCTCAGCTAAGGACTGAAGGTAGTCCTACGCAATAGAGCCACATTAATTCATGCCATGCACTGATAAGGATCAACCAATCCAAAATTGTCTACATACGTGTTGGATTATTGTGACTCTATACAATTAACAAGCGGACACATCATTGCATTCCAGCAGATCTGGAAGTGTGGTTTGCTTACAGGGACATCAAAGAGATGATTTGCACATTCAGCAGTGATGCATTGTGGGAGACATCAAATGCTCACTACAACCTGGATTATCACAAATATTTTCTGTTTTAAGAAGGCAAAGGAGCATGTGAGTGATCACCGTTATCTTATTTTTTATGTGCTTTGGCCCATATCCATGTCTAAAAAGTTAACTTGTATTAATGTATGCATATAAATCTGTATCTTTGAAGGCACAATACAAGCAATTACAGTCATCCTATGTCTCCAGCCTGCAAGGTTGCCCATTGAACACAGAAGCAAGCATCATGCACCTGTGTCTAATAGTTTTGCTACCAATCCCTATATAATGGGCGTAGAAACCTGATCGGCAAATGCAACATTTCAATAGTAATTATGGGTTACAATGACTCCTAGGTATATCAAAAGACTTTTTACACAGTAAATATTAGACAAAGCAATATCCAATACAGGTAAAATGCGATGGAAACAGCAGGTCCCTACTAGTCAATTAAAATCATGTGTTTAAGGTGGATACAAACATCATAAAGTCAGTCATTTACTGATCTAGAGGCTACTTAGGAATGGAATAAAAAACATGCAGATAATCTGTTACTCTCACCAGAGATTAAACACCAGTACCCCACTTCACCACCATACCGGACTCAATAATCTGGGCCAGGAAAGGTATTACAAGCCTGAACCACATAAACACAGATAATAAGCTTAAACCATTTCGTGAACTAAAATCTGAATTTGGCCTTGCTAATAAAAAAGGAATTTAGATACCTACAATTGCGACATACATTTGCCTCCCAGTTCTCACCTGGTCCACTGACTGTTACAACTAATAGACTAGAAGACACCTTACTATAAAAGGTCATTAGACAAGCCTCTGCCATTTAATTTTAACTAATTATGCCTAGCAATTATAAAATTGACAAGTGCAAATCTAGATGGCAGACAGATATTCCCTCGCTTACAGATGAAGACTGGGATGAGATATTGGAAGACTATGTGCACACAGCAATATTGGCCAAAGACAGATGTGAATTACACCAGAGAGAAAATGTGTGCATCAACCAAGTGAACCTGACAAATCTGGCTTTGCAAATTTGGCCTATTGGCTAATCACGAGACATTGCTCATGCAAATATGCATTTGCTTTCGCATGCCTAAATATGCAGGGTCGAAAACCAAAACCGCAAAACAATCGCCCTGCGGGAATTAGTTCATGCTACATAGCACTATCCAGGGGCGCCACGAGGAGGCTTCCAAAGACAGATGTGTCCAACTTAAATTCCTGCATAGAATTTATTACACTCCTCAAAGACTAGAACTAATTGACCTTCCTATGGCCCCATTGTGTCCTAAATGTGATGGTGTTCTTGGAACTTTCCTACATGTTATGGGAATGCATCAAAGGGCAAAAGCTCTGGGTTGAAGTGGGTAAGGTTCTTGCAGTCCTACTAAAGACACCAATCACCCTAACTCCTAAAATTGCTTCATTAGGTGTCATAGAAGATGAAATTAAAAATAAACATCATAAATTACTTCTCCGGCTACTCTGTTTCTATGCAAGATGAGAGATACTACTAAAATGGTCAAGCATAACTTCTCCCACTAAGAGTAACTGGATCACTGAAATGAATAAACCCCCACCAATGTATAGACTAACTTATACCAGCAGGGGGCGGACAGCCAAGTTTGATAAAATTTGGTCTGGCTGGTTGGACTGTAAGGAATTGGCAGAAGGTGGTGATTGATTGACAATATTGGGGGTATTGGTGGCACTGGAGTCCCTTTCCATCTTTTCTGCTCCTTTCTCCTTTTCTTATAAATCCCCCTTTGCACTGTGCGGCTTAACACCTCAAGTTAATGGTAAGTGTGCAACCTTGGAAAGGCTATTGACATATGGGAACTGTTCCTGTTAACCAAATTACTGGTGTATATACCAAAATAGATGGGGTACCACTATGGTACCCCAAGACACATTCTTCTGTATTATGTACTTACTTATCATCAGGGTTGTGGATCCAACTATGGGTGTATACACCCCATAGTGCCTTTTCCTCACCTCTCTGTCACTCGACCTTTCATATGGCCTCCCTATTAAGAGCAAACTGTTTGGTATCCTGACACTCACTTCCATAAGGTGGCAGACAGTGTTAATAACCTTACTGTACTATCCATCTGCTGTGTTTTTAAGCACTGGCTTTGCCTATTGAACGCACATATATATATGGTTGTTCGGCCTATTGGCCACGGTGTACAATTGTGTTTGCACCTTACTGGAGGATCACATTCTTATGCTTGTATGTAACTATGTTACAGGGAACGTAATTGTCGAAATGCTTCTTTGTATTTTACTTTTGTTCTAAAACCAAAAAAAAATTTGTGAAAATGAAAAAAGATATTAAGCAGTATATCAGCATTTGCCCGTGCATTCACATGCACTCATACCTGTGTAAATCTCACATGGAGTGAGGTCCCCCAAAACATGCTTGAACAATTAGTGGAAAAAGATTCTTGCCCATGGCACCAGAGCAGTGCCAGTAGTTTCAGTTATGCAACAGTTAGATAAATAGTGATTACCTTATGAATCAGCTTTTCTGTGGCCTTGCACATTTGTGGTATGCCCATGGTTTATAAGTGCTAGCATTTATTGGGATTAGTATTTATAGGCCTCTGTAGGCAAGGTGCACACATAGTAAGGCTTAAAGAGACTCCGTAACAAAAATTGCATCCTGTTTTTTATCATCCTACAAGTTCCTAAAGCTATTCTAATGTGTTCTGGCTTACTGCAGCACTTTCTACTATCACAGTCTCTGTAATAAATCAACTTATCTCTCTCTTGTCAGACTTGTCAGGCCTGTGTCTGGAAGGCTGCCAAGTTCTTCAGTGTTGTGGTTCTGCTATGAACTCCCCCTTCCAGGCCCCTCTATGCACACTGCCTGTGTGTTATTTAGATTAGGGCAGCTTCTCTCTTCTCTCTTATCTTTTACAAGCTGGATATATCGTCCACTGAGCTGGCTGGGCTTTCACATACTGGGGAATTACAAACAAGGGCAAAGCTGTTTGCAGGAAGAAAAGAGCAGCCTGAAACTTCAGTGCATGAGAACAGGGGGAAAGAAACACACAAATGATCTCTTGAGATTCAAAAGGAAGGGTGTATACAGCCTTCTTGTGTATGGATGTATTTTTTATGTGTGGACATACTGTACATCAACCTACTTCCTGTTTTGGTGGCCATTTTGTTTGTTTACAAACAAACTTTTTAAAACTGTTTTTAACCACTTTTAATGCGACGAGGAGCGGCGAAATTGTGACAGAGGGTAATAGGAGATGTCCCCTAACGCACTGGTATGTTTATTTTTGTGCGATTTTAACAATACAGATTCTCTTTAAGGTAAACCTGGTACAAATGAAAAAGCGGAGCTTTACTTACCTGGGGCTTCTTTCAGCCACCTGTAGTTTATTAAGTTACTTGGTGTCCTTCCAGTCCCCTACATTGTTCAGCTGTCACACCCATTAAAGTCTGAATTAGAGTTACAGATTCTTGTGCATGTGCTGTCCCAGCAGCACTCCTCGTTGATTACACTCCAGTGACTGGGAGTGTTCTGTGCATGTGCAGTTAGTTAAGACTTGTAACTGCACATACACAGAATGTTCCTGGCCATGAGAGTGTGATTGAGAAGGTACGCAACCAGAACCATGCATGTGCAGCAGCATGGAACCAGGTCGGGTCTCAGACTTTAAAGCAGAACTGGAGGGGACCAGAAGAATACTGAGGGGGATCTAAGAGACTATGGTGGGCTGTAAGAAGCCCCAGATAAATATAGTTCAACTGTTTCCTTTGATTCAAGTTTTCTTTAAGAAAATGTAGGTATGACTGTACAGTTGAACAATAAGCTTTCCATATACATGAGATATTGTGTGGGAATGGACTGACAAACAATCTGGACACACTGCAAACATTGATGAAACAACCAACTTATAATTACAGTTTTAAACAACATCAGCATGATTTCCTTTAAACAAATCTTGCAACACACCAAAATTGTGTGTAAACCTGTATCTATATCAGATAAAAATGTACTTTATAAGGTTGTAGAGGGTTTTAAAGTAAACCTGTGACTTTTATAAAGAAAAACATGAATACCTACAGAATACAGTGCCACAAACGCTGGCTTGATTTTCTTCTAGCACTGTATTTGGCCTGAGGAAGTGGGCCGAGATCTACGAAACGTGTTGCCAAGGTTGTAGAGGGTTTTAAAGTAAACCTGTGACTTTTATAAAGGAAAACATGAATACCTACAGAATACAGTGCCACAAACGCTGGCTTGATTTTCTTCTGGCACTGTATTCGGCCTGAGGAAGTGGGCTGAGATGTACGAAACGTGTTGCCAAGTGCATATTAAAGTATGTTACAAATAATTTTAAATGTGTCATCAATGAGGTAAGCCACCTCTATTTTTTTATTTCATTTTAATTGCTTTATACATAGTGGTTCAAATCCTAGCTCTTCCTGTTTAGTAAGCCCACACCTATTCAGTAGGAGTTCCTGGGAAAGACTCCATAACACTGCTACTGCCTACTGAGTGCGCTCTAGTGGCTGCCTCGCAAGCACTCAGATTCTGACAGAAGAAAAGCGCTATACAAAATATCAGAATAATTATATCTTAACATACTGTAGTTTTATCATAAGCTGGGTGCTTCTTTTTCCCCTATGTGTTACAATTTTCAGGTGTTTTTGCTTTAAACCTTTCCAGCAGATTTTTTTTTTGCAGCTGCTCTAACAGGGTAATAACTTGATTTTGAAAGCTCAGTTTCCCTTTAAGTTTAGGAAACTTTATTTTTTTTTATGCTAATCGATGCAACCGCCACAAAACAGCTGTCAACTATTAACGTATTAATTGAAATTTAGACATTTTATAATTAATTAAGTAAATAAATATTGAAAAGATTGAAAAATGTTAGCGATAAACTAAATTAATAAGGCTCACATTCTTTAGATAATTCTACTGGGGAGTAAAATGCCTCTATATCATTCAAGTTGCACTAATGGGTCTTCAATTTATCTATGAAATTCCTTATCAGATACAAGTCGATGCGCACAACTGAGATGCACCTTCATATTTCTTTTCCTTCCCACTCCGTTTTCTTATGGCTGTATTAGCCAACTTTTTTTTCTGAGTCTACACAGGATGGACTTAATTTATCATGATGAAAATAACACCAATTAAAACTTACTTTATCTTGTCAGGGAGATATGTGCTGGCTCATAAGTGTGTGGGTTAATCATGTGTGAGAAGATCTAATGTCAGTCTTTTAGTGAAAGAACTGCCACGGAGCATGGTAAGTTCTTTGTTGTGGGTGTTAATGGCTGTATTTGTCTTGATGTATTAAATGTCAATTATTCTTTGACATTTGCCATTGCAAATGGCTGGTCATTAGAGAAATAACTGCTCTTTCCTACCGCTAATATATTTATGCATTTTCAGTGAATGTACCATTCCCAAGAATGTGCTAAGCTTACCGTGGTATTTTACATATGTCTGTGTTCTAAAAGTAAAATTCCCCTCAATATAATTGATTTACCATTGTCAAATCATTTGGGAATGTTTTAGAATCAGACCGAGTTGACTTACTCTATCTGCTCCTAAAAATGGCAACATGACCATCCTTTTTACTAAGTAAAGTGAGACATAAGGGTGAGATAATATACAATCATAGGTGATATTAACGGGTACCTGTGACTTAAAAAAAGACAAATGTTAGATATTTACCTTAGTAGGGAGAAGTCCCTGGATAATCCAGAGGCATCCCTTGTACCCCTATACCTCACCATTCCATTGCTAGGACCTCCCTGTCCCTGAACCTCATCGTCAAGGTCTTGTCAATATGAGCATGGCTGCCTTGCACAGACACAAGACCCATGCATCTTTGCAGTAGTGTGATGCTCTGTTGGCTCAGTTTTAACCTCTGAGCATGAGAGGCTCCATGCTACTGTGCAGGCACAAGTCATGCTGAACCTCTGCAGTGCAGCCTTGCTCAATCAGGGATGGAAGCACAGCCACAAACCTTCAGAGGGTCTTGGCAATAAGCAATGGTCTGTAGGAGGATGTAGGAAGACTCTGGAGGATCCAGAGGCTTCCCTTTACAAAGGTAAATATTTAACTTTTGCATTTTTTAAACTCAGAGGTTTACTTTAAAAATTGGTCATTAAGAAGGGTCTATTGTCTCTATGTCAACATACAAATACTCATCAAAGGATCTTCTCTCTGCCTGCCCTCCCAAGAATCAATTACAATTTAACACCTCACTAGCTCTCCTCTTAAAATCCTTTGGGATACTCAAGAAAAGCAGAAGGGGGAGGAGAGAGAGTGGATCCAAGTATAAAAAACATAGTTGTCCCCAGAAAAGCTCAATCACAGCTACACTCTGCAATGCCAGATCGATAAATAATAAGACTGCAACTATACATGACCTAATAGAGCTCTCTGATTTGACCTTTTTGACAGAGACCTGGCTTGGGAAACATGCAGGCCCAACTCTTGAAGCAACCGCGCCGACCAATTATTCAGTCTTGCACTGTGAGAGACAAGTCCGCAAGGGTGGGGGGGTTGCCATATGCTTCAGATCCTCTTTGAACATAAGGCCCCTGCCCATAGGCCCCACTGAAACTTTTGAATGTCTTGCAGCCCAACTGTCAGCAGAAGTAAACATCAACATATTGCTCATATACCGCCCCCCAAAAAATGGTCCAGCCTTTCTTAAGGAAATATCTGAACTCTTATCCTGCCTAACAGTGGAACACCCCAGATGGATCATCCTGGGAGACTTCAATGCATGGGTGGATGATCACGACTCCCGCCTAGGAAGTAAACTACTTCTTATAATGAATGAACTGGGTTTCTCTCAGGCTGTCAACCTCCCCACCCACAAGAAAGGGCACACCCTGGATCTTATATTTCATTCCGGACTTTTAATATCACACATGGATATAAACCCAGTGGTATGGTCAGACCACCACACCATCTACTTCTCTCTGACAGCACCAGCGATAAAACACAGAGGGAAAGAACTCATAAAATACCGTTCTCTGAAAGATGTCTCACCCCAGCACGTTCAGAATACCCTCAACTTCGACGCATTAACCAATCATTGCGCAGACCCAGACTCCATGGTCCTGATGTACAATCATGCAGTGTCATCTGCCTATGACGCCCTTGCTCCAGTTCGCATTAAACGGTCTAACACACCCTTGTCTCTCACCTGGACAGCTACCAAGATGGGATCACCAAGAAAAAATCCTCCTACCTATCACAGGAGATTGCAAAGGCCGCCAACAGGCCAGCCCAACTATTTTGCACAGTTGATAGACTATGTAACCCATCCTGTCTAAAACCTACTATAACTCCCTCAAAGGAGCTATGCGAACAATTTGCTTGCTACTTTGCTGACAAAGTATCCTCTATTTGTGTGTCTCATTCAGTCCACAGCACCTAAGACTTATTCAACTCCTGGAAATAGTGGCAAAAACAACCTAACACCCTGGACTGACTTCAAAAGTATTAGTGAGGAAGAGATCTCAGACATCCTCCGTCGCCTCCGCCAGACAACCTGCGACCTGGACCATGGACCAACTAAACATATGCTGAAATGCCCTGACCTGCTTGGTCCAGCATTTCACAAAATAGTAAATTGCTCTCTGCAAGCAGGGAGGTTTCCTACCTCTCTAAAAGAAGGGATCATAAAGCCCCTTCTTAAAAAACCTTCCATGGATCCAGATGCTATGAGCAGCTACAGACCTGTCTCCAACCTCCCCTTCTTAGGTAAAGTTATTGAAAAGGCTGTCTATCGGCAACTTGAAACCAGGCTGTCAGTAAACAAGATCCTGGACCCTCTACAATCTGGCTTTAAGAAACACCACAGCTGTGAAACAGCCCTCATCCAAGTCTGCAACGACCTGTTCATGGCAAGGGACAGAGGGGAATGCTCCATCCTAATCCTGTTGGATCTCTCAGCGGCTTTTGATACAGTTGACCATGAAATCCTGCTTAACAGACTGCAGGAGTACTGTGGCATCAGTGGATCAGCCCTCCAGTGGTTCAGATCATTCCTGACTGACAGAACACAGAGAGTATCCCTAGGTCCTATAATGTCCAAACCGGCACCTCTACAATTCGGAGTGCCACAAGGATCAATCCTATCCCCTCTGCTGTTTGCAATCTACATGTTGCCACTCGGTACACTTATCCTACGTCATGGCCTGACGTACCACTGCTACGCCGATGACACACAGCTATACCTGTCCTTAAAACCTGGTGGAACAGACCCTACCCCAAAAATAAACTCTTGCTTAGCTGAGCTACAGGCATGGATGAATGATAACTGGTTGAAACTGAAACTGAATGCTGACAAAACTGAGGTCCTGTTTGTCCAAAGCCAACACTCGCCATCAAAACAGCTCTATCCTAAAGCAACACCAATTAGGATTGGGAATTCAGACATAAACAGCTCCAACCTTGTGCGCAGCCTTGGAGTACTAATCGATGGGGAATTGAGTTTCAGAAACCAAATTTCATCTGTAGTTAAATCTTCCTTCTTTCATCTGAAGAACATTGCAAAGATTAAACATCTGATTCCCCCAGAGGATCTTCCAACCGTAGTCCACGCCTTCATCACATCACGGCTGGACTACTGCAATGCCCTTTATGCTGGCCTCCCTAAAAAAAGGACCTGCGTCGCCTGCAATTAGTACAGAATGCTGCTGCCAGATTGCTAACAAACCAGCCTCGCCACTGTCACATTACACCGATCCTTCGCTCACTGCACTGGCTACCAGTAGAATGGAGAATGCTCTTCAAGATTGGACTGCTGACATTCAAAACCCTGCACAATCTGGGCTCTGGATACATGAAGGACCTGCTGAAGCTGCACCACACCTCTCACAACCTCAGATCAGCAAGTTCTATACACTTGGTCACTCCCAGAGTGCACCTCAAAAAATCTGGAGATAGAGCCTTCTGTCATGCTGCCCCTACTCTTTGGAACTCCCTGCCACACATAGTAAAGACAGCACCATCCCTGGAGCTATTCAAATCCAGACTGAAAAGCCACCTGTTTAGCCTGGCATTTCCAGACTTATAAAATTCTTCCTCTGTACCACGATGGTCGGAGCCATGCTTATGCGCTTTGAGTCCCATGGGAGAAAAGCGCTTTACAAATGTTATTTGTTGTACTATTAGGTAGCAACGTCTCCTGAAGGATGCTAATTGGTTTGGACATTATTTCCTGTTGTTGCTCTGAGATACCTTACTAAATCAGTTTTAATGTATGGGTCATTTTGGGATAGTCTACTTCTTAAGGTTCTTTAAAGCAGAAAGTTTTTATTAAGCTTTTGCGGACCACTGTAAATCCTACGCCGCACTTGTGGCTGCTCTAGGCTGATGCGATGTAGGATTTCCCCCTGCCATTTCCGCTCCCAACACAAATGTGCGCACCAAAGAGGGGAGATTAAGCTGTCATATGACAGCTGACATCTCCCCTCAGTGATCAGGGGCCATCGTGTATGGCTCCTGATCACGTGATCACTACGATCGCCGGCGGATCGTAGTGATCCCTGTTAGTGATGCGGCATTATGGGGGGAAAGAAGAAGATCCACTCACCCGCCTTTCCCCCAGCGATCAGCGCTCCCCTCCACTCTGGCTGGCATCCCCGCTTGCTCTGACATAAGTGCCGGGTCCCGGCTTGATGCCGTCATCAAGCCGTGACCCGGAACTGAGCAGCAGTACGAGCGGGGATGCCGGTGAGAGGGCTTAAGCTGCTCATCACTGGAGCCTGGGAGGTGAGTAAATGCTGCTGGCTACAGGGGGGAAATCTGGCTATGGGACACACACACAGCCCAGCTAGCTAGACTGGGGATCTGGCTGCCTGACCCCCACAAACACACCCCCCACATGCAAAATCGCCTGGTCCTTAGGGAGGTTAGGCAGCCGGTACCCAAATGGTTAATTAGAAATAAAAAGAAAATATTATTAAAATATTCTTATACTATGCTGCAAATGTTTAAGGTTTTGTAGGTTATAGCTATGGTTTGTCTTTATTATCACAACATAGAATATCAGCAGATCCACTGCAAACTCAGTCGAGCTCATCAAATTTGCAGACATCACCACCATTGTTGGCCTGGCAACAAATAGTGACGATCAGGCCTACTGCCAGGAGGTCAACAGAATATGCCAGTGGTGTAGGGAGAACAGGCTGATCCTCAATACAGACAAAACTGGAGAACTGATAGTAGGCTTCAGGAAGCATGCCCTCACCTCTCCACCAATCCACATCAACAGCACCGAGGTCGAAAGAGTGGCCAGCATCCGCCTTCTGGGCACTACCATCTCCAAGGACCTGAGCTGGAAAGCTAACGCTGCCATGCCCTAGAGGAAGGCCCAGTAGAGGCTATTCTTTCTCTGCCAACTGAAAAAAATTGGCATGGACCAAGAGCTAATGACAAGCTTTTACTCTGCCACCACTGAGTCCGTCCTCTGATCATCAATCCTAGTCTGGTACGCTGGCTCCTCCACCAGAGACAGATATCAATTCCAGAGTGTAATTAGATCAGCAGAGAGGATCATTGGAAAACCTCTCCTCTCTCTAGACCTCCTTCACAACTTCAGACTATGATCAAGAGCACTGCGGATTGCCAGGGACCCCTTACACCCTGGGCACTGCTTTTTTAGTCGCCTCCCTTCAGGTTGTAGATTTTGGGCCATCTCCCCCACAACTTTGAGGCATATGCATTTTTTCCCATTTTCTGTAAACCTCCTAAATCCTACCCTCAGGCCATTCCACCTTCAGTGCCCACCCCCTTCACCTTACTCTCCCCCTAAAGCTACAAGCATCAGATTGGATTGATTTTTTGATTTAACCTGTGGACACTGATGAACCTGTACTCTGTTTACTTAAGTTTGACACTGCATTGAGAACTGTACTTGGTTACCTAATTTAATTGCACTCATGTTTATAATGATTATTAATTTGCACTCCTCCTGTTTATGCTTGTTCTGTTATCTATACTTCCTATCCCTACTCTGAGCAACTGTATGTGCCTAACCCAATTCCAGGCATGATCCAGTCATGCTTGGTGATTAAAATAATTCTGATTCTGATTCTGAAAGTAGTTTTGAATTCAGTGTTTGTTCCTGTGTTTTTTTGTTTTTTATTGTCATTCAATGATATTTTGTCTTTGTATTAGTATCTTACTATCTCATAGTGACCTCAAAATGTATCATATTAATCAGCAGTGTATAGAAATTGTAAATCATAGATCAAAATTAGAGAGTTATTTAAAAATAATAAGGTGAAGTGGTATTTTAACAGCTCTTAGTTTGCCTTGTTAACCTACAGCTATTTATTATAGAACTACATTATGAATATTTGTATTACTTGATCATAATAAAATCCTATAGCTTTTTACAATAAAATCATTGAGCTTTGCCTCAAATAGCTTTTATCTTATATAAAGAATATACTACATTTTTTTCTAATTTTGCAACAACCTATGCATCTGCAGGGAACACAAGATATAATGTGAAATGGTGTAAGGTAATAATATACAATACTCAATACATAATTCCCATTTCAAAATTATTATGTAAAATGAAAGAAAAAAAACACACAATCAAAAATAAACACTTACCATTTGTGTAGGGATTTAAAGTCTTTTTGTTTGTCATCACGCGTGCTGTGGCATTATTAACCTATGCACATACAAAAGTGAATCAGAAATTGCTATCAATTGCATACACATTCTTATTATATATATATATACACAGTGCTGCCCATAATTATTCATACCCCTTGCAAATTTTGACTTAAAGTTACTTTTATTCAACCAGCAAGTAATTGTTTGATGGGAAATTACATAGGTGCCTTCCAAAAGAAAAAAAAAAACATTTCTCAGCTTTTATTTACATTTGAGCAAAAAGTGTCCAATCCAAAATTAATCATACCCGTCTCAATAATTAATAGAAATGCTTCCTATAATTGCAGACCAGCTTTTTGCATGTTTTCAAATGTATTTTTGCCCTACCATCTTTAGCAATGAGCTCCAAATCTTTCAGGTCGGAAGGTCTTCTTGCCATCACTCTGATCTTTAGCTCCCTCCACAGATTCTTAATGGGATTCAAGTCAGGATTCTGGCTGGTCCACTCCAAAACGTTAATGTTGTTGTCTGCTAACCATTTCTTCACCACTTTTGCTGTGTGTTTTGGGTCATAGTCATGCTGAAATGTCCATTGGTGGCCAAGGCCAAGTTTCTCTGCAGACTACCTGATGTTGTCGTTGAGAATCCTCATGTATTACTCTTTTTTCATGGTGCCGTTTACTGTGATTAGGTTCCCTGGTCCATTGGCTGAAATAACAACCCCAAAGCATTAGGTTCCTACCACCATGTTTGACAGTGGGGATGGTGTTTTATGGGTTGAAGGCTTCTCCTTTTTTACGCCAAATGAAGGAAACATCAATGTGACCAAATAATTCAATTTTTGTTTCACAGACGACCAGAAGTCTTCTTATTTGTCCAGATGAGCATTTGCAAAGGCCAAGCAAGCTTTTGTGTGCCTTACCTGGAGAAGTGGTGTCCTCCTTGTTCTGCATCAGTGGAACCCAGCAGTGTGCAGTGTCCGTTGGATTGTCTGCCATGAGACATTGCCACCAGCAGTGCCCAGATTCACCAGGATGGTCTTGGTGGTGATCCTTGGATTCTTTATCACCTTTCTCACTATCCTCCTGGCCAGCACAGGTGTCACATTTGGCTTCTGACTACATCCTCTGAGATTTTCCACAGTGCAGAACATCTTGTATTTTTTAAAAATACTTTGCACTGTAGCCACTGGAACTGTAAAACATTTAGAAATGGCCTTGTAGCCCTTTCCTGACTTGTGAGCAGCCACAATGCACAGCCGCAGGTTCTCACTGCGCTCCTTTGTCTTAGCCATGACTGTCCACAAACCAACTGCAGAGAGCTGCTGTTTTTCACCTGTTGAATTGATTAAAACAGCTGTTCCCAATTAATCATGGTAATTAGGATGCTTTAGAACAGCTTGGACTATTTGGAACGGTATAGAACTTTGGATTTTCCGCCAGACTGTGACAGTTTATGAAGGGTATGAATAATTTTGGACTGGACACTTTTTTTAAATAAAAACTGAGAAATATTATTTTTTCCACAATAATGCCTCTTGTACATCGTCTTATTATCTTTTGGGAGACACCTATGTCGTTTCCCATCAAAATTTCCCAGGGGTATGAATAATTATTATGGGCAGCACTGTATATATTTTTTTTTTTACTAAAAACTATAAAACAGCATAAAGAAATAAATGAGCTTGTAATTACATTTACTTCTACTATTGTAAAAGTATAAATCATTTCAATAAAGCAACACCATATCAATTAAAATTTAATACAGAGACATTAAAAGTAAATTAAAAGGCTTTGAATAATTTACAGTCCAAGAGCATGCTCATATTCTACGAGAACGCTGAAATAATATTTAATACAATAAAGAAAGAGCCTTACATCACGCAGCATGCAGTGGAGAAAGAAAATAGTGAGAACTGCAAGAAGCAATTTGTCCCAAGGGATTACTACAAAATTAGTAAAATTAGATCATATATGAGATGTGGTCAAACACAGCCATACAAGTCATTTTCTCAGTATGGCCACACAGTTCTGCTGTACAGGGGTGATAAGAAGCACTTTCAACTGTCAGACGTCCATGTTGTCATGTACTTAGATTTCTCAACTTGTTGCAAAATGTGTGTACAATCTAATGTCAACTGTTCAATTTTCTATAAAGAAATGAAGAAAAAAGTGCTGCTAGTTTCCAAACCCACCCATTCAATGAACTGGGATGTTTATCAGTTAATTGCAAAGAGGGCAAGTCTTTGTAAGCTGGAAAAGGGTTTGTTACTTAGATTCCTATAAATATGTTTATTTAATAAAGATGCAGTCAATTCCGATTTGGTGACTTAGAATTGTTCATCAGATCAGGATAATGACAACAATATAAGAATGTTCAGATGTCTCACTAGCTTACATTTACCTCTGCCTTGTTTATGTATATGCATCTATCCCAAACACATTGCAGCTTATTACCTAGGTGGGTCATGTCCATTGTGCTTTTGTTTATAGTCCTTTCAAACATGTGAATTGACTCTTGCCACTTTTCTGTTCATAAGAATAACTTTCAAAAATTATTATTTTTTCTACAAACAATATCAGTGCCATTTTGCATTCTGCTTTATCACTCAGAGCACTCTATCATTTCAACGTGTATCTGAGGTGACATGTGACATAATGAGATAAACATGTATATGTACAGTGCCAAAAATATTATTAACTAGGCCGTGTTTCTTTTTTATTTGTGTACCTGAAAGGGTAACCTTCAGGCATGCAAGTAATAGCTTCTCTCTTGTCATACCCTTGTTGAATAATAGTGTAATCCTCACTAATAAGGATATAAGGTATTAAAGCCATAAAACTTTTTCATGCAGAGAACAACTTCTGACCGCAGATAAAAAACATCAATAGTGCATGTATTTGGGCTACTTAATAGTCTGCCATTGAGCACAGACAACAACAAAAAAAAGCTATACAGTTCATTATGAGGGAACGAGGATATAGGACTAGGTCTATATCCTAATATCCTATATGTGTATGTATGTATGTATGTATGTATGTATGTATGTATGTATGTATATATATATGTATATATATATATATATATATATATATATATATATATATATATATATATATATATATATATATACAGTTTTTGTCAGATTGTGGTTTGCCATTCCTGGGTTTTATCCTGGTAAGGGTGCATTTTTGTGTATTGGTGGACTTGTCCACTGCCTCCTGATAGTACCTAGACATCCAAATGTGGGTAGGTGAATTGACCTATATTTCTGTTTATATTATGTTTTTGAACAGATAGCTATAAGATTGTGCGCCTCTGAGGAAGCGGCTTCCGGCCATGAAACACATGTCCGGCAACCATTGATTCTGTGATATGGAGCTTTGTATGAATTGTCTACATTTCACAACTACAATCAAGAGAATTTTACATATCTAAGAATAAAGACTGTTCGCTGTTCCTACTAAAAACCCCTATAGTCTTGTATACTTGAATAGAGTATTGGGGTGGAACCATGCTAGAGTGTTTTATCTGTGGACATTTTTGACAGAGTCAATAAAACATTACATCTACTTTGTTAATGTTTGAACATAAAACAAAACCATAGGATATCTAAAAAAATAATATTTTATAGGAGTTGGAGGATAGATACAATTGTTTATCTCATCAGTTTGTTTTCAACTCAGCTTCACTTTAATATAGTATCCCAAAATAGTCTTTACTTATGTTTACCATAGACACTTCCCCCTAATACATATATGTCAAACTCCTGCCCGCGGGCTAAATTTTGCCCTCAGAGCCATTCCATTTGGCCCCTAAGTGGTTTCTCTACTTTGTATTAAGTTTGGCCCTCTCTAGACAACCAAGGAAGCTATATTCGAGGTGAAGCACTAGAACACCAGGGAAACCATATGGGGGAGGTAGAGAAAAGCACTAAGCCAGGCTTTCTCAACCAGGGTTCCTTGAAGACTCT